>NC_083401.1:126458662-126763037 GCF_020745735.1 Hemiscyllium ocellatum
AACAAACCATTACTGCCTTGGTCACCTGCATGCTTACTTTCAATGACTGACGTACAAGGACACCTCTCCCTTTCCTCATCTATCATCATTCCTACAATAATCTTTCTTGCTGTTTTTATAACCAAATAGCATAACATTTATTCAAGTTATGCTTCATCTGCCAAGCATTTGCTCACTTAATCAACTTGTCCAAAAACACTAAAAATTGATAATCAGAAATATATCAATCTCTATCTTAAGTATACTCATAAATAGCTTTTAAAACCCTCCATGGGTGATATGTTCGGAGAAGTGATGCAAGATACACCAAATAGGCTAAAGCATTGGACATCTTTGAAAATCAATTATTAAGATTCAAAATTGTTTCAATTTAAAGAAGAAAATTCAAGCTGATAAATACAATATTTTAGACTGGACTTACACTGATGATGTTATAATGTTCAAAACATAAAATGCACAAGAATGTTTTTAAGAAGATCTGCAGTTTTGACAATTACTTTAATCCGAGAACAAATACTTTTATTGAAAAAGTAACATTTAAAAGAGGAGTTCAGTCCCCAGAAAGAGTCATAGCTAATTTCATTAATGGTCTCCCCAGACTTGGGAATAATTGTGATTCTGGTGCTTTAGAGTTAGAATTCATGAGAGACAAAACTGATAATTACTGATGAATCTTGGTCAGATTTGTTATAATCCAAGGAGGATCTGACTTGGGAGAAAGCTATTCAGATAGAAGCAGAAACCAGAAATTCTGACAGCTAAAAGGTCATCAAATCACAGGAGAATAACAGAACTTATCTACTTTATAATTACTGTAAAAAGACATCTTACAAGTCAACACAAATATAGATAAAACACGAAGAGAGAGTGTTACAACGGTAGGAAAGCAAGAGAGTCTCAAGCATAATCAGTGATAACTAAAGAATAATACATCTGTAAAATTATTGGTTACTTTCAGTGCAGAAATCGAATACATTTTCAAAGCAGCAAAAAGCCAACTGCTTACTCATGCAAATATGGTAATGCAATAAAACCATCAGCATTATAAAAGAGGAAACTAGTGATCCAAGCAACTCAAGTATGACAGAAGTAGTTTATATCAATGGGACATGGAATTAAGTTAAAAATCACACAACACCAGGTTATAGTCCAACAGGTTTATTTGTAAGTACAAGCTTTCGGAGTTGCTCCTTCATCAGGTAGCTAGTGGAACAGGATCATAGGACACAGAATGTATAGTAAAAGATCAAAGTGTCATACGACAAATGCCCCACTAGCTACCTGATAAAGGATCAGTGCTCTGAAAGCTTGTACTTCCAAATAACCCTGTTGGACTATAACCTGGTGTTGAGTGATTTTTCATATTGTCTACCTCAGTCCGACATCGGAACCTCCGCAACATGGAATTAATTTGAAGCATGATGCAGAGGCAACTATCACTACTATATCAGGTTGATTTTCATGACTGAAAAAACAGAAATATAGCCTATGGAGATATAACTACATTATCAAAGTGGCATAATTTTCAAGATCAAAAGCATGTTACAAGTAATTCTGCAACACCAAGAATGCAGCAAAGTTCAGTCTGTCTTTGTGATTTATAAACAACACATCTCAGCCTGCAGTCATGACTTGACACCAACATCCTTGAGGTAAGGACTTTTTACAGCTAGATCTAAGAGTGAGCAAACAGATCATGAGAAATCAAATTATTCCAGGTGTATTTAACGTGAAACCAGTGAAAGAACAACTTTAACTGAATAGCCTGTTTTCTGCCTCCAGCACTCTTTCAGGCAGTGAGTTCCAGATTTCCACAATATTCTGGGTGAAAAGGTTTTCCTTAATTCCACTCTAAACCTTCTACTCCTTACCTTAAAGATGTGCTCCTTGGTTATTTACCCCTCTAACTAGGAAAACATGCTTTTCTCTATCTACCTTGTCTATGTCTCAAAGAACTTTGTACATATCAATCAGACCCCTCCCTCAGCCTTCTCTACTCTACAGATAACAACTCCAGCCTGTCAAGCCTCTCTTCATAGCTACATACCTTCAAACCCGTCAGCACCTTGATAAATCTCTTCTGTATCCTTACTAGTGTAATCACATCCTTTCAATAGTGTGATGATCTGAACTCTGCATAGTACTCCACCCATGATTTGACTAAGGTCACATACAATATACACAGATCCACTATAGCCTTCTTGCTCTTGTGTTTAATGCTTAGACTAATAAAAGTAAATTTTCCATATGCTTTCTTAACCATCTTATCTACCAGTCCTATTGCTTTCAAGGATCTATGGTATGCACACTCAGTTCCCTCAGTCATCTGTACGTGTAAGCTCTTGCCTTGTTTGTCTCCCATAATGCTTAACTTCACAACTTTCAGGGTTAAATCCCATTTGTCACTGATTGGCCCATCTAACCAACCAGTTTAAGTCTTCCCTCCTCGTTATTTACAGCACCACCAATTTTTGTGTCATCTGTGAACTTACTGACATATCTGGATTAGTGGTGCTGGAAGAGCACAGCAGTTCAGGTAGCATCAGGATGAAGGGCTTTTGCCTGAAATGTCGATTTCGCTGCACTTTGGATGCTGCCTGAACTGCTGTGCTCTTCCAGCTCCACTAATCCAGAATCTGGTTTCCAGTATCTGCAGTCATTATTTTTACCTTACTGACATATCTCCTATATTCACGTCTAGATTATTAATGTACCCAACAAACAGGAAGGGATGTAGCACTGAACCCTGTAGTAAGCCACTGCATGCAGGTTTCTAGTCACAAAAATACCCTTCTAGCATCCACCTCTGCTTCCTGCTTCTACGCAACTTTTGGATCCTATTTTCCAAATTGCCCTGGATCCCATTGGTTCTTGGCTTCTTAATCAGCCTGCCACGCGAGACCTTGTTAAAAGCCTTACTGAAGTCCATGTAGATGATATCAACTACATGACCCTCATCTGTACACTTGGTCACCTCCCCTCAAAAAGATTACCTTTGTTAGACACTTTTTCCCCTTTACCAAGCCATGTTAACTAGCCTTGCTTAACCCTTGCCTCTCGAAGTGGAGTTTAATTCCGTCATTCAGAATCTTTTCCAATAATTTCCCCTACCACAGATGTTCAATCACTGGCCTGTGGTTTCCTGGTTTATCCCTACCAGCCGACCTGAATAATGGTACCATATTAGCTGTCCTCAAGTCTTCTGGCACCCCTCCTGTGGTCATAGAACATATGAAAATTAGCTTCAAAGCCTCTGCAATCTCCTCCTTTGTCTCGTACAGCAGCTTGGGCCTGGGAATTTACTGATTCTTAAGCCTGCTAAACTGTTAGTACCTTCTCTCTCTCTACTAATCTGTTCAATTATGTTAGAGTCTCCCTGATTTTATACCTACACCATCCATCTCTACAGTGAATACAGATGCAAAGTTATCATTTAAAACCACAAGTATATTTTCCAGCTTCATACACCAATTGTCACTTTAGTCCCTAATGGGCTCTACTCTTCCCTTTTCCCCAGAATACTTATAAAATAACTTTGAATTTTCCTTAATGTTATCAACCTCAATCCTATCTCTCTTTGCTCTCCCTCAATTTCCTTTTTTTAATTAACCTCTAAGGCCTCTGCCCCTCTTATCCCACTCCAACCTCTCACCCTCACAACATGCAGCCCTCCACTCCATCTGTTCCAACCCCAACCTCACCATCAAACCAGCAGACAAGGGAGGCGCGGTGGTAGTTTGGCACACCAATCTTTACATTGCTGAAGCTAAACGCCAGCTCACGGACATCTCCTCCTACTGCTCCCTTGACCATGACCCCACCTCCCACCATCAAACTATCATCTCCCAGACCATCCATAGCCTCATCACCTCAGGGAATCTCCCATCCACCGCTTCCAATTTCATATTCCCACAACCCCGCACCACCCGTTTCTACCTCCTGCCCAAAATCCACAAACATGACTTCCCCGGCCGACCCATTGTCTCAGCCTGCTCCTGCCCCACCGAATTCATCTCTGCATATCTCGACACAATCCTGTCCCTCTTAGTCCAAGAACTCCCCACCTATGTTCAGGACACCACCCACACCCTCCACCTCCTCCATGATTTTCGCTTCCCCAGCCTCCAACGCCTTATCTTCACGATGGACATCCAGTCCCTATACATCTCCATCCCCCATCACGAAGGACTCAAAGCCCTCCACTTCTTCCTTTCCTGCCGAACCAACCAGTACCCTTCCACTGACACCCTCCTTCGACTGACTGAACTGGTCCTCACTCTGAACAACTTCTCTTTCCAATCCTCCCACTTCCTCCAAACCAAAGGAGTAGCCATGGGCACCCGCATGGGCCCCAGCTATGCCTGCCTCTTCATTGAATATGTGGAACTGCCCATTTTCCTCAGCTCCAACTGGCACCAACCCCCACCTTTTCCTCTGCTACATCGATGACTATCGGCGCTGCCTCGTGCTCCCATGAGGAAGTTGAACAGTTCATCCACTTTACCTTCCACTCTGAACTCAAATTTACCTGGAACGTCTCAGACTCCTCCCTCCCCTTCCTAGACCTCTCCATTTCTATCTCAGGCAACCGACTCAACACGGACATTTACTATAAACTGACCGACTCCCACAGCTACCTCGATTACACCTCCTCCCACCCTGGCCCCTGTAAAAACGCCATCCATATTCCCAATTCCTCTGCATCTGCTGCATCTGTTCTCAGGAGGAGCAATTCCAATACTGAACAATCCAGTTGGCCTCCTTCTTCAAAGTCAGCAATTTCCCCTCAGATGTGGTTGACGATGCTCTCCACTGCACCTCCTCCACTTGCCACTCCTCTGCCCTTGAACCCCACCCCTCTAATCGCCACCAGGACAGAACCCCACTTGTCCTCACTTATTACCCCACCAATATCCAGATACATCGTATCATCCTTCGTCATTTCCGCCACCTCCAAACATATATTTCCCTCCCCTCCCCTATCAGTATTGCGGAAGGACCACTCTCTCCGCAACTCCCTCGTCAGGTTTATACCCCCCACCAACCCAACCTCCACTCCCGGCACCTTCCCCTGCAATCGCAAGAAATGCAAAATTTGTGCCCATACCTCCCCCCTCACCTCCCTTCAAGGCCCCAAGGGATCCTTCCATATCCATCACAAATTCACTTGCTCCTCCACACACATCATTTACTGCATCCGCTCCACTTGATGTGGCCTCCCCTACATTGGAGAGACAGGCCGCCTACTTGCGGAACGTTTCAGAGAACACCTCTAGGACACGTGCACCAACTAACCCAACTACCCTGTGGCTGAACACTTTAACTCCCCCTCCCACTCCACCAAGGACATGCAGTTCCTTGGCCTCCTCCATCACCAGACCATGGCAACACGACACCTGGAGGAAGAGCGCCTCGTCTTCCGCCTAGGAACCCTCCAACCACAAGGGATGAATGCAGATTTCACCAGCTTCCTCATTTCCCTTCCCCCACCTTATCTCAGTCCCAACCCTCGGACTCAGCACCGCTTCTTGACCTGCAATCTTCTTCCCGACCTCTCTGCCCCCACCCCCTCTCCAGCCTATCACCCTCACCTTAACCTCCTTCCACCTATTGCGTTCCCAATGTCCCTCCCCCAAGTCCCTCCTCCCTACCTTTTATCTTAGCCTGCTTGGCACACCTTCCTCATTCCTGAAGAAGGGCTTATGCCCGAACTGTCAATTCTCCTGCTCCTTGGATGCTGCCTGACCTGCTGCGCTTTTCCAGCAACACATTTTTCAGTGTATAACTCCTGCTAAGATTTGGTTTCCTAAAATGCAGCACCTCGCATGTTTCTGAATGAAACTCCATCTGCCACTTCTCAGCCCATTGGCCCATCTGATCAAGATCCCGTTATAATCCGAGGTAACTTTTTTCACTGTCCTCTACACCTCCAATTTTGGTGTCATCTGCAAACTTACTAACTATACTTCTTATGCTCATATCCAAGTCATTTTTATAAATGACGAAAACTTTTGGATCCAGCACTGATCCTTGTGGCACACCACTGGTCACAGGCTTCCAGGCTGAAAAACAACTATTCACCACCACCCTCTTTCTCCTACCTTGGAGCCAGTTCTGTATCCAAATGGCGAGTTCTCCCTGTATTCAAGAACAAAGAACAAAGAGCAAAGGAAATTTACAGCTCAGGAACAGGTTCTTCGGCCCTCCAAGCCTGAGCCGATCCAAATCTACTCTCTAAACCTGTTGGTCAATTCCTAAACTTCTGTATACCTCTGCTCCTCATCTACTCATGCATCTGTCCAGATGCCTCTTAAATGAATCTACCGTGCCTGCCTCTACCACCTCTGCTGGCAACGCGTTCCAGACACCCACCACCCTCTGTAAAGTACTTGCCGCATGTATCCCTTTTAAACTTTTCAACTCTCACCTTGAAAGCGTGACCTCTCATTATGGAATCCTTTACCTTGGGAAAAAGTTTATCTCTATCTACCCTATCTATACCCTTCATGATTTTTTAGACCTCAATCAGGTACCCCCCAATCTCCTTTTTTTGAATGAAAACAAACCTAACCTACTCAAACACTCTTTATAGCTAGCACCTTCCATACCTGGCAACATCCTCATAAACCTCTGAACCCTCTCCAAAGTGTCCACATCCTTTTGGTAATGTGATGACCAGAACTATACACAGTATTCTAAATGTGGCCAAACCAATAGCTTGTATAATTTTAACATGACCTGCCAGCTCTTATACTCAATACCCCGTCTGATGAAGGCAAGCATACCATATGCCTTCTTGACCACTCTATCCACCTGTGCAGCCACCTTCAGGGTACAATGGACCTGCACTCCCAGATCTCTCTGCCCATCAAATTTTCCCATGGCTCTTCCTTTTACAGTATAATTTGCTCTAGAATTAAACTTGCCTAAATGCATCGCCTCACATTTGTCTAGATTGAACTCCATTTGCCACTTTTGTGCCCAATTCTCCAGTCTATCTATTCTCCTGTATTCTTTGACAGTCCCTTATGCTTTCTGCAACTCCACCAATCTTTGTGTCATCTGCAAACTTCCTGATCATACCAACAGTGCCCTCTTCCAGATCATTTATGTATATCACAAACAGTCGTGGCCTCAGCACTGATCCTTGTGGAACACCACTGGTCACCTTTCTCCATTTTGAGAAACTCCCTTCAACTACTACTCTCTGTATCCTGTTGTTCAACCAGCTCTTTATCCTCCTAGCTAGAGCATCCTGCATACCATGTGACTTCACTTTCCCTATTAGTTTACCATGGGGAACTTATCAAATGTCTTTCTAAAGTCCATGTATATGACATCAACAGCCTTTCCTTCATCTATCAACTTGGTCAATTCCTCAAAGCAATCTATTAAGTTGGTAAGGCACAATCTCCCCCACACCAAACCATGTTCCCTATTACTGATAAGCCCATTCTTTTTTAAGTATAAATAGATCCTATCTCTCAGTACCTTCTCCAGCAACTTTCCCACCACTGACATCAGCCTCACTGGTCTGTAGTTACCCGGAATATCCCTACTACCCTTCTTGAACAGGCGGACAACATGAGCAAACTTCCAGTCCTCCGGAACCTCACCTGTGTTTAAGGATGCCACAAAGATATCAGTCAGGGCCCCAGCTATTTCTTTTATCGCCTCTCTCAGCAATCTGGGATAGATCCCATCTGGTCCTGGGGATTTTTCCACCTTAATAACCTCTATTCTACCCAATACATCTTCCCTACATTTGTCAATGTGATCCAGACTAATCAAACCTCTATCTCTAATCTCAACATTCATCATGTTCCTCTCCCCCGTGAACACTGATGCAAAGTAATCATTCAGAATCTCACCCATTCTCTCAGGTTCGACACACAGCCCTCCTTCATTGCCCTTTAGTGGACCAATCCTTTCTCTAGTTATCTTTTTGCTTCTTATATAAGAATAAAATACTTTGGGATTCTCCTTAATTCTGCTCACTAAAGCTATTTCATGACCCTTCTTAGTCCTCTTGATTCCTCATTTAAGACTGGTCCTACTCTTCCGATATTCCTCCAGAGCCCATTCTATTCTTAGCTACGTGGACCTAATGTGCGCTTCCCTTTTCCTCTTGGCTAGTCGTACGATTTCTCCTGTCACAGTTCACAAATCTTGCATTTCCTATCCTTTGCCTTCAACGGGACTTGCCTATCCTGCACTATCTTTAACCTATTTTGAAAGTACCCCACATATCAAATGTGGACTTCCCTTCAAATAGCTGTGTCCAATTCACATTTCCCAGCTTCTGTCTAATTCCATAAGATCTAACCTTGCTAATCAGTCTCCCATGGGGAACCTTGTTGAATGCCTTACTGATGTCCATATTGTTTGCATCTACCACTCTGCCCTTGTCAATCGTCTTTGTTATTTCTTCAAAAAACTCAAAGAAATCAATCATGATTTCCCACACATAAAGCCATGTTGACTATCCCTAATCAGTGAGTAAAAAATGAGGTCTGCAGATGCTGGAGATCACAGCTGCAAATGTGTTGCTGGTCAAAGCACAGCAGGCCAGGCAGCATCTCAGGAATAGAGAATTCGACGTTTCGAGCATAAGCCCTTCATCAGGAATCAATCAGTCCCTGCCTTTCCAAATACATGTACATCCTGTTCCTCAGGATTCTCTCCAACAATGTGCCCACCACCAACATCAGGCTCACTGGCCTATAGTTCCCTGGCTTGTTCTTACGAGTTTTCTTAAATAGTGGCACTATGTTAGCCAACTTCAAGTCTTCCGGCACCTCACCTGCGACTATCGATGATACAAATATCTCAGCAAAGGGGCAGCAATCACTTCCCCAGTCTCCCACAGAGTTCTAGGGAACACCTGATCAGGTCCTGGGGATTTATCCACTTTTATGCCTTTAAAAACATCCAGCGCTTCCTCCTCTATAATATGGACATCTTTCAAGCTGTCACCATCTATTTCCCTTCTTTCTATATCTTCCACATCCTTTTCCACAGTAAATACTCATGCTAAATACTTGTTTATTATCTCCTCCATCTCCTGCGGTTCCACACATAGGCTGTCTTGCTGATCTTTGAGGAGTCCTATTCTCTACCTAGTTACCCTTTTGTCCTTAATGTATTTGTAAAAATCCTTTGGATTCTCCTTACCTCTATTTGCCAAAGCTATTTCAAGTCCCCTTTTTGCCCTCCTGATTGCTGTCTTAAGTATATTCCAACTGCCTTTATACTCTTCTAAGGGTTCACTCAATCTATCCTGTCTATATCTGACATATGCTTCCTTCTTTTTCTTAATCAAACCCTCAATTTCTTTAGTCATCCAGCATTCCCTACACCTACCAGCCTTTCGTTTCACCCGAACAGGAATATACTTTCTCTGGACTCACATTATCTAATTTCTTAAGGCTTCCCATTTTCCAGTCGTCCTTTTAAATGCGAACATCTTCCCCGAATCAGCTTCTGAAAGTTCTTGCCTGATACCATCAAAATTAGCCTTTCTCCAATTTAGAACTTCAACTTTTAGATCTGGTCTATCCTTTTCTATTACTATTTTAAATCTAATGGAATTATGGTCGTTGGCCCCAAAATGCTCCCCCACTGACACCTCAGTCACCTGCCCTGCCTTATTTCTCAAGAGTAGGTCAAGTTTTGCAACTTCTGTAGTAGGTACATTCACGCACTGAATCAGAAATTTTTCTTGTGCACACTTAACAGATTCCTCTCCGTCTAAACCCTTAACAGTATGGCAGTCCCAGTCTATGTTTGGAAAGTTAAAACATCCTACTATAACCTCCCGATTATTCTTACAGATAACTGAGATCTCCTTACAAATGTGTTTCTCAACTTCTCTCCGACTATTAGGGGGTCAATAATACAATCTCAATAAGATGATCACCCCTTTCTTATTTCTCTGTTCCACCCAAATAACTTCCCTGTATGTATTTCTGAGAATATCCTCCCTCAGTACAGCTGTTACGTTACCCCTTATCAAGTATCCTGAATGAATTCCCCTTCTTCCAATTGGGCATACTGAAGTAAAGCTTAATACCCTGACTTGCATAAGATCAGCTGGCTTACTGCAAAATGAGAGTTAAACTCTAATGTGACATAATTGTATAGCACAGGAAGGCAGTCTACAAGTCAATCAAGGCACTTCAGCTTACTTTAACATTTAGTATACTATAATCCTATCTATGTTACATCCAGCTTCCTTACAATTTTAATCTAACCTATCCGTGTGTTTGAATTGTTTTCATCAGACCCCAAAGAACTGAGGTCCTTACCAGGCCAATTAAATTGCCCCTAGTTAATTTACATGGAGCAATTAAACCAGCCTCTGCACTGAAACAATATTGAAATTTCAAACATTAATGGACAGGGAAAATTAGCTCTCAAGTGACATAAAAACTTTCCACTCAAGTGTAAGTAATAGAGTCAAATATTAAAAGTATTTGCTTTTTTAATGTCATTGTTTTATGTGCATATTTTGTCAAACATATTGTAGTTTCATTGTTTTACTAATCACAATAGGTGCCAATCAAAGTGAGAATGAAATTAATGGGTCAGGACTTTCGATAGCAGGTAAGTAACCCATGTGAAAGGTGAAACCTCTTTCATCTTAAAGAGCAATGCTCAAAGAGAAACTTTTGTACATCATCATCACATGGTGCAATAGCGTGACAAGATATTTGAAACTAGTTTTCTATTAATGCACAACATAACAAAGAGGCTTGTCATGCCAAGTCATACAAGGGTATGGACCAAATGTTGCAAAACGATATTTTCTGTCCTGTAGATCACTACAAATTTGGCTTTCATAGAATAAAGAGAAAACATGTTTTAAAAACTCCAAAACAAGGAGTGTAGAAGTGATTTGGTAGGTTTCTTTTCAAATTAGTGGAAGATGAAAACACAGGAAGCAATAAACCAAGTCTCTTTTGCAAATCTGGAAATCAGAATATATGATATCAAATGGCATGATAAGGACCCTTTGCTCTGAAACCACCCGAATTTCCCATGGAAGCATAATTGGCAAGCTGTACGGCCCGTTGTTCAACCTATTTTGCCAATGGCAATCTTGCACTGAAATTTCATTCTTATTACCATATAGATGTGCATACCTCTGTGGGACCTAATGGAAATGAATGTAAACAACAGGCCCCAAAGGAAACATAGATCTCACACCATTTATTCCTTCTTTAAATATGAAATTAACATTTGAAACTATCCCACCACCATTCATGCACATTCCACAGTATTTATAAAAATTGCAATTATAGATGTTTTCCAATTTTTAACATGCTTTGTATTAATGCCATAAAAATAACTTAAGGAAATAGGAGTCACAATATTGGTCTCAGTGAGATTAAATTTAAAAATCAATTTATGTGGAACATTTGAAATAGGAATTTGTTTTTTCTTGGACTTAAAATTTCAATGCATTTTGAACCAGTATAATTACATGGTATTCATACAAACTGCACTTTACTGTGGGACTGAGCCATTGTACTGAGTCAGGTCTGAACACATGACTTGATAAATGGATCATAAAACTTGAAATATTCAAATGTAGCAAATACTTAACAGACGCCCTAATTTCCTCAGTCTTTTATGCTGGAAATTGGTTTTGTAACCCCATTAAAATGCATGCTTGGAAAAACAACACCTTGATTTGAGGATCTATTCTTCAAGATCATGTAAATCCTGAGTTACCACATAGCAGTTGGTTTTAAAGGTGCTTATCTATGAATCAGCTTACAAATTGCTGCTGTTTGCAAAACCTCTGGCTCAAAGCTTTGCAGAAATCCAGGAGAGTCAGCATGACCTGAATAAACAAAACAATGACTTCAAGCTACGTCTTCAGAGTCAAACCGTTCCATTACTCACCTCTCCAATTAAAAAAAAGTACCCAGACTATTTATAGACAACGATATCTCAAGAACATTTGGTTTTATCTGTCCTGTACCAATATGATTCTGCCTTATATTACGACACAGGGTAAACCCCCCTCTGTTAGTTTTAAACCAGCAGCACGGAAAGATTTATCTTTTGCAGTAATCTGTGAAAATTCGAGAGGCCAAGAATGAGTTAAAGCAAAGAGTGACAACTTTATTTCTTAAAGTGTACAGAGAATAATTGACTAACAACTATTTACAACTCCTTCGTCTAACCTTTTACTTTCCCTTCTATAATACTTATCCAATAAAACCCCCGAGTAAGATTTACCAAAAAAAATTACAAATTTCAAAACCAGACAGCTGTCAAATCTTCTCTTTGTATCTTCCTCTGTAGGTTTGCTCTCCAGGGTGGTGTCGATGATTTTTTTTCTCTCTCTGTGAAAACTCTTTCTTTGGACAGGTGTCTCTCAGAGAGTCCTTACTAGCAGCCTACATCTGTTGGTCTTTTGGCAGTTCTCAGGTAGGCAGGCAGGTGCAAGCACTTCTATCGATGCATCTCTGTATAGTTAGAAAATATGGGTCTTTGACATCATTGGTCAAGGATTTCTTCCCAGGACGAAATCCTCCCTACCGTCACCTCAACTAGCACTCCATTCTACAACTGTCAGAGCTAATCATGACCTCCTCCATTCATATATAAGAGGTCAAAGAGCAAAAATAATAAAATAAATAAACTTTCAGAAGCAATGTGATGTAAATTTGAAAGTGATTTTTAAAATGCAGGTCTATAGGAATAGAGCAGGGGCATACTTCTAATAGGACAAATCTTTCAGAGATCAGGTGTAGACACAATAGAGAAAATGGCTTCTGTTTGTGCTCTATCATTGTACAATTCTATAGCATACTACGTCCATTGATAGAAGAAAGAAACAGTTTCACCTAATCAGCAGCTGAATTTGAATTTAATCACCATCTTGCTCCGAACAGGAAGCTGGCCTGAGTGGGTGTAGAACACCAAATGGTGTGACCAGAGAGGGATGGTGACTAGACAGCATGCTTCAATCCACAGGGTTAGCACTCAGTAAACATCGGGCACCCACTATTTCCCGAGTTGTTTATCAAGTACACACTGTACCTGACTATCACATCAAGGTAGATTAAGAGAAAGCACAAACCAATAATTATTTATTAAAAGTAATTAAACTATATGTACAGGTAAACCGATATAAACTGTTGGTATTTAACACTATTAATTAATCCCCTTATAAAGTCCTCTTCCACTCAATTAGACAGAAAAACAAACTGGGAAAATAGGTTCATAGCAGATGTAGACAGATTGGAAAGTTACTTCAGTGGTTTTTGCTTCCTGGTTCCAATGATGAGATGATTCTTTGTGGCCAGATGGTGTTCAGGTGTCTTCCTTTAGCTGCTTCCACTGATTTGTCAAAAATACAGATTGACTTGTTCGTTTGGAAAACGTCTGTGATTTATCAATTCAAAAGGCACATCTTGCAACAACTGCTGCAGGAAAAATGACTGGTTTCCTGCAGGTTTTTTGCCAGAAGAGATCAGGCAGCTTTTTGGCTGGGAGAAGATCCGCATACTTTTGTTTTCCTCTCTCTCTCTTCAATCTCTGTAACTTATTTCCAGCTCCAAGCAGTTTAGCCACCCAGGAACTAATTTGCTGCTAAGCAAAGTAAGCCTTCATTGTTAACTGTCACTAGTCCATAGATCAATCAACATCTTGTTGCCTACAAGTGCCCCAACAGTTAATAGCCTCCACTCCAGATCATCTACAATCTGAACTTCAATTACTGTTCGTTCAAAGTGTTGTTTATAATGCCTGCCATAGGTTTCAGTTTTATATGATTAAAAACTGCAGCCATTTTTTTAAACACTGGTTTTTAAAACAGTTTTCTCTAATTTCAGTCCCAATATTTTTTAATGCGAAGTAAAATGTCACAGTTCTTACAGCAGGGTGGTATCCAAGTAGGTGGTGACCCAGAGCTGGAATAAAGCACCAAATGGCTTGGTAACTAAATGGTGGACTAAGCAGGCCATGGAGCATTGGATATAGTCGTGTTACAAGCCCTGTATGGCATCTGCTTTTGGGTGCAGTAAGCGTCAACTTTTGATTCCAGACACACATTGATGGTGTCAGCAGAGTAGATCTTCTGTCCTTGAAGTACCTGACAAGATAAGAGAAAGCTAATGTAATGCAATAAGAAAAGGAACAACACAGAGGCAAGAAACGGAAAACTGATCGGACAGAAAAGGCAAATGCTTCAAGCTGGGAACTCCTGGAAGGAAACTGGCAATGAATAAAATACTAACACAAAGCAGGTACTGTGGGTGCTGGGGAGACAAAACATGAACACAGGACCAAGAATAAATCATTTGGTCTTTCAAGCCTTTTTCACCATTCAATAACATCATGACTGATCTGATTACATCTTATCTCCACTTGTCTCTCTGCACCTCATAACTCTTGATCTGTTTGACTAACTTTTTTCTAATGCAGTCTTGAGTTAGTTTATAGTCGTAGCCTCTACTGCCTGCTGAGAAAGAGAATTCCACACTCTAACAACCCCTTTGGGGATAATTATTTTCCTCACCTTTGCCTCAGCAGGTCTTATCCTCTTCAGCTTTAATGGTACCCCTTAGTTTTAGTCTCCGATCACAAGGGACCTCAACTTCCCTGATCAACTGTTCTCACGATTTTCCACATTTCAATGAGATCACCCTGTCATTCTTTGAAAGTTGAATAGATAGGGGACCAAACTGTTCAATATTTCTTCACAAAATAAGCCTTCATCCCAGGAATGGGTCATGTGAACCTATGAACTGCTTGTAATGTAATAATATTTTGTTTCAAATAAGGAAACCAAAACTGTACTCAGTACTCCAGGTGATGTACCAATGCCTATACAGTTGTAATAAAATTTACCTACTTCTATGTTCAATTCCTATTACAATAAACACCAATATTCTATTTATCTTCCTAATCACTTGCTGTATCTGCATACTAACTTTTTTGTGATTCTTGTACTGGCTCAGGCACATACCTCTGTCCCAGCAAGTTCTGTAGTATCTTTGTACGTTTAAATAGTATGTTGATTTTTCATCCTTCCCGCCAAAGGTGTGATTAAGATTTCACACACGATACCCCATCTGTCAAATTTCTGCCTCCTCATCTTACATATATTCCTTTGCAAAGTCTGTATCTCTTGACAACTTGTTTTCCCACTCATCTTGGTGTCATTCACTATGATACACTCAGTCCCTTTAAACAAGTCATTGATTATAAACATCAATAGTTGAATCTCTGGCAATGAGACACAGCTATCTGCTGCCATTTAGATTTCTGCCACTATTTTCTCTTTGGTAGAGATTCACATGGCCTGCTCAGTGTAATGTGATAGAGTTTTTAAAAAGCCCATGGTCTAATAAGAAGAGACTGTTGTTTTTGCACAAGATGTAATTTGGTACAGGACAGCAACTCTAGTCAAGTCGCACTGATCTGATAAAGATTGTTAGAGACTGTGACAACGGCAGTAGGTTTTACTCCTTTGCGATCCTAAGCTGATTTCTACCCAAGTCCATATGACAGTGATTACAGGAGTTAGTGCAAAAGGCACTGCTCAGTATTAACTCTTTCAGACCTTTACACCCTGAGAGAATACTGTTGGTGAAACATCACCATCTCTGCAAAGGTGGCCTGCAATTATGCCCATGGGTTGTGTAGAATGGAGCATACAATGCTGGAACCCAACCACTCTGCCATAGAACTCAAGGGGGTGGCTTCTTACTTGGCGAAGGAGATGACTTTCATTATCCCATCATACTTATTTCTTGGTTTCTGGATTTTATCATTGAAATCAAACCCCACTTGTAATATTCAACTCAAAAATACAGGATTTGAATTCTTTCTTATTTCAGCTTTATTGAGCATCCAAACAAAATTTTAATCAGCCATGTTATTGCTCGCTTCCAAACTATTCAAGGAATATGTTTGACCACCTGAAAGCAACTAATAGATTTATTCAATTTTTAAACACTTTAAAATCCAGAATACAAGTTTAAAGTATGATATGAAAATCTATTTAGAGGAGTATACAATCCTTTTTCATCAGTTGAAGAGAGCCGAAGCAAATCAAATTAGACTAACAAGCCTTTTTCTCATGATGGAGCAGACACAATGAAACTATGAATGATAATGAGAGAAAAAGAACTGATAATATCAGGCACATGACATTGTTATCTTGCACAGGATGGAAATGTCATGTGGTTCTAGCTCCAATGTTCTGAAGGAGACAGGCACCTCTCTGATTATTTTCTACTTGGCTAAGCAACCTAAATGTGGAGTGCAAAGATTAAAGAAAAGGAACTATAATAACTAATCAACAGTAGTTTTGCCTTAATTGGACTTGTTTTCCAACAGATTATGGAATGTGTCAAAGAATATCGGCTACTGAGTGATAATCATTTGGTCGGCTTTTGTTTTTATCATTTTAGTTAATTATCACATTCTGAGTTAAAATGTATCACTTTCTTCAAATGAGCATAAAAATATAGAAACAGAGCTAAGTTATCCTACAGAGGTGACTATTTCTCAATTCAATTATTGAGTCATAGTGTCATAGAGATGTACAGCATGGAAACAGACCCTTCAGTCCAACCCGTCCATGCTGACCAGATATCCCAATCGAGTCCCACCTGACAGCACCCGGCCCATATCCCACCAGACCCTTCCTATTCATATACCCATGGAAATGCCTCTTAAATGTTGCAATTGTACCAGCCTCCACCACTTCCCCTGGCAGCTCATTCCATACCCATAACACCCTCAGTTGCCCCTTAGGTCTCTTTTATATCTTTCTCCTCTCACCCTAAACCTATGCCCTCTAGTTCTGGACTCCCTGATCACAAGGAAAAGACTTTGTCTATTTACCCTATCCATGCCCCTCATAATTTTGTAAACATCTATGAGGTCACCCCTCAGCCTCCAACGCTCCAGGGAAAACAGCCCCAACCTGTTCAGCCTCTCCCTATAGCTCAAATCCCCCAATCCTGGCAACATCCATGTAAATCTTTTCTGAACCCTCTCAAGTTTCACAATATCTTTCCAATAGGAAGGAGACCAGAATTGCACGCAATATTCCAACAGTGGCCGAACCAATGTCCTGTACAGCTGCAACATGACCTTCCAACTCCTGTACTTAATACTCTGACCAATAAAGGAAAGCATACCAAATGCCTTCTTCACTATCCTGTCTACCTGCGACTCCACTTTCAAGGAGCTATGAACCTGCACTCCAAGGTCTCTTTGTTCAGCAGCACTCCCTAGGACCTTACCATTAAGTGTAGAAGTCCTGCTAAGATTTGCTTTCCCAAAATGCAGCACCTCGCATTTACCTGAATTAAACTCCATCTACCACTTCTAAGCCCATTGGTTCATCTGGTCCAGATCCTGTTGTAATCTGAGGTAACCCTCTTTGCTGTCCACTACACCTCCAATTTTGGTGTCATCTGCAAACTTACTAACTGTACCTCTTATGCTCACATCCAAATCATTTACATAAATGACAAAAAGTAGAGGGCCCAGCACCAATCCTTGTGGCACTCCACTGGTCACAGGCTTCCAGTCTGAAAAACAACCTTCCACTACCACCCTCTGTCTTCTACCTTTGAGCCAATTCTGTATCCAAATGGCTAGTTCTCCCTGTATTCCATTTGATCTAACCTTGCTAATCAGTCTCCCATGGGGAACCCTGTCAAATGCCTTACTGAAGTCCATATAGATCACATCTACTGCTCTGCCCTCATCAATCCTCTTTGTTACTTCTTCAAAAAACTCATGATTTCCCAAGCACAAAGCCATGTTGACTATCTCTAATCAGTTCTTGCCTTTCCAAATACATATACATCCTGTCCCTCAGGATTCCCTCCAACAACTTGCCCACCATCGAGGTCGGGCTCAGCGGTCTATAGTTCCCTGGATTGTCCTTACCACCTTTGCCATCCGCCAGTCTTCTGGCACCTCACCTGTGACTAACAAATAATACAAATATCTCAGCAAGAGACCCAGCAATTACTTTTCTAGCTTCCCAGAGAGTTCTTGGGTACACCTGATCAGGTCCTGGGAATTTATCCACCTTTACCCATTTCAAGACATCCAGCACCACCTCCTCTGTAATCTGGATATTTTGCAAGATGTCACCTTCTATTTCCCTACAGTCTATACCTTCCATATCCTTTTCTACAGTAAATACTGATGCAAAATACTCATTTAGTATCTCCCCCATTTTCTGCGGCTCCACACAAAGGCTGCCTTGCTGATCTTTGAGGGGCCTATTCTCTCCCTAGTTACCCTTTTGTCCTTAATGTATTTGTAAAAACTCTTTGGATTCTCCTTAATTCTATTTGCCAAAGTTATCTCATGTCCCCTTTTTGCCATCCTGATTTCTCTCTTAAGTATACTCCTACTGCCTTTATACTCTTTTTAGGATTCATCCTGTCTATACCTTACAGATGCTTCCTTCTTTTTCTTAACCAAACCCTCAATTTCTTTCGTCATCCAGCATTCCCTATATCTACCAGCCTTTCCTTTCACCCTGACAGGAATATACTTTCTCTGGATTCATGTTATCTAATTTCTGAAGGCTTCCCATTTTCTAGCCCTCCCTTTACCTGTGAACATCTGCCCCAAATCAGCTTCTAAAAGCTCTTGCCTAAAACCATCGAAATTAGCCTTTCTCTAATTTAGAATGTCAACTTTTAGATCTGGTCTATCCTTTTCCATTACTCTTTTATAACTAATAAAATTATGGTCGCTGTCCCCAAAATGCTCCCCCACTGACACCTCAGTCATCTGCCCTGCCTCATTTCCCAAGAGTAGGTCAAGTTTTGCACATTCTCTAGTAGGTACATCCACATACTGAATCAGAAAATTTTCTTGTGCATACTTAACAAATTCCTCTCCATCTAAACCCTTAACACTATGGCAGTCCCAGTCTATATTTGGAAAGTTAAAATCCCACACCATAACTACCCTATTATTCTTACAGATAGCTGAGATCTCCTTACAAGTTTGTTTCTCAATTTCCCTCTGACTATTAGGGGGTCTATAATACAATCCCAATATAGTGATCATCCCTTTCTCATTTCTCATTTCTACCCAAATAACTTCCCTGGATGTATTTCCTGAAATATCCTCCCTCAGCACAGTTGTAATGCTATCCCTTATCAAAAACGCCACTTCCCCCTCCTCTCTTGCCTCCCTTTCTATCCCTCTTGTAGCATTTGTATCCTGGAAAATTTGGCTGCCAGACCTGCTCATGTCTGAGCCTTGTTTCTGTAATTGTTTTGATATCCCAGTCCCATGTTCCTAACCATGCCCTGAGTTCATCTGCCTTCCCTGTTAGGCCCATTGCATTGAAATAAATGCAGTTTAGTTTATTAGTCCTACCTTGGCCCTACCTGCCTTGACTGTTTGACTTGCTTCTGTTCTCAACTGTACCAATCTCAAAGAAAGAACAAAGAAAATTTACAGCCCAGGAACAGTCCCTTCGGCCCTCCAAGCCTGAATCAATCCAAATGTACTGTTGAAACCTGTCGGTCAATTCCTAAGCATTTGTATCCCTCTGCTCCCCACCTACTCATGCATCTGTCCAGACACATCTTAAATGAATCTATCGTGCCTGCCTCTACCACCTCTGCTGGCAATGCATTCCAAACGCCCACCACCCTTTGTGTGAAGTACTTGCCGTGTGTATCTCCCTTAAACTTTCCACCTTGTGTCCCCCTTAAACTTTCCACTCTCACATTAATCTCTTTCCTCATTATCTCCCTGGGTCCCACCCCCCTACCTTATGAGTTTAAATCCTCCCGAGCAGCTGTAGCAAATTTCCCTGCCAGTATATTAGTCCCCTTCCAATCTAGATGCAATCCGTCCTTCTTGTACAGGTCACTTCTACCCCAAAAGAGATTCCAATGATTCAAAAATGTGAATCTTTCTCCCATACACCAGCTCCTCAGCCATGCATTCATCTACTCTATCCTCCTATTCCTGCTCTCACTAGCTCTTAGCACCAGAGTAATCAAGATATTACTAGTCTTGAGGACCTCCTTTTTAAATTTTTGCCTAACTCTCTGTAATTTCCCTTCAGAATCTCAACCTTTTCCCTTCCTGTATCGTTGGTTCCAATGTGGACAATGACCTCTTGCCGGCCCCTTTCCCCCATGAGAATATTCTGCACCCTCTCTGAGACATCCTTGATCCTGGCACCAGGGAAACAACACACCATTCTGATTTTTCGCTGCTGGCCACAGGAACACCTGTCTGTAACTCTGACTACAGAATCCCCAAACACAGTTGATCTCTTGGAACCCGACGTTGCATTAGAGCCAGTCACAATACCAGAAACTTGGCTGCTTGTGCTATGTTCCCCTGAGAATCCATCACCCCTCACTTTTTCCAAAACAGCATACCTGTTTGAAATGGGTATATCCACAAAAGACTCCTGCACTAGCTGCCCACCTCTCTTACCTTTCCTGGAGTTAACCCATCTATGTGGTAATTAGGTATTAAGTAATTGCTTTACCCATCTTTGGTCCTTATTCCTTGATGCTCTTACACAAATAAGAGATAAATAAAACTCACAACCTGAACAGTGTTTTGGGAAACAAAAATGTTATATATTTCCATTAAAAAAGCTCCTGATTTCACTGCTTAATGATCTAACTCCAATGCTAAAATTGCTCTCCCTTGTTCTAGGCTCTTTAATCAGAGAGCATAGCTTCTACATACCAATTCTACACATTCCTTTGTCAAACAAATCAGTTCGATCCTTCCTCAATTTTTTCCATTCAAAAGCTTTTGGAACTTCATTCAGTGGTAGAATTCTCCTTTGGTCTTTATTAATTGATGGCATTTATTGGTCATCCCTAATTGTTTTTGAGAAAGCGATGATGAGCTGCCTTCTTGATTGGGTAAAGCATCAGAGTGTACCACAAACCAGCCATCCAGCCAACTGAGTTAACTGACCCCAGGTGAAGGTAGCAGGTACCGGTGTAGGCCATTCAGGATGAAGTTCCAGGATTTTAACCCAGTTATAAAAGAGTTAAAAAAAAGAAAACTGTGAGCTCAAAGTCTTATTCCACTGACTTGAACAAACAAGCTAGGCTGAGACATCAGTGCAGTACTCAGGAAACTATGCACTGCTAAAGGTGTCAGATTTTGGATTATATCATGAACTGATGATTTGACCGCGCTCTCAGATGGATGTTAAAGAATCCATGAAACAATATAGAAAAGAACAGGGGAGGCTTCTTAGTATCCTTGATTATTTTTAACCTTCAATCAACATTAGTTGAATATAGATAGATGGTTATTGATGTGTGTTGTGAACTGTATGCAGTTTAGCTGCTGTATTCGATATATTAGAACAGTGACTACACTGCAAAACAGCTTCAATGACTATAAAGTATTGAAACTTTATGAGTTTCAACAATATTTCTTCTTTGAACTTTCATCAACTCTCCCTTTTGAATTATTCTTACTTATTGTGCATTTTCAGAATTCTTTACGTTCTTGCTAATTATTTTTCATATTCATTCTTTGCCTTTCTTATATTTCTTCTTATTTTCTGTATTTTCCTCTCTCCTTTGTTTTTGGGTTTTACATTATCCTGGGAACTGTCATGCACTTTTGCTTTAAATTTCTGCTAAACCTAATTTTTAGTACTGTCTGTTGTACAGCTATGTGTTTAAATATTTTGAAAACCAGGGTGTATGAGTGTTCCTCTGATTCCACAGTCCTTATAATTGCCCCCAACCACCTCTGACTCATCCAGTGTCACTTCAACACTCTTCCCCAGATTTATTTTCAGGCTTCTGCTGATGTAACTACCCTTATAATATTCTTTTAAAAGATAAACTTGCTGGAATACTCAGCTCCTCTGACAGTATCTGTGGAGAAACAGAGTCAATGTTCTAGACAAATATGACACTGCTACGGAATGTTCCTCATGTTAAGGTACTTCATGAAAAAGAAAGACACATGTTAACAGCTATCGATGTGGCCAGACGATCATTGCATTGAAATAAATGCAGTTTAATTTATCAGTCCTACTTTGTTCTCTGCTTTGTCCCTGCCTGCCCTGACTGTTTGACTTGCTCCTTTTCTAAACAGAACCAGTCTCAGATTGATGTCTTTCCTCAGTATCTCCCTGGGTCCCAACTCCCCCACCCCTCTTTAGTAGTTTAAATCCTCCTGAGCAGCTGTTGCAAATCTCTCTTACTGCCTACCAAATGAGGTTTGTGCTGTTGGACTAGAAAACAATTATAACCAATCCCCACTCATAATATAAACTGTCTACTTTTTGTTAAAATCAATTACTTGCCTTTTATCTCATTCTACCTTTAAAAAAATTAGCCACCCATCATTATGGCCAGCTTTGCTTTCATTATTTTGAATTTATCCAATTATTGTCAGTCAACAATAAGACCCCAATGGATTAACAGATATACAGAACAATTTCGATAACCCGAACAAGATGGGCAGGGGGTCTTTTGTTCGGATAACTGAGTGTTTGGATAATGGATTGTTCAGCTAATGGATAGTATTGATACGGGACCTTGGCATCTTGTTTGGATAATGCAAAATTCAGATAATTGATGTTCGGATAATCGAGGTTGTTCTGTATTCTCTTTTAGCTCAAAATAAATAGATTGTCTTTTTAAAATCCAACCCTATCATTCTAGTGTTGTAATGAAACCTATGATTAGTCTTCATTTTTGCCTAATTAATGAGGGTAAATGTACGTTTGCGTAGTTGTTTGAAACAGACATGATCAATGCAATTTCCCATTGTACACTTTAGAGTAATGGAGTCATAGAGATGTACAGCATGGAAAAAGACCTTTCGGTCCAACTCGTCCATGCAACCAGATATCCCAACCCAATCTAGTCCCACCTGCCAGCACCCGGCACATATCCCTCCACACCATTCCTATTCATATACCCATCCAAATGTCTCTTAAATGTTGCAATTGTACTAGCCTCCACCACTTCCTCTGGCAGCTCATTACATACACGCACAACCCTCTGTGTGAAAAAGTTGCCCGTTAGGTCTCTTTTATATTTTTTCCCTCTCACCCTAAATCTATGCCCTCTAGTTCTGGACCCCCCCATCCCGGGGAAATGACTTTGTCTATTTATCCTATCCATGCCCCTCATGATTTTATAAACCTCTAAAAGGTCACTCCTCAGCCTCCGACGCTCCAGGGAAAACAGCCCCAGCCTGTTCAATCTCTCCCTATAGATCAAATCCTCCAACCTTGGCAATATCCTTGTAAATCTTTTCTGAACCCTTTCAAGTTTCACAACATCTTTCCGATAGGAAGGAGACCAGAATCACTTTTTCAGTTTTTTTTTAATTGGAACTATGAAACTAAAAATGCAAAAAGCTGTAGAACTAATCACTTGATCAACATCGTCTGCTTTACAGCATCATCCAAAACCAAAATTATTTACAATGATCAAATCCATACAACATGGAAGGAGGCCATTCGACCCAAAGACTCTGCCTGACCCTGTGAATAGCATCCAACCCATGTCGACTTTTGAAACTGCTTTGTCATTCAATAAAATTATGATTGAACTACCATATCGACTCTACTTCCCTACCCTGTTTCTATATCGCTGAAATTACCTCGATGACAAAAAGCAATTGATTTCCCTCTCAAATATACTCACTGACTGTGCATCCATGGCACTCTCATTTCGAGAATTCAGATAATCCTTTGCATGAAGAAATTTCACCTCCTGTCAGTTCTAAATGGTTAATCACTTTATTTTTAGGAAGGCTATGACCTCTAATTCTAGACTATCCGGCGAGAAAAAAGTGGCCTTTCAGCTTTTACCTTCTCAGTCTGTTTCAATGCATTTTAATTAGGTCCCCTCTTACTCTTTGAACTCCCTTCAGTATACATTGTGCATCATGTAGATACAGCAACATCCTTGTCAATTTGGCAAAAATACTCTATTTAATCTTCCTAGTTCTGATCTGGTCTTTATGACAGAATAAAGATGGTATTTAAATTAGTTAGTAATGAAGTGATGCTGCTGTAGACACCATCTTTTAGCATTAGTGCAGAATATGAATTGCAGATTCAAATGGGAAAAGATATTTCACGTTGCTAAGCAGTGCAAAAAGGCAGAAGTAAATTTAAATGATCTTTCAGGAGCTCTTAAAAATATCTAAAAGCTGAAATTGGTCTTGAAGTTGGAGACAATACAGGCAACAGCACATCAATAGTTTGGTCATGAGGAGAGGAAATTCAAAACAAAAACATTTGATTGAAGATAACTTGCCAAAATGATCAATTTCACCCTTTTGTCTCTTCAATAATTTTACGTTAGTTTTTTTAAATTCTGTTACTACGTAGTGAAACTTTGCATTTTCTTTTGGTGCCTTCCGCTGTGAATCTTCCTCTTTCCCCTACTCCCTGAAGAAGTGACAACCCTGTTTCCCACTGGGAATCGCTCTGCAAATATTCATCCATCCTGGTGCTGTAGATTCCTCCAGTTGGCCACCACTCTCTGGTCCCTTCACAATGCCAACGCTCTTTACTTGAAAAGCAAGATGTGTGTCAAAGACTTTTCAGGTGACAGTGAAATTTCCTGGCCCTCCAGTTACCAAGTTGCCATCTGTTCCTCCCAGCCTTATCCTCCAATTTACAATGGGAAGGTGCCTTTGGAGCATGACAGGGAAGTGAGTGATGGGTGCACCCTAATCTGTTGACCTGTCTGTGTGGAATTTGCATGTTCTCCCCGAGTCTGAATGAATTTCTGTCAGGTTAGGTGAACTAGCCATGGGAAATGTAGCTTATGAGGATAAGATGGGGTGTGAGTTCTATTAGGATGATCTTTAGACTGAGACTCGATGACAGAATGGTCTATTTTTGCACTGTAGGTATTCTGTGATTCCATGTTCTGTTTCATGATTCTTCCTTGTTTCTGGAAGTCTGTGAGGTATACCTGGGGAGGAGAAAAAAGTAGTGCACTTCGAATGTATTACTCAGCAGTTGAATCACATTTGGGTGAATGTTAGCCCATATCCCCCTAAACCCTTCCTATTCATACACCCATCCAGATGCTTTTAAATGCTGTAACTGTACCAGCCTCCACCACTTTCTCTAGCAACTCATTCCATACACGTACCACCATCTGCATGAAAAAGTTGCCCCTGGTCCCTTTTAAGTCTTTCCCCTCTCACCTAAACCTATGCCCTCTAGTTTTGGACTCCCCCACCCTGGGGAAAAGACTTTAGCTGTTCACCTTATCCATGCCCCTCATGATTTTAAAAACCTTCATCAGGTTACCCCTCAGCCTCAGACGCTCAGGGAAAATAGCCACATCTTATTCAGCCTCTCTCTGTAGCTCAAACCTTCCAACTCTGACAACATCCTTGTACATATTTTCTGAACCATTTCAAATTTCACAACATCCTTCCTATAGCAGTGAGACCAGAACTGAACACAGTGTTCCAAAAGTGGCCTAACCAATATCCTGACCGTTGCAACCTGAAATCCCAACTACTATACTCAATGCACTGACTAAGAAAGGCAAGCATACCAAATACCTTCTTCACTACCCTGTCTACCTGGGCCTCCGCTTTCAAGGAATGATCAACCTGCACTCCAAGGTCTCTTTGTTCGGCCCTGTCCTCCCCTGATTTGCCTTACCAAATGCAGCACATCACATTTATCTGATGCTAATTCAGTCTGAATACGCATCTATCAAAAAGCCATCAGGTCCTTTTGTTCAAGCACCTGTTATATATGGGCATACAGAAGTATATTCCATGAAAACAAAATATTAACACCCAATCATTGACATAAATCTGAATCACATTTGGATGCTGAGAGGGACTCTTCCAAGTTTTACATAAGAACACTCTGCCTTTCAGCTTCCTTTGTTTTTCTCATTAGGGTATTTTATGGTTTAGGAGTCAGATGAGGTATTGATTCAAGACTTAACATAAGATTAACTAAGCTTCGCTCACTTGAGTCACCAATACAAACACATCTAATCAGGGACCAACCCGTGCATCTACCACAGAGTGCCATATTCAGCTTCCATCTCACATTCTGCACTGCTGACATTAGAGGAAAGGCCACAGCGGAATCCATATAATCCTAAAAAAAGAAATGTATATCGAGCAGTGAATCTCGAGGAGTGAAAATACAATACAACACTGCCTCTATTGGCTTATGAAATCAGTTGGGCATCATAATTGGATATACAGTTGGCATACACCACCATCATATTGAATGTCAAAAACTTTTCAATATGCTTTTTAATAGTTTTTTTCCAGATTGATTCGAAGTACACTGAAGCAATTCTGTAAGGTCAACAGGACTATCAATGTCAGCAGGAAGGCTGGCATCATCTCGAGTTAGCTAAAAGGGTCACTGGACTCGGAACATTAACTCTGATTTCTCGCCACAGATCCTGCCAGGCCTGCTTGGTTTCTCCAGCAAATTATGTTATTGCTTCTGGTTTCCAGCATCCATTCTTTGTGTTTTTTAAAATTATTTTATCATTTATATTTTGCAAATATAGTTGGGAAAACTTAGGAACAAGCCATAAACAAAAAAAAAGCCTCAAAAAGCTGATAAATCATAAGAGGGTTTTGTGCTGAGAAACAGCTAAGCCATTGTCATTGGACGTTCCTTAATTCAATGGGTTCACATTGTATTTATTGCCTGCGATTGTACTGGTCAACTCTCAACCAGCACCTTGTTGGGTACCTAGGATAGAATATCTCACAAGGCAGTGACATCCAGAGTGCAAAATTAGATTCCTCTTAATTTCTTGTTCTCACTGTGCTGCCTCTGCAGCTTGATAAACAAGTGTCACTATTTTAAACTATTTACAGCAAGGTTCCCCCAATCATTGATGCTCTCCTTGAGTGCAACAACATTCACATCAGAGCATCTGTGAATCATTCTCTGTCTTTTCCTGGAATATTGCCCATTTGAGGGTTGAGAAAACAGACCTGGCAGGAGGGATGTTTTTCTATGACTTGGACACAGTATTCAGTCCATTAAAGTTGACTTTTATGACTGGCTGCTTGTGAAGTTGCCTTCAAGAAAGGCACGAGCATTTGTTTTGATGGTGCTCCCACTGAATCTGGAGAATGCAGTGAAGTCATTGCTGGTGGACGTTTTCTTGTACTTTTATGTGTCATTAATACCTGCTCCAGGTCGCACTGAAATACAGTAATGTGGTGACAATAATTTTTCTGGATGCGAGAATTTCATTGTCTTGCAGAGGGTTTCTTTCTCAAAACTCATTCCATTTGTTTGTAGAAGGTGGAGCTGATAAAGCTATTCTACTATTGGCTGACTTCATCAATGGTGCCTTTTTGAGAAAGGTGGCTGACCACTATATATTCCAACAAAAGTCTTTCCTTTCTCGTATATAGGAAGTGGTCTACTTAATTGGCCAGGGCTAGGTTGATATGTTTGTTTTAGCAATAGTGCAATCCATGCAGATCTGCTGCAGAGTGGGCAATCCACAGCAACCATTCATAAAACATAGATCATATGTGCCTATTGTGGTCAAACTAGCTTTGTCATAGAGATGGCAGAGTTAAGCAGGAATTTTTCATTCGAGTAATACATACTATTCAAAATCATTTGATCATTGATAAGATGATTAGTTGCCATCAGGTAGATTGTAAATATTTGCTTGACACCAATCTTAATTTTGAAGGCAGAAACAAAAATTGCTGGAAAAGCTCAGTAAGTCCATGGAGAGAAATAAGAGTTAACGTTTTGGGTCCAGTGACCCTTTTCAGAGCTGGTGGTAGCTGGAAAACATTGGTATTCGTGCAAAAGTTGGGGATGGGGGAAGAGGGGTGAGGTGAAGAGTAAATAATAAATGAAGATAGAGCCTTCGGGGAGAGAAAAACAGTTGGACAGACAAAGAGGTGGGTAAAGGTCAGTCTGGAGGAATGAATAACTGCTATGGGGGCCATTAGTAGCTGACAATAGTTTGTGTGAGGTAGCAACCCATCTTATGACAAAGCCTGGTGTGCGGGGGTTGGGTTAAGGACATGGAGTAGGTGCCTCAATCCCGAACATTGTTGAACTTAATGTTGAGTCTAGAAGACTGTAGAGTTCCCAAGTGCAAGATGAGGTGCTGTTCTTTCAACTTGTGCTGAGCTTCACTGGCGCACTGCAGAAGGCAGTATGGGCCTGGGAACTAGTAGGTTTGTTGAAGTGCCAGACAACAGGAAGCTCAGGGTCATTTTTGTGGAGAGAACGTAGGTGTTCTGATGATGCAAGGATGATCACAACCTTCATCTACTAATGACAGCAGAGCAACAAGTTTAATGTTTA
The DNA here is from genome assembly GCF_020745735.1 of Hemiscyllium ocellatum. NCBI lineage: Eukaryota > Metazoa > Chordata > Chondrichthyes > Orectolobiformes > Hemiscylliidae > Hemiscyllium > Hemiscyllium ocellatum. Next base: position 126,486,996 of record NC_083401.1, read on the forward strand.
ACAGCACAAAATTCCGGGTCAACATCAGCCAGATAATATTTTTCTTTGAATCCATTTACTTCAGCGCAGGGGGCCCATCCTAATCCAGGTAGGATCGGGGATAGAGAAGAAACACAGACTGCAAAGGATAAAAAGGGCCCACAATGTTCCATCAGTTATTTTAACTTTCTTTTTCTATACATTCCCAACTTTGTAGATAGGGTTTCTCTGCTGCAAGGTTTATTCAAGAAAGACACCCACGATGTGTGGCAAGATCACCACTATGTCAAGCCGGTTCAGTCAGAAACATTTTGTTTACTGTAATACTCCAATCCCAGGAAAGTCACAATTCCTGATGGGGATGTATTGCACAAGAAGGCTTAGCCATATTAGATTAGATTAGATTAAATAAGATTCCCTACAGTATGGAAACAGGCCCTTTGGCCCAACAAGTCCACACCAACTCTCCAAAAAGTAACCCACCCAGACCCATTCCCTAACATTTACCCCTGACTAATGCATCTAACACTATGGGCAATTTAGCATGGCCAATTCACCTAACCTGCACATCTTTGGATTGTGGGAGGAAACCGGAGCACCCACACACAGGGAGAATTTGTAAACTCCACACAGACAGTCACCCGAGGGTGGAATCAAACCCAGGTTCCTGGTGCTGTGAAGCAACAGTGCTAACCACTGAGCCACTGTCCATATGCCTATTGCAACATGAGAAAGCTATTACCTTAGGTTTGAAAGCTTGGGTAGGCCACCTATTCTAATAGAAAGTGCAGAACTTTAGGTCTGATAGTTGCATCATGTGGTTTCATACACACTTACTTGGCAAGAAATTCAAATCCTTGCAGATTATTATGGTCACAGTTTAACAAAACAACCAGCATTTACTGAGATACAAAGATGCCTATCACAACATGTTAATCTGGCTGAAAAAGATGCAGTGATTATATTATTTTCGCAGAAGTCTGTCATATAGGGTAATGGTTCTGGAAGAGTTAGTGTTCAGGTGACATTGGCTTAACCCATTCTACTGATGTTTCAGAGTCTGTGGGTGGATAGGGAGCTCTACTTTAATTCAAAGAGGGAGCAGGTGTATCTGTACCACCTCTAAAGCCTGATCATTATGGCTGACCAAATATAGTGGTACACATTGCTCTCATGGAATAAGCATTTATGTCTAAAACATGTATCAATTCTGAAGAAACGCCACAGAAATGTGTCCTCTCCCATCAAACATAAGATAAACCTAAGACAAAGCAACGACCAAACGAGGATTTTTGATTGTTAACAATCTTAAGCAAGTATTATCCAGGACCAAATACCACAAGGTATCACCGGTGGTCATTTGGGAAAATTCCACAAAGTTCATTGTATAAAGAAAGGAAGCAATGAACAAAAGACAAACAGAAATGAGTAGAGGAATATAATTGATGTAATTACATGTTTGATTTCAGAAATAGGTCAATGTCAATTATACCTGGAGGGGCTTTGATTTCGAGCTACAGAAGGCACTCACAGACACAGAATGATAGTTTGTAATCGAAAGGGATGCAGTAGTTAATGATTCCCTAATTACAGCAAGATAAAACACATGTCAAACTGATGCTACTGCATTGAATATTCGGAGGTTATTATCATTTTTCTTTTTTTTGGCTTGAATAATTTATGTAAGCCCTTCTTTTGACTCCTTATTTTTGCTGTCTGTCTAGCTCCAAAATTAGCCAAGGGAATGAAATACTCTGATCTGTAAATATCACTGTCAACACTACCCAACATGTTGACCAACTACAGCTCCTGAGCTGCAATGCAAAATTATAATTACATTCTAAGATAAATGAAGTGGAATAACTTCCCAATGGGTTTTTCTTTTAGGAAAGAAGAGTCCCACTATTGCAACAAATGTGATTGTAAGAGCTCTCAAAAGCCCTTGGTATTATGACTGACCAAATGTAGTTGTATATATTACTATCATATAATAAACCTTTGTATTTATTCTAAAGACACTCTATAGTGGTGTATCCTTTACCCTCAAAAATAAGATAGGCCTAAGGCAAAACAATGACAAAATAAGAATATACAGGTCAAGAAGATCTTGGATTTGATCTTACTTTTTGCATATTTCAACCATTTGCTTACAAATGCTCATCCATACTTCTGAGGTGTTCAGGTGAAAGTTAGACAAGGTTCCAGTTCCTGGGATCAGGTTTACTTTGTGATTAAAGTTATTGATATTTCTGGAAGAACTTAGTTCGATGTAACCACAAATATTTCCTTTGGTCATGATTTTTGATGCCGTTTTATTTTTGAAATTTTAACAATTTTTCTCGCAATCAGAAAATGCTCCAGTCATGTCGATGAATGAAAGTCTTATCCCCCAGCGGAGAACAGAAGCAAACATTGACAACAGGATTTTTTTCTCGGACATGATACTCATCATCAAGGCTGAAACATACATTTTTAACAAAATTGTAGGTTCATTCCGAGAACAAAAATGAAGCCTTTTATTCAGGCTTTGTTTTCGATGCCTCTAAATAAATTCTTGTCTGGTGAATCTTTGGGGAATTGCTTTTTTGCGAGATCATATTTTCATCTTCCAGAAAATGCTTCCTTGCTTTCCAACGAGCACCAAAATAGCAATATATTACAAATAGTATTTATTTTGCCTTTTATTATTTGAGTAAAAAATGAGGTCTGCAGATGCTGGAGATCACAGCTGCAAATGTGTTGCTGGTCAAAGCACAGCAGATTAGGCAGCATCTCAGGAATAGAGAATTCGACGTTTCGAGCATAAGCCCTTCATCAGGAATTATTTTATTATTTTATTATTTGCCCTCAATAGTGCAAAGTTTACTGACTGGTACAAATGACTGCTGCAGGGCTGTTTTCATTGAGATCATTCACTTGCAAGTTGTGAACTGTGCTCTATGGCTCCTTCAAGGTACTAAATGGGAGCAAAATCAATGAAAAAATTCAAATGATTCAGCTCCCATTCGTCATTGCAAGCCTAATGAAGCAAAAGAATCGAATGGCAGGCCTGAACCATTTGTAGAGAATATGTAGCTCCTTCCAACAGGCATACAGTGCAGAGGATATCATTATTTTAATTTGCTAGAGCAAGACTGCGTTCTAAAATAGGTCATCTAAAACCTTTTCAGTTACACGTAGAGCAGGATTGGAGAAAAGAAGGAAGTAGCTAGGCCCTTGATCATTGTGAGATTTTGGCTTCCACTTGCCACTTTTCTTCAGCCTAACTAAAAGCAGGACAGACAGAATTCGCAGAGCAAATCTAACATTAGAAAAGATAATACCAAAATTAATCTGGTTCTGAAATTGCTCCTCGCTAGTCATCCAAACCAAGCTGGTATTGAATTTGGAGCTTACTTTATGCGATGTTTAAAATGGGCTGCCAGTCTGCTATGAACCGTTTTTCTACCACTGGCAAATCTCTTCTTTGTCCCCCATGTATTATGCATGGATAAAGCTCTGTCTCCACGTCTTCATGTGTGAAACAATCAAAAGCCTGATTTAATAATGGGATGTTAAACAGATCAGAAAAATCAGCACTTGTACAGCTAAAATATATTGCTCATCCATTGAACCTTGAGTAAAACTAGGCTTTGTATTAGAGTGCATTGTAAACCAAGGATCTAAAAATAAATTATCTTTTATCAGCTTTTAATTTCATCTTGAATGAAGCTCCTTTATTGTCAAGATGTTTTAGTCAAGAAATGGAATTTTCCATAACAATATTTAATTAGAGGCAAATGGTAATTGAGGTGATAGAAATTAGGGACTTCCCCCAAAACCATGCACCCTACACCACAACAAGCAGTGATCAATTGTTAGCAAAGGAATATAGTAGGTCTTTCTGTTCAATCCCACATCTCATATCCAATGGGGTGGTATGGGTGTCCACCAACTTAATCATCCTTAAGCTTACTGAGGGCCTTAAGTGGCCAATTATTACCTGTGTATGTCCGATGATTCACCTCCATCACCATAACAACTTGCACAGTGGTTTGCAAATAAAGATCAAACCTCAATTTTATTTATAACTTTGTTGAAAAGGCAGGAAGGAAGAGGATGGTGAATTTGAGGGATTCTTTACTGCAGAGATTTGTCAAAGTTGTGTTGTTATGTATCTTCAAGGTGGAGATAGACAAATGTTTAATCAGTAGGAGAATCAACGGTTATAGGGGAAAGGCAGGAAAGTGAATTTGTGGACTATCAGGTCAGGTCAGGAGACAGACCCAAGCTGCAATTGGCAGGGTACCTTTCGTTGTCTTGTACTTCCCAAGAGCCGAAAAACTACTCCATGTTCTCCGCAGCCTGCAACACGTTATCAATGAAGATGAGCACCTCGCCAAGGCCTTCCCCACACCTCCACTTTCTACCTTTAAACAACCACCAAACCTCAAAAAGATCATTGTTTGTAGCAAACTGCTCGGCCTTCAGGACAACACCAATCAACCATGTCATAGTAGATGCTGCAAGACTTGTCAGAGTGTTGACACAGGTAACACCATTACACGGGGGGACACCACCCCCTATGTACATAGCAGGTGCTCATGCAACTCAGCGTACATTGTCAATCTCATATGCTGCAGGCAAGGATTCCCTGAAGCATGATACATTGGTGAGACCAAACAGGGGCTACGGCAGCAGATGAATGGACAACGCACAACAATCAACAGACAGGAGTGTTCCCTCCCAGTTAGAGGTCCAGGACATTTGACCTCAGACCTTCAGGTGACTGTCCTCCAAGGCAGACTTCAGGACACGCAAAAATGAAAAGTGGCCGAGCGTAGGCTGATAGCCAAGCTCGGTACCCATGGGAATGGCCGAACCATTCACCAAATACCCATGTCACACTACAGGTGATCCAACTGTATTGCACGCACAAAGACAGACAGACATACACACTAACACACAGACAGCCGCATAGTCACAGACAGACACACACACACAAACACACACACTCCTGCAGACTCATACACTCATGCAGACCATCTCTCATACACAAGCTCTCTCTCATACGCTCACAAATACCCTCCCACACTCACATGCACGCTCTCAGTGACACTCATACCTCCCCCCCCCGCCCCCAGCTATCTCTCACACACACACACACACACACACACAAGTCTGTGGGGTGAATTAATACTTGCACAGTTACATTTTATTTTGCTCAAAAACTGCATGAATCCATGTAAGATTCTGTAAATCCGTTTTTTAGATTAGAATCAGTCCGAACATTGTGGCACAGTCTCACACAGGGCACCTCACACCTTCAATGCATTATCTGGGCTGACATGGCACCTATTGTTAAAGGTCACTTGAGAACGTAACTTTAAAAAAGTCCTGGGATTTACATATGAAAGAACTGAAACCAACATAGTCATTTTAAAAGATGAGAGACTTAACAAACAATCCAGATGTTTTTCAATATATAATTTCAGTTACATCACACTGTAAATTTTTGCTATAACTTCTGTGTCTTACAATCTTATTCTCTACAATTGTCTGATGAAGGAGCAATGCACCGAAATCTAGTGTTTCCAAATGAACCTGTTGGACTATAACCTGGTTTTGTGTGAATTTTAACTTTGTACACCCCAGTCCAACACCAACATCTCCAAATCAGGTCAGTCATGATCTCATTGAATGATGGGACTGAATGGTCCACTTCAACTCAAACTTCTTATGGTCTTATGGGGTCATCTAATTCAGACATATCTGGCATATCCCTCCAAGATGTTTTAGTCCCATTTTATTGCTCTCCACCTAGCTTCCAAAACTCTTCCTGTATCATCCTACTCTAGTGCACTCGGCTTCTTCCAGCCCGAAAAACACAGAATTTACCTGGGTCCAGCTTCCATTGATGATCTCTATGAATCTCCTTACATTACCATGAGATAGTTCAGAGCTTACTTCCAGCTTGCATTCTGTTGAATTTATCCAGCTGAGCTAAGATAATTTAATAGAGGAGTTTAACTGATAAAATGATTTGATTGAGCAGATTCTTCCAGTTAAGATCAGAATAATCCCAAAATTAGAAATATGAGAGTTAGCACTGAAATCAACCAACAGTTTTTCACATAAAGGCTAGTGAAAGGTCAGATAATTGAAAGTTCAAGGGCAAGGTTACTAGATTTTATTAGGTAAGGGTTTAGGATCAATAAGAGAAGTGGATTTGAAGTAAGGATCAACCGCAATCTACCTCAATTGTCCAACAGGCAAAAGGGGCTAAATAGTCTAAATCTGTTCTTATGTGTGGATAATTCAATACATTTAATCAACACAAACATTAACTTCTCAATAATTATCAAAATCATAATTATTTTAACATTAAAACTCTATTTGTTCTCAAAACAGTTACTGAAGACATTAGCAAGAGAGAAAAAGAACCTACGGAAGATTTTAGTGAGCTGAATAGTGTGAGGGAGCTGCATCAATGCACACATAAGTAAAATTATGCAATTAAAGAAGTGTTCTGGTTTAATGACTATCTCCACCGATATTAATTCAGCTTTCACACTTAACTGCCTCAATAAAGCCACGAAGGGATGTCTCCTGGTGAGGTACAGTAACCATAAAGAGTAGTCAGCACAATTCGAAAAGCAGTAGGTCATATACTATGAGCCTGCTGCAATTCTTGGAGGAAGCAACTAAATTTGACAAGGGATACTCAACAGCCATGACTTATTTAAGATGTTCAGATAGATAATATGAATACAAAGCTGATGAAGAAGTCTCTGGCCTATAAAATTAACAGCAAATTAAAGCTGGCTTAGCAATAAAAAGCAAAAGATAATTAGAAAGTAAAAGGCTCTGACATGAACGTGTGCGTGTAGATTGATGCATCTTTGGTTTATATATTTGAAAGATGATTTGGAAAAAGATACTTTTATGTAATATTTAAAAATATGTTATGCGAGCAGAAATCCAGTGTAAGGCAACCTCATATGATTAAGTAAACTCGCCATACGTGCAGCAGACCATCAAACTGCTCTTTCTTTCGAAGGAGATGACTGGTAGTGAGTTTACCCTGAGGGTCACCATGCCCGAGGAGAGATGCAAGCTTGAGAAGGCAGATACGTCATAGTAACCTCAACTGGTGCAGGAATTGAACTCATACTGTTGGCTTCACTCTGTCTTACAAGCCATCCATCCAATCAACTGCGCTGCGCTAAGCAGCAGAGCGAATGCAATTGATCATGAATAAATCTGCCCAGAAATATTAACCTCTGTAACATGGATTTTCTGTTTGTCAATGTTAGTTTGAATGTGGTAAAACTTCAACAGGCTTATTAACATTTATCAACATGATGTGATCAAGCAGTCGAACAGCACAAAAACAGAAAAGCTAAGCAGAACTGGCAGCATCTAGATTAGATTACTTACACTGTGGAAACAGACCCTTCGGCCCAACAAGTCCACACCGACCCGCAACCCACCCATACCCCTACACCTAACACTACGGGCAATTTAGCATGGTCAATTCACCTGACCTGCACATCTTTGGACTGTGGGAGGAAACAGGAGTGCCCGGAGGAAACCCACACAGACACGGGGAGAATGTGCAAACTCCACACAGTCAGTCACCTGAGTCAGGAACTGAACCCGGGTCTCTGGCGCTTGTGAGGCAGCAGTGCTAACCACTGTGCCACCATGCCACCCACGGTGTGGAGAGAAATCTGTGGAGAGAAATCAGAGTTAAACTTTTGGGTCAAGTGACCCTTGTTCAGAATCATATTGGGACACTCTGATAGACAGCAAATCAAGAAATCAAATGCATTGCTTCTTTCTCTCCACAGAAAAAAATCACAGGAGGCAAAATTAATCATTAGGACATTTAAATAGGATTAATGAAGAAGCTGAAAGATTAGCAAATATTATTTTAAAAACTGAAAGATATGCAGAAAAATTCCCATTTCGTGAAATATAAGATATGTTTTTCCTGGTTGTGAAGCGATTCAATAAAAATTATGACCTTAATATGCTTTTTAAACACAGTTATCCATCATTCAACAGTTTCAAGGGTTTTCACACTGAATATTTCTTTTATTTCATTCACTGGATGTGGTCAGTGTTGAGAAAGTGATATGAGTTGCTACTTGAACCACGATAAACCATAGGTGAAGGGAAGGAATTCCGAGAATTTGGCTCAGTGACAGTGAAGGAACAGAGGTATGGCTCCAAGTCAGGAGGTGATATTCCATTACATCCGCTATCCTTCAAGATGGTCGAGGTTGGGGGCTCCAAAACTGCTGAATAAGGAGCCTTGGGCAAGTTGCCAGCCAAAATACAATAAAAGAACAGTTTTGTTTTTAAACCAGTACTGTGGGCTATACTTGATTAATATTCTGGCTTACCATCCAATAAACCCCATACTTCAGAGATTTAGACAATCTGAAACAGGCATCTCAAAGCACGGAAGAAATACTGTCAGCATTGTCTTTACAAGGTCTTCCAAATCTAGTGTAAAGTCAGGCAGTCCAACATAAGCTAATGTTTCTGAAAGGGTTAAAGTTGGAGAGTGCATTAAACTCTACTCAATATGATGTTACAAAGGCAAAAGTGAGGACTGCAGATGCTGGAAACCAGAGTTTATATCAGAGTGGTGCTGGAAAATCACAGCGAGTCAGGCAGCATCAGAGGAGCAGGAAAATCAACATTGCTGCCTGACATGATGTTACAAAGGTTTAAGTGGACATCTTAGGATCTCATGGAGTACATCCACATGTATCCTCATAGTTTTAGTAGCAATGCAAACCAACCAATGCAATTAGCACATAATTACTATGGAATTGAATAATTTATTGTCACACGTGTTCAGTATAAAATACAGTGATAAGTGTATACTGCTTCCGTACATAGGCACCATTTACATTAACTTAGAACAAAATTTTAAAGAGCCTAGTTTCAATAAACTATATCTACTAAGTCTGATTAGCACAAATGGTCTCCCAAAAGGTTACTGTTAATCCACCATGAAACTCAACATCTCTTTCAAAGATGCTGCCAGAAACTTATCTAAGTATCGAGCATACATTGAGCATACAAGTTTAGGAAACATACCATGTCAAGAACGATTCACATAGACAATCGACATCTGGAAGCTTTTGAATGAAGGAACAGCGAGCAAGACCTTGTAGACTCTCCAACTCTGGCAACATTCTTGTAAGTCTTTTCTGAACCCTTTCAAGTTTCACAACATGCTTTTTATAGCAGGGAGACCAGAATTGCGTGCAGTATTCCAATAGTGGCCTAACCAATATCCAGTACAGCTGCAATATGACCTCCCAAATCCTAAACTCAATGGACTCACCAATAAAGGCAGACATATAAACAACCTCTTTGCTATCATATCTATATGCAAGTCCTCTTTCAAGGAACTATGATCCTGCACTCCAAAGTCTCTTTGTTCAGCAACACTCCCCAAATGTTATCATTAAGTTTACAAGCCCTGCCCTCAAAACTTTTTTATTTCAGACCTGTTGCGAAACTATAAAGGAACAGTGTAGGCTCCAAAGTTTTTAAAAATTACTACTACCTAGCAATTAAAGATTGCAACAGGAAGCAATGGTCTGTTAGAGTTTTGACGGGGAAACGAACAACATGGGGAAATTCTGGTGTAGCAGTAAAGTCACTGGGCTACTGATCCAGAAACCCAGGTTAATGTTCTGGGGTTGTGGGTTCAAAACCCTGCAGATGGTGAAATTTGCAATCAATCCAAATCTGGAATTTAAAAATCAGCCTAATAATGATCATGCAGTTAGACGTATAGCTATGTGGTTGACTCTTAACATTGTCCAAGGGACGCGTTTGTATCAAATAGAGCCACCATCCGTACATACATAGGCTAGTCCCTATCTGGGACAGACAGTTCTGCAGATCCATCCCTTTTGTTGAACACCTAAAATAGAGTCACTAATTGTGGCATACATAGACTGCTTGGAGAATTAGAGATGGGCTGTAATTGCTGACCACACCAACAATTCCTTTATCTCATGGAGGAATAATTGAGAAAAAGTAAAATTGGAGCTCCATGAGTAGACTTAAAAATCCCTGTTGAGCAAGGGGTAAAACTTGAAATTAACTGCACAGTGAGCAGCACAGTTATACAGCATTACTAATTAACAGAATTACAAGCTTTAAAAGATTGAAATGCATAAAATTATGGAGTGACATAAGCAGCTTAAACAGGAGAAGACTTTACTTCCTGATGGAGGGATCAATGATCAAGCAAAATAAATTCAAGGTAAGTGACAGATGGTTTAAAATGGATGTAAGGAAAAACATATTCACTCAGAGAGTGGAAGGAATCTGGAACTCACTGCCTATAAAAGGTGGTAGAAGTAGAAACCCTCAAACATTGAAGTTGTATTTATATGTGCACCTGCGAAGGCACACTAGGCTATGGGCCAAGTACTGCGAAAAGGGATTAGAATAATTGGATGGTTGTTTTTGACTGGCACTTATTCAAAAGGACTGAAGGGCTTTTGTTTTCCTGTGCTATAGATCTCTATGTCTATGACTCTAATGAAAAGAATACAGCATTGCTATGCTGTTTTGCAAAGTTGGGTAGAGTAATTGCAGATTGGGAGGCAGGAAGGTAGAATTTTGTATGTGTATAATTGTAAAATTGTAAAATGCTACTGGTGGGGAAAGCACTGCCTGATCCCTTTAAAAGATAGCATTTCTTCAGTGCTAAGAGATTTTAAAAGTAAGTCTATGAGCAGCAGGTTGGGGTTTGTAGGTGCACAGAGAGCACCCAAACTGAAACATTTGTATCGACAGGCCGTACATTAGTGGGCAAGCAACAGTTTTTATCAAGACAACAGGGTTTTGAATTTAGCCAATATATTGAACCAGGCCCTCAGATACCAAAAACCTATTAAATTTAAATCTGAAGGCTTTGACAACATAGGACCAATCCTCTGTAAGAAATATTGATATGCCACCAAGGGTATAAAATAAGGGACATATGGACAAAGAATCCAAAGTAAACTGGCATCCACCAGAGCTAACAGCTCTCTAGAGAGAAATTGGCTGTCACACTCATTTATGTATTAGAAGAAGCACCATCTAACAGCAAGCAGTACCAACCATGGAAGAATTGGAGGAAGCATGCCTGACAGACAAATCAGAGGAGAAGTTCCTGACAGAAGACTTGACAGAAGAAGGCACAGAATATTCCAGAAGACACGTGACCAAGCTACAATTTCGAGAGACTAGACTTTTTTTAATATATGAGTGGGACTTGTATTTATTGGAACAGCATACTATTGGAATCTTGATTCATTCGGGAATAGTTAGTAGTTAGAAGGGATTCAGTTTGTTAAAATTTTAATTAATTTGCTTGTGGTTAGAGTGAGGTACATAAATTGTTACTTGTTGATTTTAAAGAGAGTATCTCAGATTTATTTTGTTTAACCACTAGAAGTTGCTGAAAGGTAGGTTACACCATGTTTCACATTCCTTTTACAGATTATAGGGCAAGGTGCTCCTCGTTGGGTATCTCAATTTTCGTTCTCAGAGGGAGGAGTCAGTCTCCACTTTATAACAACTGTTAAGTTTAAACAGTTTAAGACAAAAAAGACAAAAAGATATTTCAATGTAAAAAATTAAATTCTTCAAATGAAAGACGATCCAATAGCATTGATGTATTGTAGAATTTAAAAGGCTTAAGTAAGAAGAGATAATTATATTAGGAAAACATGGACAAAAATATATATCCAGGATTAAATTTCATATATGGTCCAAACAGAACCCAGGATTAGACTACTTGGAGAAAATAATTCTTATGATGCATAATTGCTTCAAACCTAAATAGTAAAGTACATGCTGAACAAATAAATGCAGTATTTCATCCATCACAGTAAAGCAACAGATCCTATCCAGTTTCTTAGGTATAAACACTTTACAGAGACATGTGACAAGCTAACAGCATGTAAAACCAAACATCAGACTCCAGCAGTCAGTGTCAGCATTGTGGAATAAAAAGCCTCACAAGCACAAGTAGTCCAAACTGAGACAAAAGAACTTTATATCTGGAAAGCTATAAGCCACTGCCAGAAGTTGTACAGGAGAAGGATGCAATTTCAGTGCAACAAAAAGTCAAATACCCACACATACAGAGATGTTCATGAGAAGCACTAATATTAGAAAAGATACCCAGTGTGTTCCCAGAAGAAATTGGGGATCAAACTAATTCCAGTTTGTCAGAAAATGTTTATATCAATGCATACTTCATTAATTTTAAATTTGATACAGGACTGAGTGAGTGCCACTGACATGACAGATTAAATACTATAGCTAATAAAACAGAAGGTAAAGCCTACAGAGATGAAAACATATGGTCGGCTAGAATACTTACCAAGATTAAAGGTATGTTACAAGCAAAGGTGAAACACTGGCAGCACCAGAGTTAAGAATGAAAATGTGATTTACAATCAATTCTTCTCATCTTTGAGCCTACATCAGTCTTCACTTTGGAAACATGGTTTGGAAAAGATGCACAGAGGACAAGTGAGCATTGCCAGGATACAGCCAGAACTCAATCAGCGGTGGCCAGATTGCAACAGATACTGAAGATTTCATCATGAAATATGTGATTATACTTGTTTTCCACTTACTACAATTATCTTTACTATCGCATTAGAAAATTCAGGTGAAAGAAACCAGCAAAATTTATACGATGGTGTAGAAACGGTGTTAAAAAAAAAGAGATGCATAATATATTTGAATTAATTGAGCAAAGCTAAACTGAAATTGTTCAGACATCAAAACAACCCAGTGAACAGAGCACAAAGACAGATTCTAATTTGATATTCAATGATGAAGCAATACAAGTTCAAGACGAGTATTTGAATTCTTCATCTTGTGATGAGGAACTGTCAATGCTAATGACAGAGCTAAGTCAACAGAGTCCCTAATGAGCATAGCTGAGGATGTGAATATGTTGGTTTCACCAGTAAGACAACCACAGAGGATGAACAAAGATATTCAGCCCATTCACTTGAAATTATGAGTTTACAAATTTCAATACAGATCTTTCAGACTGAGAATAAACATTTGCTTCCACAGATTGATGATGCAACTCTTGGAGAGACAACACTGACAAGACCAACATCTGCAGATTCTGGAACCACCCAACTCAGATATCTAGGATACTGTCAAGAAGAAATTGCTTGGTTCAAAAAGAAAGCATGCATTTAAACAAAGGCAGCCATCCTCCAGAAAGGGAATTCATGAGATTAAATGCCCCCCAGATGTTAAGTAGCAACATGCACATTCAGCAAGGAACAGTTCCACCTTGACTGATATCCAAGACATTAAAGGCCCTCCAAATGAGGTGCTGTTTAAGTACTATTTAACAGGATCTGCACCACCAGCAAATCCAATCCAAGGGACAATATGCACCAATGGAGTGACAGATTGCAGATCATACAGGGTCAAGTACAGAACTGAGGTCAACAGTCCTCAAGCTATCAAAGACCTATCAATATTCCTAAACTCAAAAGAGACCATTCTGAAAAAAATGTAAAAATGCCATCCTCCTTCAATCTGTGACATCAGAATCTTGGTGGGTGGTGATGGATTTGTGATCAATGTAACCATACACTGGATTGTACAGTTCTTAACCAAAAGGAAAAGCTTGGGGTTAAATGCTCAATGAGAAAAAAATGGTTCAGAAAGAGTAAATGCTTGAGAGCGCATTGAGCTTCACCCAGCCTGATGATGCTATACAGGCTTGAATGGAGAAAAGACAGAATAGTTTTGAATCTTATTTACAGTGCAGACCTCTGTCTGCATGTCTCCACATAGGAATAGGATCAATGTATAACAAAGCTAAAGTAACTTGTACATAATGCCTGTCATACAGTAGACTACATCTTGTTAAGGCAAAGCCTCTGTTTGTTAAGATTCAATATGGTTGATCCTCCACCATTGTAAACCAATTTGACCCTCAGACCCAGTCAAATGGAAGAGAATGGCAGCATACTTATACCCACAAATCAATCAAAATCATCTCCCAAGCCAACTTGCCTATCAAGGTACTAATTACTCAAAACCATGATGGGCATGACAAATTGATATTCTTGATAGTAGACTCCTGAAGTAATTGGGCAAAAGTGAGCACTGCAGATGCTGGAAATCAGAGTCTAGATTAGAGTGATGCTGGAAATGCACAACCGGTCAGGCAGCATCTGAGGAACAAGAAATTCAATGTTTCGGGCAAAAGCCCTTCATCAGGAATGAAGGCAGGGAGCCTCCAGGGTGGAGAGATAAATGGGAGGGGATGGGGCTGGGGAGAAGGTAGCAAAGAGTACAATAGGTGGATAGGAGTGGGGCTGAAGGTGATAGGTTAGGGAGGAGGGTAGGAGAAGGTAGCAAAGAGTAAGAGCTTCAAGGCAGACGAGTTGACCTGGCGGTTGCAGTGAGAGAGAGAGACTCACTGAGATTCCTGTGGACAGAGGAGGAGAACTTCTTCAAGGTAGGCATCCTTGTAAGAGGATTCGCAGAAAAGTTAAAATCAACTCGGCAAAAGTGAGGACTGCAGATGCTGGAAATCAGAATCTAGATTAGAATGGTGCTGCTACCTCTCCCACCCTCCTCTCTGACCTATCACCTTCATCCCCACCCCCATCCACCCATTGTATTCTTTGCTACCTTCTCCCACCCTCCTCTCTGACCTATCACCTTCATCCCTACCCCATCCAACTATTGTACTCTATGCTATCTTCTCCCCAGCCCCACCCCTCTCCCATTTCCTGCCTTCATTTCTGATGAAGGGCTTTTGTCCGAAACATCGAGTTTCCTGCTCCTCGGATGCTGCCTGACCAGCTGTGCTTTTCCAACACCACACTGACCCTGAAGTAATTGCTCTAGTTGGAACTCTGTTGTGACAGCAGAATCCCAGGAGTGGAGCAAAACATTTTCAGAAATTAAACCAAAATATTAATATAATAAACGCTGGAATGTAATTGTAATTTTGAAGATTTAACAAAAATAGCAACCATGCTGTTGCAGGAAATGGCTGGAAGCAACAACTCCCAGGAAACAAAATTCACACCACCAGGTCAGGAAGAAATTGAGAGATATGTCAACAACCAAACATTTAAAGTTCTCACTTGATACTGGAGCACAGAGTTAGCTTAGGTTATCTTCCCTAAAATATGAAACAAAATGGCTACCTAAAAGAAAAATGCTTAAAACTTGGCATATTAGGGAACTGAGATATGACAAATATGAATGACCAAAATCAGAGGTATGCAAAGGAGAAGATATTACTGGTCACCAATAGCCATGCAATCATGGAATCAAACAATTGCAATGAACTACAGATGGTCTCAGTGAACAACAATGCTCCTCTGAGAGCCTGTTAGACCTCCCGCAATTATTGAATAGCATCCTTCAGTTACGTACAGAAAAATGATGCCTGAATCACAGAATCTACAGTGGTGTTAATTTCATGATATATGGTTCTAAGCCAAATGATTTGGTTGCAGTCAGCTACTGAAGTTTCTCTCATCCTGGAAGATATGAGAAGCTTTTGACAGAAAGAGGAGAGACACAGAGAGAGACAGAAAACCAATTTCAGAATTTCAGACACCTGGAAAAAAAGTGTTTCATGTTACAGTTACAGCATTCCAAGATGGTAAGTTCAAATGAGAGAATAAAGCTATTAACCCAAAAAAACTGACGACTAAGCAAGACATAATGTTGTATCAGGAAAGTGAAACTGCATGCTGTACAAATGACAGAGGAGGCAGAGAGAGATTCTGAAGTTTGGGACAAAATGTCAGCAGTATCTGCTTCAAATAGAAGTTGGAAAAAAAAGAAGAGTAACAGCACTGAGTCAGACAGCAAACTATTGTGCTGTATACCCAGCTTAACACTGTATTAGTCAGAGACTGATTTACTGGAGATTAATAGCAAACTGTAAGAAACGCTGGAGCATTTACAAGATGAAATATGAAAAGCAAGAAGCCAAGCAAAGTGGGCACAGCAGGAAGCTGAAAAACTGGTGGAATTCAGGCTCACAGAGTGGTTGGAAGGAAAATATAAGCTGCAGAATCAGAATGTACAGCTGGAGGAGAATTATTGCCAGGCCTTAGATCAAATGCAACATGCAACTTTAGCTGAGAAGAACAAACAGAATATTTTAACCAAGTAGTCAATGCCATAAATAATATTTCAAGGAAGGAAAACTAGTTATAAAAGATTTAAAATATTTGTTTCAATTTTATAGTACTTTTATCCCCAACCTAAAGAAAATCAAAGTTAATAATTTGAACAATTATATTGATATACTGAAACATCTTTTTAATGAGTTGTTATATTGTGTTATGTAACTCTAATATGAGTTCAGAACTTTGTGTTCACATGTACACGAGTATTACATCACACCATACGTGACCACACTGCATTCATTGTAACAAAGAGCAGGATTGAATTCTAGTGTCAGGGGTTTCCTCACAACTTGAAGAACCAATGGGACCATCATTTTACTAGTGTCAGTTCTCCAACATGGAAGTAAAGCTAATGAGTCAAAGCCAGCAAGCAATCCCTTTGTGCGTTGGTTGTACTGAAAATCAAGCCTCACCATTCCACAATTTGCCTCATTAGTATAATTGGTTTCAATTCAATCAACAAAAAGATTTTTTTTTCTCTTTGACACTGTTATCCAGAGAATATTCACTAGGTTTTTTTTCAATAAATCCAAAATAATTCATTATCATAGAAAATGATCTCTAAACAAGTGTCAAAACTGGATAATATCCAAGATATAATCCAGAATTAGAACTACATTCCTTAGAATGCCAATGACTTACACACACTTTAATGGGGTAATAATGTGGCCCAAGAGTTGTTGATCAATCCAAGGTAGCAGCTCTCTGGCATGGGCTGTAACATGGGAGCAATGGCTGCTGTTGGAACTGCTCTAAAGGGTTCCATGGTAGGTGCTAGTTATAGGGAACAGTGGTGCTGGGGTCAATGTAAGGATGTTGTCTTTCACTGGCACCCATTACAGACTTGATCTGGCATTGAATGGATGTTAAATAGGAAATTCCCTTTCACCTAAGGGTATAAACGTCTAATGGACAATCTTACCTCAGATCAAGTGAAACATAACTACCTTGTGGAAGAATGCTCCTCTGTTATAACCTAATACTTGCTCCAACACTTGCAACTGAGGAATGTAATGCTTGTATATGATTTAATAATAATAAATCTCTGGTTAAATCTTCAATATCTCAATACCATGCCCAGAAGCGTTGCCATATCAGGTAAATCACCCTGACAGAGAGAAATTCACACCACAACTTGGAAACTCTTTGAAAATGGCAGAAGGACCAGATTCTGGAATTGCTATTTCTATTCCAGTCTTTGAACATTTTTTGCAGCACAGTTTAAGATTACGTAGTTCACATAGGAAACTCCTCACCTTGATAACTACATTGCGGGGCTGGGTAGTCTAACTTCCCTTTGCCTTTTTGAGGAATTGGCCTCTTTTGAGGAATCAGTCGCATTTGTAAGAATATATAATTCACAGTATATCAGAGGAGCTGTGAAGCACTGAGAAATGTCAGTCAGTTCTGACCAGACTCCAGGCAATTTTCCCCAATTTGTTATGCTTTCAGAAAGAATACCCAGAATTACTGAGCTCTTGGGCAAACAGAGACAAATTAATAGACCAGGGTTGAAGCTGACTTTTAACCTCTTGTTCATTTGCAATCTTGAAAGAGGAAAGAGGAAGCATGCCTCTTACCCATATTGTTGTATTTTCTTCCGTTATATTCAGAATGTATTCTCAGAAGAGATTGCAATTTAATCTGTTTTTTTTTCCCCTTTCTTTGTTGTAGTCAGTGAAATTGTGTTTGTTGTGACAATAGATTGAACACTTAAGGAGAACTGGCTATTTTGTAATAGCTTTTTGGAGGAATGTTTTCTTTTTCAATGAGCAATATATTCAGATTGCAGCTGTGTTAGATTTTCAGAAGCTTCTTTAACACCTTCAGGGGTGACATTCCAGGATTCCTCTTGGGAGAGTTACTGAATTGAAACCTGCCATCACTTTTTTGATGCACCGTGTCTTTGTAAAACAAGATTTTGCAATTAAAAGTTTACTATCATCATAGATGACCATAAGTTGTGATCCATGGTCATGACAGTCCCATGTGGCTAATAAATTTTAAAAATCATCTGCTTTTGAATTCTTCCATTGACAGGCTTTGAAGCATGAAAACATCACTTTCAGTTGCAATAGTTAGATGCTATATTCCAAGTTAGGCAACTATTCTTGATTGATTATCGAGGTCAGTCCTGCCAAGGTAATTTTACCATATGTTCAGCTGCATTTATAAGCGTTGAGATGCATTAGCTTTTTTGAAAGAAAATAATAGGAAAAACGTTATTATGAAATAAAAACTGAAGTAAACACTGCTTATGAACTCTAAGTTCAATGATATGAAATGATTGGAATCACACCTGTTTCAGATTTGGAAAAAACAATGAAACTTTCACAGAGTGAGAAATGATATATCTTTTGGAGCACATTGAATGACAAATCATCTGGTGCTTTTTAAAGGCACCTATTTTTGTAATTTCAATAGGAATCATTGTTTGGCAGCCACAACAGTATAACACATTACAACATTCATATTGTGAAAACTCCAGAACCACTCAGGGTAGTGGGTTGTATTCACATTTTGTTTCACAGTTCTAAATGCTGATTAAAGGATTACCTGTCTTTGTTGCATTTAGGAAAATTGTGTCTGTTGTGGGAACAGAATGAGCGCCTAGGGAGAATTGTTTATTTTGTAATAACTTTTTGAAGGAGAGTTTTCTTTTACAGTGTGCACTGTGTTCAAAATGCAATAGCATTAGATTTTCAGAGGCTCTTTTTGTCCACATTAGTCACATGGCTCAGTATGCTTAAAGTGGATACTGAGTGAGTGACTATGGAGAATTCATGGGCATATTGGGGATTTGAGGAGGCAGGGTAGGGACCTGGAAGGTAGATGGAGACAGGGAACTGGACATGAAGGGTGAGGATTTGAGGGCATGACATTCACTTTAAAACTAGGATGACATCCCAGTCAACAGAAGCAGGTAACCCAACCTACTGGCTTTATCCCCTGCTTGCCTCTGTTGCCTTGAGCCCATCTCCAGTTATGGTAATCCAGAATCTATCCTAACCTGTTTCTCTGGAATGTAAATACAGCAGATGAGGGCCCTTTTAAAGGCAAACGGGACTGCTCAGTTTCCCAAGTCAAACTTTCTGCCTGCTTTATGAAGATCCAGCCTCTGGTGTATAAAAGCATGATTATTTTGAACTTTTAGGAACTACAAAGCATAACAAATAGTTTAAGGCAATTAGATGCCATGGGAATGAGGAAACACTAATTATTACCTATTAAGACATAGCTATTTTTTGAGTCATATCATAGAGTCATAGAGATGTACAGCATGGAAACAGACCCTTCAGTCCAACCCATCAATGCCGACCAGACATCCCAACCCAATCTAGTCCCACCTGCCAGCACCCGGCCCATATCCCACCAAACCCTTCCTATTCATATACCCATGCAAATGCCTCTTAAATGTTGCAATTGTACCAGCCTCTACCACACGCCCTGGCAGTTCATTCCATATTCGTACAACCCTCTGCGTTAAAAAGTTGCCTCTTAGGTCTCTTTTATATCTTTCCCCTCTCACCCTAAACCTATGCCCCTAGTTCTGGACTCCCTGATCCCAGGGAAAAGACTTTGCCTATTTATCCTATCCATGCTCCTCATAATTTTGTTAACCTCTATAAGGTCACCCCTCAGCCTCCGACGCTCCAGGGAAAACTGCCCTAGCCTATTCAGCCTCTCCCTGTAGCTCAGATCCTCCAACTCTGGCAACATCCTTGTAAATCTTTTCTGAACCCTTTCAAGTTTCACAACGTCTTTCCGATAGGAAGGAGACCAGAATTACATGCAATATTCCAACAGTAGCCTAACCAATGTCCTGTACAGCTGCAATATGACCTCCCAACTCTTGTACTCAATACTCTGACCAATAAAGGAAAGCATACCAAACACCTTCTTTACTATCCTATCTACCTGTGATTCCACTTTCAAGGAGCTATGAACCTCCACTCCAAGGTCTCTTTGTTCAGCAACACTCCCTAGGACCTTACCATTAAGTGTATAAGTCCTGCCAAGATTTGTTTTCCCCAAAATGCAGCACCTCGCATTTATCTGAATTAAACTCCATCTGCCACTTCTCAGCCCATTGGCCCATCTGGTCCAGATCCTGTTGTAATCTGAGGTAACCCTCTTCGCTGTCCACTACACCTCCAATTTTGGTGTCATCTGCAAACTTACTAATTGTATCTCTTATGCTTGCATTTATATAAATGACATAAAGTAGAGACCCAGCACCAATCCTTGTGGCACTCCACTGGTCACAGGCCTCCAGTCTGAAAAACAACCCTCCACCACCACCATCTGTCTTCTACCTTTGATCTAGTTCTGTATCCAAATGGCTAGTTCTCCCTGTATTCCATGAGATCTAACCTTGCTAATCAGTCTCCAAGGGGAACCTTGTCGAATGCCTTACTGAAGTTGTCTTCCAGTTATATTTTAAAATTAGAATAGTGCTAAATTTGTATTCTAGTGTTGGAAAGTGAAGAATATTTTCATGCAATTTTTGTGTTTTTCAGAATGAATTGGACATTACTAGACATAAATTAATTGTTTCATTTCAAATGGTGAGCAAACAATGCAATCAAATTTCCATGTATAATCAGAATGAACTCTTTTAATTGCACAAAATAATTATGCCCAGAAATTAATTACAGATACTTTTGGAGTAGCTCATTGATTTCAAATTAATCTCTTATGGTCATAGATCCATATTCTTGAGACCTATTAAATATATGCCCTTAAGTATATAAAAGTTCAAATATCTGATGCATCCTGCAAGCTCAAAGCAATTATAAAGGCATAGATATTACAACAATTGCCTCAAACATGCCCATTTTATTATATTTCCTTCCTGTAAATGTGTACATTTCTCAGCGGTGTCCTTGAATGTCATGCTCACAACTTCCTTTTCTTGAATGGTATAAATACAAGTGAAATCATTCTCACACAGTGCTATGTAATGTAAGCTCACATAATTAAGGGTGTGAGAAGATTGTAAAGGATCTCATGAAGAATAGATTAGGACCTGAAGTTAGGTAAAAGTGAGGACAGCAGATGCTGGAGATCAGAGTCTAGATTAAAGAGGTGCTGGAAATGCACAGCAGGTCAGGCAGCATTCGAGGAGCAGGACCTGAAGGTGGCTGGCCAGCGTGCATGTTCTCTGGCACCACTCAGTAGTTGAGCCATTGACAGGCTGTCTATCCAATTAATGTAATTAAAGCCTCTTTCCCATACAGTCTGGAATATTCCATGTGGCAGGTTGGCCCACACTACAACTGAAACACAGTCAATGGGAGGACATGGCCTCCAGATGGATGTCAGGCCAATGCTTTATTGCAGAGTCCCTTCCCAGCTAACATAGCCATTGGTCCACAACTGTAGCTGCACCTTCTCCCAACTGTTCATAACAAAATACAGACAGTGCTCAAAATACCTATGACTGTAAAACGTACACTAATGCATCTACTGTTAGATATGGTTCCAAAATTGGGCAACATCTTTGGAACAATTCTCAGTGCAGAAATGGCCACATTAACAATCAATCTAAGACCATCAGATGAGATTGTAGCATGAGTCATTATGCTTGTAAGAAGTTACCAACGTGTTACCTGTTCTTTGCAAGCAAAGGAAGTTGTTTAATACTTGCGTCCTTCTTTGAGAGTTACTGGAAGCACAGGAAGCCAACGGCTTCCCATTTCTCTCTCATGATAATGCCTCAGCAAATCAGAGACAACTTGCCATCCTGTCAGAATCCCTTTCCTGTGTTATAAATTTGCATGATTGTTTGAAACTTGTTATTCTTGCATTTGTCCTGTTGATTGCACAGTGATAGGTTTTGGCAACATGTATCTCTTTTAAACTTTGTACCCAATACTTAATTAAAAAGTATGATAGAATTTGCAGTATGAAGTCTCATTAAAATATTTAAATGATGGACCTGTAAAGAAAGGTTAATTGCTAATACTGCATCCATTTAAACCAAAAGTAGTGTCGTGATATGTTTTCAGTTTTGCAATTTAATTGTTGCCTTGATCTGGGTTAAACAAATCCCCAAAGGTCAGAAAATGAAAACTTGCTGATGGGATTTATGATAAAATCTGCCAGTCTTGCAAGGTGGGAAACTGAATGCTGAGCCAAACATCTTTGCCAGAGGTAGGAAACTGTTAAGTGAACATCGGCAGCAGTTATAGGATCATTGAAACCAGTTATTACTGCCAAGCACAACACTTCTTGTGAATATTTTTAAAATGGTTCAGATATTTGACTACGCCTGACTTTTTCCAGCATTAAATAATTTCAAAGGTGTCAAAAAGTGCACACCCATTACAAATTGGTATTGTGCCACCAAGCATTTCAGTGAAAAGCCAAGATAATGGCACGCAGCGTCCACATCATTGTATAGGTAAGCAAGGGGTTGAAATACTGTTTGAGGCCCTTCCTGAAAGAAATACTGATCACATGAGCTACAATCATTACCACCAGGTCTATATATAGTCCACTAGGCAGATGGTTTTAAAAAAGGTCAACAGGTGCCAACCTACTTGTTGAGCTGGAAAGATCAGGGATGCAAAATGAATCAAAGTTGTCTCAGAGATCTTCAAATTGCAAATAGGCTTGAATTACTGCTTTCCCAATTTTACAATTTTATCAGGCTATCTTGATTGAATTAGATCCTTGCAACAGATTTGCAACAAGCTTACATCAGCTGGCACAGCCTTTTACATAGTTTGTCAGGGGAATGCCTTTAAGTTCTTTGCTGAAACAGGCTGAGAGAGATTACACAAAGAGATCCTGGAGTAAACATACGAGAAGTTCTAGTCTTCTTTATTTTGCTCATCATCTATTGACTGAGGTAGGAAACAGTCAACCTCCACAATTGATTTTTACAGTTCATAGTTAAATACAAACTCAGGTCTGCTTCCTCCCCTTCCTAATCAAATCTCCACTGTGAGGGAAAAACATCAATCTTTTCAAACATATTCCAATAAGCGTTAGTTACTCTTTACTATTTTTGGAGATGTTCATGCTGAAAGGGGTCATCATTTACCACATCAGCAACATTCATTGTTAATTCTTATGATGGTTTACCCATCATCATTTCACCAGAAACCCGCACATATGGCATAATGGACTGTTTATTTCCTTTTTCTGAAATTTGAACAAAAGTAATGGCTGGAGATCAAAGATGCTGAATGGAAATTATTTTTAGAGGTTGCACACTGTGATCACACCAGTACCATTACTACAATACCCCAGCTTCAATGGGGTGGGGAGGCATGACAGCCTCCTGAAGATTAATCTATGCTAGTAGATCCCTCATCACATAGTACGTTATTTTATAAAAGGGGTGTCATGAGCAGGAATTTAAGAACATAAGAATTTGGAGTGGGCGTATGCCTCAGAGCCCTTCAAACCTACTCCACATTTAATAAGATTAGGCTTGATTTTCCAATTTAATCCATTTTTCCCCTTCCAATATACCTTGATTCTCAGTGGTGTCTAAAACAAATAGTGATAAAAAGTACATGGCAGTTACAAGACTTTCATCATATTAATGTAAAGACTGGTATTGAAAATAGTGGTGATATTGATTAAAAGGAAAGGCAAGAAAAAAGAAACAAGGAAAATACCGTACAAATTTTTATGACTACTTTTTAAGGTTAAATTTATGCGGTCGACTATTACATGGATACTACTTTTGAGGGACTGAAATCCATGCCTGTCAAAATTCATGCCTGTATCATTAGCAGAAGGCCCAGTGATGTGTAAAGTAATGAAGAATAAAAAACAAATTATGTTAATTCTGAAAACCCGGAGCGGAGCACAGCAGCCAGCGGACTGGAAGACCAGGAGTGGAGTGGTACAACCGGCAGACTGGAACTGGAGTGGGACTTGATGGCCGGTGCACTGACTCATAAATGGTGATCTGTTATCTGTGAAGAACGAGGGTCAATGTTTACACAAGATATATGGAAAATTCCAGGTTATTTGGCCAAAAATATGGGGTAGACTATTATTCAAGTATATACGCAAATCAGTTATAAATATTGGATGATTTGCCAGTAATGCACACAGCGCACTTGCAAAGCACCAGATAAAAATGTGGTGATGCTTGACAATGGTATCATTTGCCAATTCACTAGGAAATCGGGTAACAATTAATTTATAGTTCTTTTAGTGCAAAATAGGTGAAAACTGAGAAGCACGTCGACATACTGGTAGGGCAGCCCATGTACAATCTGTACAGTCCACAACTAAATTTGCAAGACTTATTCTATTACCCTGGGAGAAAGTGAGGACTGCAGATGCTGGAGATCAGAGTCCAGACTGTGGTGCTGGAAAAACACAGCAGGTCAGGCAGCATTCGAGAAGCAAGAGAGTTGACATTTCTGGCATAAGACCTTCATCAGGAATGAAGGGCCTATGCCTGAAACGTTCGTTCTCCTGCTCCTCGGATGCTGCCTGACTTGCTGTGTTTTTCTTGGGCCACACGCTTGACTATTTCTATTACCCTCTCTGATAATGCTTAAAACTCACATTATGCCTCTTACATGTGTCAATGAGGTAATTACAGCCAGAGGATTCATTTTCAATTTTCTGATTCTTCAGTGCTGTCCACAGTGCGAAAGAAAGGTAAGTCTGAGAATTTGTTTTGAACCCTTAATAATGAACCAGAAGCAGGAACATTCCTCCAATTCCATTCCCCAGCACAACCTGCTCTTCCAGTGATTCTCTGTTTTCCTGTGCCCAGGTCTACCGGAGGACAGCTGCAGAGGGTTAGCAAGCCCAATGTTTACCCAATGGGCAAGCAGCTTGCATGAGCAACTCAATACAACTATTCAGATAAGGCCCAAGGAATTTCAGACATCTTGGCTTGGGTGCAGGTTGCCATCAGTGCCCGAAATTAAATCCCATTAATTTTCCAAGCCCATACTGGCAGGCTTTGACATGGGAATGGTGGGAAAACAGCAAGCGCAGCATCATCCTGGATCCCTGATATGGAATCATTTGTCAGCAGCAGGCAAAAACTTGATTCAGCTGCCTGAAGGCACCAGTTAGGGACAATTTGGAAGCCCCCAACTTCCCTCCAACTACCCACCAACTCCTAACACATGGCTCTCTATGCCAGGCCTGAAATGATTCCTTTAAAATTGCCTCTCTCCTTTAATTATGTGTGACCTCTCAATCTGCTGTTATCTTTCCAGGCAGAGTTGCCTAGTTTCAGAGGTGCCAGTCTTCCAGTTGGGCCTGCATCTCATTGTGCTTGCCTGCCAGCTTTAATTAACTAGTGAGCTTTGAGGAAGTCAATTAGGAGAGATACCAAGAGCAGTGATTTAAAGGGATATGTAAAAGGAGCAAAGATGTTGTGAGTAGCAAGGGTTTTGAATGCACGATTTGTAAGTGTGGTGGAGGCAGGTTCAATTGAGGCATTCAAGAGGGTATTGTTGGTTATTTGTCCAGTAATGGTGAGCAAGGATATGGGGGTGATGTACAGGAAATTGTCTTGTGCCCCCATTTGATCCAGACTAGGGAAGCCTTTGGAAAAGTTCCATATGAAGAATCTACCACATAGGCTGGAGAGCATCACAGGTTAGCTATATTAGGTGGGGATAGTTGGTGGTCAGTTCAGTCTTTGAGGAGCTTTTGCAGGAACTACAAATGAGCACCATTTGCACTGGTGGAATTTGAACCAGTGACATTTAGGTTGTAGTAGACAATTGTACCTTTATTTTCTTGAACTTGGATTTAAGCCATATTTTACAGGGGTGTAATGATACTATCACTAAATGAGCAATCATTCCCAGACTAATGTCTAGTGACTTGGATTCAAATTCGTCATGGCAGCTGGTGAAATTTGAATTTGATTATAAACACGAAATTAAAAACCTGTTTAATGGTGACCATGTAACCACTTTCATGAGTTGATAGCTGTTTTGTGACAAATGTCCTGTAAGAAAGGAGATCGGTCACCCTCATCTGGTGTGGCCTCAACCTGGTTCAGACACACAGCAATGTGGTTAACTCTTAACTTCCCATCAAATTGAATAGCAAGCCACTCTGTTAAAGGGCATTCAGGGATAGAAGCAAACACAGGCCTTGACACACGCCATGAGCCAATCATTTTTAAAAATCCTCATGGCTTCAGGGATATTTTGGAAAGCTCAGAAGATAAAAAAATATGAAAAGGTGAAATCATCAGTGGAGAGACTGGTATGAATCCCAGCAAGCAGCTATTTTAAAAGGTAACTATGAATTATACGTGGAGAGAACAATTGCAATTACATTTATTTTTCATTTGCTGGTGGAAGGTTGTGCTGATTTCTCAAATCGTAGTATTTTAAAAAATTATGAAGGGAAGTTAGATAATTGTTATTTATTTAGTCTAGAGCCAGCAGCGACAGAGAAATCCTCATTTCAAAAGGCCAGGATGGTGTGAAACGAAGCCAGGGATTATTTTTAATCAGGTGGTAGCTGTATTCACTAATTAATTCATTTATTTGCAGCTTAGCAACTGTGGGAAATCTACATTTTCCAAACACTGTCAATGCAAAATGACAAAGAAAGAAAATTATTTTTGAAAGTCGATAGTATAAAACTGAGGGAGCGACATAAGGAAAGGCCATAAGAGGACGACTGAACAATGTGAGTGACAGTGCCACTCATTACAAAAAAAAAATTTAGGCAATGGCTACACCTGGTGAATCACCATTGTCCAATGTTACCTCCCGCACGTTTAACTGGGTTTGCAGCTCAGATGGAGATTTATAAGTGCTTGATGCAACAGGCGAATAGTGCCACTGCTGGACAAATAAAGATAACAAAGGATTTTGTGCTATTGGTTTGAGATATCAGTATTATTCTACAGAATACAAAAAAGTAACAAGCATCAGCAGACACCAGTTGTGGCTTAGGTGGTAGCACTTCAGCTTTGAAGGGCTGTTGTGGCACAGTGGTAGCGTCCTACCCCTAGACTAGAATGGCTGGGTTCAAGCCCCACCTACTCTAGAGGTGCGTGATAACATCTCTGAATTGGTGGATTGAAATAAAACAGTTTTAACACTTTTTTTTATCAACTTGTTCAGAGATGTCATCACACAACTCTGGAACAGGTGGGATTTGAACACAGGCTTTCCAGTCCAGGAGTAGGGACACTATGTCTGTACCCCAAGAGGGCACCAATAAAAAGATGGCTGGCAGTGGGAGCGGGAGCAGGTATCCCGAGGTGGCTGGCAGTGAGTGTGGGAGCAGGTATCCCAAGGAGGCTGGCAGTGAGACTGGGAGCTGGTATACCGAGGTGGCTGGCAGTGAGAGTGGAAGCAGGTAACCCGAGGTGGCTGGCAGTGAGAGTGGAAGCAGGTATCCCAAGGAGGCTGGCAGTGAGAGTGGGAACAGGTAGGTGGAGGAGGCTGGCAGTGAGAGTGGGAGCAGGTATCCCGAGGAGGTTGGCAGAGAGAGCGGGAGCTGGTATCCCGAGGTGGCTGGCAGTGAGAGTGGGAGCAGGTATCCCAAGGAGGCTGGCAGTGAGAGTGGGAGCAGGTATCCCAAGGAGGCTGGCAGTGAGAGTGGGAACAGGTAGGTGGAGGAGGCTGGCAGTGAGAGTGGGAGCAGGTATCCCGAGGAGGTTGGCAGAGAGAGCGGGAGCTGGTATCCCGAGGTGGCTGGCAGTGAGAGTGGGAGCAGGTATCCCAAGGAGGCTGGCAGAGAGAGTGGGAACGGGAATCCCGAGGAGGCTGGCAGAGAGAGTGGGAGCAGGTATCCCGAGGAGGCTGGCAGAGAGAGTGGGAGCTGGTATCCCGATATGGCTGGGAGTGAGTCTGGGAGCTGGTAGGCTGAGGAGGCTGGCAGGAAGTGGTCAAGCTCTTGTGAGGAGTGCGAGCTCAGTGTAGCCAGGCAGTTATGGATTGCTATGTTGAAATATTTACCTTGTTTCTTTGTTCTTCTACCTTTTAGTAACTTAACTTCCTAAAAGTTGAGGAAAGACCCTTCCATGCTGAAGAAGGATCACTTCACTGAAACATTAACTCTGATTTGAAATTGAATTAAATTTGAATTGAATGGAATTTATTGTCACGTGTGCTGAGGCACAGTGAAAAGCTTTGTCTTGCGATCGATACAGGCAGAACACATAATTAAATAGCAGATATAAGTAAGTAATAGGTAAACAGCAGCAAAAACAAAAGCACAGGTACAGACGGATGCTAAGAGTTTGTGAGTCCATTCAGTATTCTAACAATAGTAGGATAGAAACTGTTACAAAACTGGCTGCTGTGTGTGTTCAGGTTTCTGTACCTTCTCCCTGATGGTAGAGGTTGTAGAAAAGCATTGCCAGGGTGGGATGGATCTTTGAGAATGCTGGTGGCCTTTCCTTGACATCAGGCCTGGTCGATGGATTCTATAGATGGGAGGTTGGCCTTTGTGATTGTCCGGGCCGAGTTCACCACTCTCTGTAACTGTCTCTGATTTTGAATGGTACAGTTGCCATACCAGGTAGTGATACATCCAGACAGAATGCTCTCGATGGCACACTTCTAAAGATTGGCAAGGGTATTCGCTGTCATGCCAAATCTCCTCAGCTGCCTGAGGAAGAAGATACGTTGTGCTGAGCTTTACCAGCAATCTCTGTTTTTGTTTTTAACTTTTTAAGCTTTGTTTTTCTGCTTTGTACCAAGATTCTGTACCCGGGTACCTTTGTCCCTAAGATGGCACCATAAGTGGCGACCTCTAAACTTTTCACTGTAATAATGTGAGTACATGTGACAATAAAGTTAATTCTAATTCAATTCAATTTGAAAAGGAGCAAGGGAGTTCCTCCTGTCCAACACTAAAACATCAGTTATCATCAGTAAAAGAATTATGTACTTAGTTGCTGTTTTTGGGACATCAGTTGGCTGCTGCAGTTTTCTTAAAAAATATCACTACATTTTAATGGGGAGGTCATGAAATATACCACATCGATGCAATTCTATCCAGTAAGGTTGCAGCAGACAGACAAATAGAAATAGCACAACAACTAACTGCAAGTCTTTTATAGAAGCAATCACAAGTATGTTTAATGCATTTCGTAGTTGATGAGAAACAAGTTGTAATTTTAATCAGACAAGATTACCTTTCTTTTTAATCATCAATTGATGTCCTTTCCTAAACTGAAGACAGTGCTTGATGCTGAATGAAGATAAAATGGGCAACAGCCCCTGATATCTAATCCAAGTATTTATTCACAATGAAAAGCAAAATAATGCAATGGCAAGTCCAAAATACAGACTGGAGATAGTAAGTCTATAACGTCAAAAAGAGCTAATGAACCGAATTTTCCCAGTGTCTTGGTGTTAGATTAAAGCACAGACAGTCTAAGTCTACAATTCAGAAGACAAACTCACAGTGCAGGCTAATTGCAGATGAAAACTAATCTCATATTAGTGGTGAAATCAGCAAGTCTCTGGTCAGCCACCATGAGTGGCTCGGATTGGTCGAAGCAATCCCTTTAGCCTAAATTTACTGATTCTATCGGGGACACCAATGTATTTTAAAGCTATCTTTCACATTTGAGCTTTACCAGGCTCTTTGACCATGTCAGTGGAAGCATCAACATGAGGCTAAGCTGGTTCATATTTGATGTCTGCACATTTTTGCACCGGCATGGTGATGAACATTACAAACCTTAATGTAGTTTGTTTATTCTTTCCTCCAGTTTAAGAATACAGCTCACAAACAATAGACTTCCCTGACCTATGTATCATAATACACCAGCATGTTTACTCATTATAAAAGCTTCAAGGTCACAACATTCATCTTACACTATAAGGGCTGGCGAACCAATTTCTTGTTGAAAAGTTGAACATTTTAAAGAGAAATTTAATCCTTTGAAATCTGAGAAAATTTCCAATATGTTAACAGTCATACAGTTCAAATATATGTATGTGAATTTTTGTACTTGGCACTTATCATTTCCCATGATTAGGAAAACGATTAAAAAAGTTAATTATCACTTAATTAACAAGGTGTTAAGTTTACTACTGTAAGCATTTCATGCAAGTCTAATTTCTATCAGAATCAATTTAATCAAGCCACTTCAAACTTGTTCTGGTATTTCTTGTGCAGTGATGGAGGAACAGATTCATTTCAGGCCCAGCCTCTGATGACATGCTTAAAATTAAACCCTGACCTTTTCCTCTCGCATTTAATTAGCTTCCATGTACCTACCCTTTGGTTCTTCAGACATTATCTAAACACAATCACTTTTTAAAATAAGGATTATACTGAAATCACATTTCCCTCGACTTTAATTCTCTGATTCACAGGGACTGGAGCACTGGAACATCAGTGATGTTTGATTGTTTGGAATTTGTGCTGGCAAGTTTAATGCTTTGATCTTTATATGTAGATTAACTTGATATATCCTAAGATATAAAGCAACTGTGTTTATCTTTTCCTGAAGAAGGGCTCATGCCCGAAACGTCGATTCTCCTGCTCCTTGGATGCTGCCTGACCTACTGCGCTTTTCCAGCAACACATTTTCAGCTCTGATCTCCAGCATCTGCAACCCTCACTTTCTCCTATCGTTAACTCAGCCAATTCATGGTATTTTTAATGGGAATAAATTTTGCAACCACTATTATGCTTGGTGGTTTAGCTATGTGACAATAATGTACCTACTCTCTGGTTCTTGAGACATCATCTAAGTACATTCACTTTTTAACTGAACACTCACTATTTTAACAGATAAACACATTAGTTGCAACGCAACTTCATAAAAGTTGACTGTGTCCTTGTACATTAGTATTAGACAGCATGATTCCTACCTGTGCTAACTCCAACACTGCCCTGATAGACTTGGGTTAAGCTTGCTAATCTCCAGCTGGCATTTCTACACCAATTATTAACGGTAGCAAATATCCGAGCTACTTCACAGAAGATAACAAATAAAACATCAAGCAGAATGGAAAAAAGTTGAGAGATTATTATTAATTTCTATGAATGAAAGATCTGTTATAAATGTGCATTTGAAATTCCAGTGGTAACAGTCTGTTAAGATCCATCCTAAGGCACAATTTGACATTAATTTTATTTCGACAACAGAAAAGATCTTTCCACTGGATAAATCATTTAATCTAGTGATTAGTCACATTCCACAGTCTCCTGAAATCTTGATATAATGCTATTTAAATCCAAAGAGATAAATTCACAGAGTAGGAATGCTGGGACATATAGATTGGAGCTTAGACAAAGCAGTGGAACCAGAAAAGCTTAAACAGTGGATATTATGGTTAGAAATCTCACTGAACACTCTCACCTATTGGAGAGTTAATTCTATTCATGCCTGCTGAAACTATACTCTTAGACATAGAGGGAAGTTTATTTGGCAGACCTATTCGTGAAACCTGGAAGAGACATTGACCAATCACTCTAGGCCTGATCTTTTGACCTCAGAAGGGAAATTCATTCATGTTAAATCCAAAAGTGATCAGAATCAGAGAGTTGCCTGGAAAAATTAGAAAGTCCATTAATGAGGATGGGTCAGTGTACTTTTAGTATTTTGTTTTGTCCATGACATAGATCCTGTAAATATTCCACTCCAAGTAAGATGTTACATCTGTTACACATATCAGCTGTATTTAAAAATAGCTCAATTATTTGTAGCTGGTTTGAATTACATTAAAGAAGGATTAGCGAAGTGCATGTGAAATCGTGCATGCTGGTGTGATAGGATTGACTTTAATTTCGGAGTTTGGCTGTAGGTTAGTGAGCACTTGGCCCAGTTGGGTTTATGCCATAATGACCACACAATTCACATTCTATTGGAAGGTGTGCTAACTAAAACAGTAAGGAAATTGGAAGGAAGTGGATCCTGGCTACATAAATTAAGTTCGACCGTGTGATCGGAATGTACACTTCCTGGAAAGCAATGTCCTGGGAGAAATGCTAGTGATCTGGAGAGTTGAGGAGACTAGGATCATGAAGTAATCATAGTCCTCAGCAGCAGATGGCAATGATTGCCATGGGCAATGTTGCTGCTCCTGGTTCACAATAAAATTGCAAAAGATATCAAATTACTTATTACACCGTGCTTATCCTAGAACTGTACTATATTCAGTTCTGGTTTCCCTGCTACTGGATCAATGTCTCTCCTGGTTTGTGTTCTCACCTGACTGTAAATCTGGCTAGTAGTTCATAATTCTCAAATACAACATTCAACATTCTTTTAAATTTAACTAAAATTCATTCGCCAAAACATTTTTCATGGTTCATAGAGTCATAGAGATGTACAGCATGGAAACAGACCCTTTGATCCAACTCATACATGTCAACTAGATGTCCTAAATTAATGTAGTCCCATTTGCCAGCATTTGACCCATATACCTCTAAACCCTTTCTGTTCATATATCCATCCAGGTGCCTTTCAAATGTTGTAACTGTACCAGCCTCCACCACTTCCTCTGGCAGCTCATTCGATACATGTACCACCCTCTGCGTGAAAAAAGGTGCCCCTTACGTCCTTTTAAATCTTTACCCGCTCACCCTTAAACTCATGCCGTCTGGTTTTGGACTCCCTACCCTGGGGAAAAGACCTTGACTATTCACCCAATCTATGCCTCTCATGATTTTATAAACTTATTTGAGATCACCTGTCAGTATCTGATGCTCCAGGGAAAACAGCCCCAGCCTATTCAGCTTCTTGGTATAGGTCAAACTCTCCAAATCTGGCAACATCCTTGTAAATTTTTTCTGAAACATTTCAAGTTTCACAACATCCTTCCTGTGGCAGGGAAATCAGAAATGAATGCAGTACAGTTGGTTCTGCTTTAATGTATGTTTCTTCAACACGAATTGACTATAATATGACTGATGAATTTAGACCATTATTTGTAGAATGCTAACTTTCTTTACCTGTATTGACTGTAATGTGATTCCAGCCCCATCACTTTAAATGGTGCTGCTATTATGCTATTTTCTTATAATGTGGGATCGTGTGGGAACAGAACTATTGCGTTATATCAGAACCAACTGCATTTCAAAAGTGGACAATCAAATGTCAAGTACAGCTGCAATATGACCTCTCAACTCCTCTGTGCACTGACCAATAAAAGCAAGCGTACCAAACACATTCTTTATTCCCTGTTCTCCCTCTAAGATTATAATTAAAATCTTCAACTCCATGTCACATTGTTTTAGTTCTTAAGTATAGCTGGCTTTTCTAGGCATTTTACCTGTTTTGTTCAGAGAGAAGTCATAGAGATGAATTTTCCTCATCAAACCTTCTATTCTTCCTACCATACCATGGTCACTAGCCGCTTTCTGCTGTTACTAATTGTAAAACTCTGATATGCTACTGTGAATCCTTAGTTACCTTTAAATTATAGATGCAGAAAAGAAAGGGAGAGGAAACTGAATATTTTCACAATAACATCGTTGGCTTAATTCAAGTAATACACGCAGTTCATGCAATCAGCATACTGACAGGTACAAAGTGCTGGCTTGTGCAGTATTTTATCTAGTCATCATAAATTGCAATTCAATGATATATAATGTATTTTGTTTAATGGAATCACCAAGGCATATTGCTAACAAAGCACAATATGATTAAGCATTTATTTTCTTAAAGGGAGCTGTTAAAATAAATTATGAACTCTGACATCAGAACTTCCCAGGATGAATAGGAAACGTGAAACAACTGGAAACAGTTCTTTCTGAACAACACTTCCTGTCATCCTGTTCCTTGCATTGTATTATATCCATTGTACTGGGACTTTATAAAATGATAAAGGGCGGCTAATCACAGAAAATTCAGCCTGCAGGAAAACCTGGTGACCTTCAGCACCACATCAAATTTTAAACATCTTGATTCATCTAAATGGGAAAATGGAATTTAAAAAAGAAAGCTTTAGAATGAAAAGCTAGAGGCAAAAGCAGATTAATTTCCATCTCTTGATATCAAGATTATCTCTAACTGTGCAGGATTGTATTCCCACCTGTGTTATATTTAATTGCCTGAGATCTGTAGATAAAATGTAGAGAATAAAGTATAGAAGACAATCAACATGTTTTTATTGATAGAAATTAATATACTGCGAGAGATGTGACTAAAATGTGACTTATTACCAAGTCAAATGATTAAGACTGATAAACAGCTTTCTAATTTAGTGTAATAGTGTGGAAGATGTTTTGGTAAGAATCTACAGTTCTTGATCTAACACTTTGTAAGTGCCATTTCACATAGATTAGAAACAATTAGTTTTGTTTTAGATACTTCTCAGTCTAGCCTGGATACAGTCTAGTCAGTTAAAGTATCCACAAGTTTATACCTTTCATTTAGCTATGCTCTGAAAAGGACTAAATATAAGAAGGCCTTCATATATATTAAAAAATTGTTCAGAATAATACTACTTTAGATTTACAAGAAAGAATGGCTTAGAAATAACAGATGTAAATTTGATCAATTCACACTTCTAGTGTGGAGTCTTGCTCAACAGCAGGACAATTCAGGAAAATCAGGCATGGAAATTAGTGTTTAAGTAGGCAGATTTTAATCATTTAAAGCAATTATCCCAGATCTGGAAAGGCAATTAGCTGGGTGTAGGGCCTTCACACCTAATTGCTTCAATTGCAATCCTGTAAAATGAGGATCCACACCAGAAGTACGACTCAACACAACTCTTATAAATGCTAAAGGGAATGAAGTGATAAATTTACTTGCTGAGATTGATTAATTATCACTCTATCTGATGACTGCAGAATGTGGATTTGGTACTATACATTGTAAGATACATTTGATGTATTTGCTGAGGTCAGTCCTGTAGTGCAGGTAGGCAACACATCCCATTAGTTTTAGCATATTGCTTTTGATGCCTTGTGACAGATGTAATCGAGTACGTAATTGAGATACAAATGGGGTCAGAGCTAGATACAGCATGGTTGAGGACGATAAGACAATGAAAATCATGAACAGTATACCTGCATTGCCTTAGACAGAAGGACATCCAGTTGTGGTATTTATAAAAGCTTGAAATATTTTAATTCATTAGCCATATCTCCCACAACATTGAAACTCATCAACATAACCTGTTGCGATTCCTCAGATACTGAAGCAGTCTGTGTGTAAATGCAACAAGATCTGACAACATCTACACTTGGACTGACAAGTGGTAGTTGACATTCCAACCAGACATGTCAGGCAATAACCATTTCCATTAAGAGACAATTTAATCACCACCCTTTGACATTCAATGGTGTTACCATCACTGAATCCCCCTTGAAGGTCACTGTAGTGATTGGAAGTGGGTGGATTCATTAACTACAAGGATCTTGATTGGGATTGTTGACCTGGGCCAATCAGGAAAGCCCTAGCTGACCGATATAACCATGAGACTTGTGTCTCTCACTGTGTCTCACAACTGCACACACACACACCATGGGTGCTGGGGTTAAAAATAATAAGCACTACCGCAGTTAGGCGGTAGTGTGGGGGTTAATTAAAATGAAAAAAAAGAAAAACAAAAGAAATAAAAAAAAAGAAAGAAAAAAAATATAACCAGTAGATTCAGAGGCCTTCTCAGTTTAGTGGAAAAAAAAAGAAAAGAAAAAAATATATATATATAACCATGAGACTTGTGTCTCTCACTGTGTCTCACACCTGCGCGCACACACCATGGGTGCTGGGGTTAAAAATAATAAGCACTACCGCAGTTAGGCGGTATTGTGGGGGTTAATTCCAAAAAAGAAAAAAAAGAAAAAAAAAAGAACAGGAGTGTCCAAAAAAAAATAACCACGAGTGTTTTTAGAAAAAAAAAGAAAAAAAAATATATAACCATGAGACTTGTGTCTCTCACTGTGTCTCACACCTGCGCACACACACCATGGGTGCTGGGGTTAAAAATAATAAGCATTACCGCAGTTAGGCGGTAGTGTGGGGGTTAATTCCAAAAAAGAAAAAAAAGAAAAAAAAAAGAACAGGAGTGTCCAAAAAAAAATAACCACGAGTGTTTTTAGAAAAAAAAAGAAAAAAAAAAATATATAACCATGAGACTTGTGTCTCTCACTGTGTCTCACACCTGCGCACACACACCATGGGTGCTGGGGTTAAAAATAATAAGCATTACCGCAGTTAGGCGGTAGTGTGGGGGTTAATAAAAGAATATAAAAAAAATAAACAGGAGTATCGTCCTTTGATGTGAAGGGCACTGCTTGTCACTGGCCACTCGGGTAAAAAAAAAGAAGAAAAAAAAGAAAAAAAATATATAACCATGAGACTTGTGTCTCTCACTGTGTCTCACACCTGCGCACACACACCATGGGTGCTGGGGTTAAAAATAAGCACTACCGCAGTTAGGTGGTAGTATGGGGGCTAATAAAGAGAAAAAAAATAAAAATAATAGAACTCTCTTCTCCCTTACTTGAGCTGGATCAGTGTGAGTGTGTGCACCTGTGAAAAAAAAGAAAACAAATATAACCAGGAGACTCAGAATCTCCTCAGTTTAGGGAACCGACTCTCAAAAAAAGTATAACCAGGTGATTAGAATCTTCTTAGTTGAGGATTGACTCCAAGCTGGCTGGTCAAAGCCAGTGTACTGTGCACTTGTAAATAAACGGTGACTTGGTGACAGAACACCGATCCCTGTGCAGTGATTTCAATTACCATTGACAAGAAACCCAGCTGGGCTTGCCCCATAAACACAGTGTCTATCATAATAGGTCAGAGACTATGAATACTGTGGCCAGTAACCCACCTCCTGTCTCACCAAATTATGTCCACCATTTACAAGGCACAAGGTAGGAGTGTATAGAATACTCCCCACTTGCTTGGATGATTGTAGCTCTAATAATACTCAAGAAGTTTGATGCCTTCAAGGACAAAGCAGCCCTCTTAACTGACACCATCTCCACAAGGCATTTGCTCCCTCCACCATGAACATTGCAGCAGCAGTGCATACTATCTACAAGTTGTACTGCAGAAATTAATCAAAAATCCTTAGACAGCACCTTCCAAACCATGTCCGCCTAGAAGGACAAGGACAGCAGATACGTTGGAACTCCACCACCTTCAAATTCCCCTCCAAGCCACTCACTAGCCTGACGTGCAAATATACCACTGTTCCTTCACTGTCACTGAGTCAAAAACCTGGAATTTCTTTCTTAAGAACATTGTTGGTCAACTTACAGCAGATGGACTGCAGCTCACCACCCCTCTCTCAAGGGCAACCAGGATGGGCAATACAGGTTGGCCCAGGCAGTAAAATTCAAGTCCCATGAGTAAACAAGGACCAAAATTGTTATTGCTGCTCATTCCGACTGCTAACAAATCAGTTGATTGCAATCTTATGCTGAGAAAATATTCTAGAAATGCTTTAGCTGTATTTTGTAGTTTCTGTTGTGGTTTGAGCACTGGCAATAAATAACAATGATGCTATCCAAACCACCCTCAGTGATTCCTGTGATTATTGGTGACTCATTGATGTCTAGTAGGGAAATTTCTGGAGAAACAATGCTTTTCTGGAACACCCCTCATGGTCCATTTTGAGAACCTCCGAAACAAGAAATGTTAGATGTCAAGTCTCTGCAAATCAGCATGAGTATTGAGTTTTTAAGAAAGGGACTAGTGGGGCAAGTTTAGTTTGGGGACATGGTTTCAGTGGACTAGTTGGACCAAAGAATCCATTTCGATGCTTTCTGACTATATATAAAAAAAAAGAAGTTTTACACATCACAGCTGAAGGTAGATTAATTGCTGGAGGTTTTCCAATAGATACAATTCTGCTTTCTTACTATTAATTACTGCATTATCCTCTCTTGAGTATTAAGTCTTAAAGAATGTATTTCTACCCATAATTATTTAGGAAGATCTTGTTTGTCTATTTTTGTCATTAATACATTTAAAGGCTATGTAAAATATGACTTTAAACAATATTAGTTTGTAAAGAGCAATTTTATTACCGCATAAAGAACATAATAAATAGGTGCAGGTGTAGAC
The DNA here is from genome assembly GCF_020745735.1 of Hemiscyllium ocellatum. Lineage (NCBI taxonomy): Eukaryota > Metazoa > Chordata > Chondrichthyes > Orectolobiformes > Hemiscylliidae > Hemiscyllium > Hemiscyllium ocellatum. The sequence goes on from NC_083401.1 coordinate 126,525,159, forward strand.
CATAGTATTGTTGAGGCTGCTCCATCATTCAATACTATTATTAGGACTAAAAATCTGCTATGCCAGTCTTGAATAGTAGCAACAACAGAGCATCCATACCCCTCTAGGGTACAGAATTCCACATTGTCACAACTGAATGCAAATAGTTCTTCTCATTTCATTTCAAAATTATCAACTTCTTAATCAATGCGCCCTATGTTCTAAATTCCCAGCTAGGTAAAATAATTTCATCAGTGTCAAATCGCTTCAATTTTGAAAACAAAAATGTTTAAATGATATTACCTCTTATTCTTCTAATAGTTCAGATGAATCCAATCTTCTCAACAGACTCTTGACATTATCTCAACCTGAAGGAAGCCACAAGGGGTTGAAGTTCCTACTTCCATTTAACTTAATTTAATGCATGCAAGATAACAGTCTCCTTTCTTTGATATGGACATCAAAATTGTGCGAGTACTCCAGTTGTCATCTCACCAAACCCCTCTACACTTGTTGCAAGACTTTCATACTCTTATCTTCAAATCCTTTTGGAATAAAGGCCAGCATGTTACGTGTCCTCTTTATTATTTACTCTGCCTGTATGCTAACTATTCTGTGCTCATTGTAGGAATGCATCCAAATCTATTTGAACAACAAAATTAATGTTTAATGCCTTTTAAAAATGTACTGCTTACCTATCTTTTGAGAATCAAAGTGAATGATTTTACCCTCACCCACATTATATTCTACTGGTCAACTTGCAGTCTATTTATTTAGCCTTTGATTTGAGTTGCAGCCTCTGTATCCTCCTTACAGTTTACATTCCGACCAAACTTATCATCGACAACAAAATTGGATACTTTTTTTTGTTTTGTCATCACTATTATTAACATAGCTTATAAATAGATAAAGCCCAAGTATTGGTCCTTGCAACACACTCCCAGTAGCAGGATGTTAATTCGAAAATTTTGCATTTACTCCTAATATCTGCTTTCTTTCTATTAACCAATTCTCCACGAAACCTAAATACATAATCTCCAACTCCATGAGTTCTTAAGTGTATATTAATCTTCAATATAGCACTTTATCAAATATCTTTTGGAAATCCAAGTACTCAACTTTAACTGGCTCACTCTCATAATTTGAGTTAAGTCCTCAAAAAAAAAATCACAGCTAAATTTGTTAAACGGTTTGGCAAAAGGGGAATCATGTTAATTTATCTGGTCATACTAAACTTTTGAGTGCATTAAGACTTATCAATGTTAGGCTAACTAGTCTATAGTTCTCTGCATTGTCCTTCCCCACTTCCTAGCCTTGCATTTCCTAACTACATACAAATATATTGGGGCCTACCTACAGTCTAGGGAATTTTAGAAAATCTTAAATGGTGCATCCATCATCTCTATAGTTGGCTCTTTTAGAATCCGAGGATGAGGTCATCGAGTATGAGCGAGTTGTTGGATTTTAGTCCTGTAATTTGTTTTCAAATAATTATCCTCTGCTAATTTAATTATTTTAAGTTCTTCATTCTTATTACCCCTTTGGTTACTCTCTCAGGTTGACTTTAGTCATTTTAAGCATTACAAAAAAGCAAGCATTTTCTGCAGAACATGTGAAGAAAAGGCAATCAACAACCATGGTGTTGCCAATGAAAGGAGGACATCAGAGGGCCAACTGCCTAACTGTGCTTGAACATGACTTTATCGCCTTGTGAGAGGAAATGCACAAAAGTCAGCTCAAGATCTTAGGCTCCAATATTTCCCACCTTATGAAAAAGGAACTTTCACTTTGCTTTGCATTAAATATCATACCTATTCACTCGTGTAACCCAATTCATAGAATCCCTACAGTGTGGAAGCAGCCCACTGAGTCTGCATCGGGCCTCAAAAGAGATTTCCATCCAGACCCACTTCCCTAACATACCTCATCCCTGCAACCCTGCATTTCTCCTGATTAGTCCACCTAGCTTACACATCGCTGGACACTATGGGCAATTTAGCATGGCCAATCCACCTAACCTGCGCATCTTTGGAATGTTCAAAGTTCAAGTTCAAAGCTTTTAGTTCACACTTCCTTTCTCAACTTCCCTGGCCCATTAACAAACTCAAGGAACTTGACTTTAAATTATGTATTTGGAGAATGGTGATTTTCCCATGCAGCCCCCACCTCATTTGAAAATTGGAACAAACCTTGCATGTGTCAGATCAAGAGAGGAATTTCAGAGACACCATTTTTAATCCTACTCTTATTTCTGGTATCTAGAAACCACAGATTTCAGAATCCACGTTAATCACCAGCAGCCCCCTGACCAATAATTGTCTGTATTTTGGGGAAATTAACAGTTCAATGCCTGCCAAGGTCACACACCAGAGTTGGAATACCATGAACAGTCAAGCTGAGAGAGTAACCAAAGGGCTAATAAGAATGAAGAACTTAAAATAATTAAATTAGCAGAGGATAATTATTTGAAAAACAAATTACAGGACTAAAATCCAACAACTCACTCATACTCGATGACCTCATCCTCGGATTCTAAAAGAGCCAACTATAGAGATGATGGATGAAGTATCAGTATTGGAGGGAAGGTTCACTAAGCTGATTCCAAACATGGTGGAATTGCCTTACAAGGGGATGATGATTAGATTGGGCTTGTACTTACCTGAGTTTCAAAGAATAAGTAGATTACTGGGGGGCGTGACAGGGTACATACTGAGAGGTCTCTCCCTTATCGGAGGTCTAGGATCAGAGAACATAACGTCAGAGCAAGGAGTCATCCATTTAAGATGGATGAAGTCATAAAGTAGCAAATCTGGGAAATCTTTTACAACAGAGGGCTGTTAAGGTTGGGTCATTAAGTATATTAAAGACTGAGATAGACAAATTTTTACTTAATAAGGGAATCCAGTATAACAGGATTAAAGCAGGAAATTGAGTTGAGGATTACCAGATCAACCATGACCTCATTGAACAGTAGAACAGACCAGTTGGGCATGGCCTACATCAGCTCTTATTGTCAAATTAATTGGTTTAGTTTGTTTTAATAAAATCTCTCTCGATGGAAAGTGCAACAATGCACTTCTTCGGTAATTTACAAACCCATAAGGAAATCACATTTTTAATTAGATGGTCAACAATTATGGAGGAAAGCAGACATTCTCTCTTTTAATATTTCACGAAAAAAAAGTCGCACTTCTGTGTCAATATCCTAAGTTGTTCAGTGTTTACATTGCCCTAGAATTTTAACTAAAATATGGCTGCAATTCTCAATTTGTTTTCAAAGAACATTGGCTAAAAGCAGCTTTCAACAGCAATATTGTGCAAGTTAAAAATAGATTTAATACAATTCACAATGATACATCCTTTGTATGGTTCACTACCATTAATTACAGAGGGCCAATGGAAACTAGAGAGAAAAACAATTAGACAAGACTTTGTGCAGTAGTGTGTGGGAAGGAGGATATGAGTTTCATTGCTGTAAGCTAAACTATTTACTTTAATTTTGGATTGGTGAGGCTATGAAAGCTTAAGGCTTGAAATAATGCATTGGGCATCCTGCTGCTCCAGCATGAACTAGATTAAAGAGTTTCTAAGGCTGAGATTTAATTCTCCTAAGTGTGGGGGCAGACTCATTAGGCGGCACGGTGGCACAGCAGTTAGCACTGCTGCTTCACAGCACCAGAGACCCGGGTTCAATTCCTGCCTCAGGCGACTGTCTGTGTGGAGTTTGCACGTTCTACCCGTGTCTGCGTGGGTTTCCTCCGGGTGCTCCGGTTTCCTCCCACAGTTCAAAGATATGTGGGTCAGGTGAATTGGCCATGCTAAATTGCCCGTAGTGTTAGATAAGGGATAAATGTAGGGGTATGGGTGGGTTGCGCTTCGGCGGGTCGGTGTGGACTTGTTGGGCCGAAGGGCCTGTTTCCACACTGTAAGTAATCTAATCATTAGGTAGTAAGTGAATCTTTATCCCAACCAATGCGAAAGCTCACAGAATCAAGCAATGTGCAGTTAAGACATGCATGCATCACAATAAACCACAGGCTTCCCCTTGAAGTCCCACCTTGCAAGAAGCTACTCAACTAATCAGACACCAGCAGCTTCAGTGTCCTAGAGATCATGGCTGGAGGATAAGCATTCAAAAGATTCCACAGCGAAAATATAAGTCTTTTTCCTTCCTTTCTTGTGGGGTAAGGATCATGGGATTTGACCTGGAAAGCAAGAGCTCTAGCAGGTGTTGATTTTAAAGGCTACATCTCGATTATAGTTCTTCCATTGCTGTACCACATTGTCTTATTGGTTAAAGTTGCAAATGAACAAATTAACATTGGGAATTGACTTTAAATTGTAACCCAACTCCTAAGTGTGCATGTTGTCCAGGTCTTGATGCATACTGTTGAATATTGTTTCAGTGTGAGAAGTCACAATGGTGTTGAACATTGATAATTGCACAATAAGCATACCCACTTCTGACTTTATGGTGGAGGAAAGGTCATTGATGAAGTAGTTGAAGGTGATTGGACACGACCCTGAGGAACTCCTCCACTGATGTCCTAGAGCTGAGCCGATTGACCTCCAACAACTACAACCACCTTCATTTGTTGGGTATGTTTTCAATCACTAGAAAGATTTCCCCTTCATGCTCATTGACTCCAATTTTACTAGTGTCAGTCATACAGCACAGAAACAGACCTCTCAGTCCAAGCAGTCCATCACAAACTAAACTAGTCCACCCCCACTCCCTCCATCTGCCTCTAAATCCCTCCTAGGCCTTTAAACATTATAATTGTACCCGCATTCACCACTTCCCCAGAAAGCTCATTTCACATGCAAACCACACTGTGTAAAAGATTTTCCCCTCATGTCTTTTTTAAATGTCTCTCCTCTCACCTTAAAAATGTGCCCCCTTGTCTTGAAATCCCAGATCCTAGAGAAAAGACAACTACCATTAACTCTATCTATACCTCTCATTTTCTTATAGACTTCTACCAAGTTGGCTGTCAATCTCCTACGCTCCAGTGAGAAAAGTCCCAGCCATCCAACCTTTCTTTGTATCTCAAAATGTCCATACCTATCAATATCCTGGTAAATCCCTTTTGAACCCACTCCAGCTGGATAATACCCTTCCTATAATTCAGTGACCAGAACTACACGTATTATTCCAGAAGAAGCCTGACCAATGTCCAGAGCTCCTTGATATCATGCTTGGTTGAATGTCAAGGCCAGTCGCGCCCTCTTCACATCTTGAGTTCAAGGGTTTTTACAAAGTATGAAGTAAGGCTGGTATGAGGTCAGAAGTGGAGTAGCTCTGATGGAATCCAGACTGAACATCAGTGAGCAGTGATCAATTCTGGGCCACTGGATTTAAAACTTTATCTGTTTTTCTCTCCACAGATGCTGCCTGATCTGCTGAGTTTCTCCAACAATTTCTGTGCTTGCATCAGTGGGCAACTTATCTTGTTGTTTTGCATGAGCTGTTTCATAACAGCTGTTTCATAATTGACCCTTTTCACCACTTTACTGATGGTCAAAAGTAGGCTGATAGAATGGTCATTGGAAGGATTGGATTTGCCCCACTTTATGTGCTTGGGCAATTTTGCACACTGTTAGGTTAATGCCAATGTTGTGGCTGTGCAAGGCATGGCTGCTTCTGGAACACAAGTCTTTGATAGCACTGCCAGAATGTTGTCAGGGATCTCACTATCCAATGCCTTTCAGCTGTTTCTTGATATTATGTGGACTGAATCAAACTGGTTGAAGATTGGCATCTGTGTTCCAGGGGACCTGAGGAGGTTTCCAAAATGGATCATCCACTTGGCACTTCTGCCTGCAGATGGAAGGAAATGTTATAGTCTTGACTTTTGCATTAATATCCTGTGTTCCTCTATTATTGAGAATGAGGATATCTTTTTTATTAATGAGTTATAGTTTATTGCATTGTTGGCAACTAACTACATTGTTCTAATCAACATGATTACAGAGGCTTTGAGCAGGACCAGATGTTCCCACAAGTCCATATGACATAACCATGGTAGATGGTGCTTATGGCAGTCCTCAATATTGACCCTTTTAGACCCAGGTACAACATCAGGAAGTGGATTGTGTCTCCACTCCACAATTACTGGAGTGGAAATTAAACCCACAGCCATCTCAGTAAGTCAGCATTAATGCATACATTCATGGTCATTGTTCAGCCCAGGTCCACCTCATGATGAATGCTTTCATTAGTGCTTGGGAGACCAGTGCAGCTGCGGTCAATGTTTTAGGGACATACCAAGTAATGCATATTGGATTAGATGGAGCAAAAGGATAAGTAGAATGGATAGGATCCTGATGGGAAAAGCAAATAAAACACAAGGAAAGTAAAGGACATGAAATGGGTATCATCGAACTCTAGCCCTCAGGAGGGAACATTGCCTGGATCCCAGGTTATCAAAGTCAGCAACTATCATTTCAGAAATTCTTATAATCAATTACTGTGACAGAGAGTCAACTTCATTGCCAAACTGCTTTGAAGTGTCAAATTATAAGTGATGAGTTGGACTATGTATTACATCATGAACTGGAGCTTTTTGTAATTTGAACTGCAGCCTATTGGACACTGAAACCATTTGAATGATTTAAAGTGGGAGTGATGCATATGAAATATATATGAGGACCCCAAACTGAAATTCTATGAGTTTTGAATGATACATGTTAATATTTACAATTGAGGAAACATGTAGCACCAAAACAGAATCCAACCCCTTCGCACAATAGTAGCAAAACTGAAGCAGAAATAAACTTCTCACTACCAGCTGTTTGCTCACCTCAACCTCAATGATCTCCCCATCTATTCAGAAAGTATTGATTCCATCTCTACTGTGTCAGTCTCTTTTACTGCTTTATATCCAGCCCATTGCTCACTGGGATGTTTGGATAAGGAATGAACAAATTGCTAAATGAAAAAGGGTGAGGTTCATCTTTTGCTTTTACTGTGCTGATAATAGCAGGATACAATGGTGATGGAGCGATTGACAACTTACAATCGTCACTGTCATAAGGTGAGAAAGAGTCCATTGGTAGGGAACACTCAGGCCACCAGGCAGGTTGGGAATGTGTGAGAGGAAATTTTTTGTTCATGGGACGTGGGCTTCATTGGTTATATCAGCATGTACTGCCCATCCCTACTTGCGCAGAGGGCCAAGAAGAGTCAGTCACTTTGCTATGAGTCTGGAGTCACATGGAGGCCAAACCAGATCAGAACGTTAATGAACCAGGCATTTTTTCTTTAAAAAAAGGGCTACAGATGCTGGAAACCAGAGTCTGGATTGTAGTGGTGCTGGGGGGGGGGGGGCGCACAGCAGGTCGGGCGGTGTCCGAGGAGCAGGAAGGTCGACGTTTCGGGCAAAAGCCCTTCATCAGGAATAGAGGCAGGGTGCCTGCAGAGTGGACAGATAAATTTATCTCTCAATTTTTTTTAACCTGGCAATATCAACAGGTTGACTTTTTTATTCCAGATTCTTTTCTTGAATTAAAAAAAAATCATAATCACATTGACGTAGAGGAATTGGAACCCATATCCCCTCCAGGGCATTAGCATACATGACATGGTGGCTCAGTGGTTAGAACTGTGCCTTACAGTAACAGGGGCCTGGGTTCAATTTGAACCTTGGATGGGTGGAAATTTGCATGCTTTCCCCACGTCTGTGTGGGTTTCCCTTGGGTACTGTGATTTCCTCCTGCAGTCCAAAGATGTGCAGGTTATGTGTATTGGCCATGCTGATTTTCCGGGGGTGTGCAGGTTGGGTGAGCTGACGGTGGGAGATGCAGGTTTGCAGCAAAAAGTGTGGGGGTGGGATACTCTTCAGACGGTTGGTGTGGACTTGATGGGCAGAGTGGCTTGCTTCCACACTGTAGGAATTTTATGATTCTGACCTCCTCAAATTACCAAAGTTTCACAGCCTCCTCAGGGCATTGGTGAGGTGTTTAAAATGGAAAAGCACATTCAGGCCTACACACCACCCTACGCCTAGTTTAAATTGAGCCACTTTGGAGCTCAACCTGTATTGAGAACAAGCCAGTAAGTATGATACTTAAATGAACCTCCATGTCCCTGATTTTGTATTTAACACCTGTTTTCCACTACTCCAAACCCCAGCAATTAAAGGGAGATAGGGAATATCATCAACTGTCCTCATTATCCCCTGCAATCTTCCTTCCCCAATGTTATATCGTTATATTATTTGTACCGAGTTAGAAGCTTTTATGTGAGTGGACATCTGGGTTCAACTGAGAAAAAAATCCATCAGTCCATCCTCAATAAACAGGAGAGCAAGAAATGCACTCACTGAAGCTCCAACATTTGGTATGTAGAAGTAATTATTTTAAATTTCTGGGAACAAGAAAGAAAAACATTACTGATCTCTCCTACAACCCCCTCTACTGATCTCAATGTGCCCATGATTTCCCTCACTAACATATCTCTCCATCCCATAATCTCTCCCTACCCCCAAGCCTCCTGCCTTACACACTTCCCTTCAAATTCCATACCCTGTGATATCTCTGCTTCTTGCAATCTTTCCATTTTGCCATCTCTCTTCCTCAGCAGGTCTCCCTCCCATGGTTCTTGCTGCCCCATTGTGCATTTCGCAATGAGTCCACCTTGCAGTGACTCCACATTCTTCACAATTGTTTGGATGGTCCTTCTACCCTGTAGGTTATCCCTCCTGATGCGTAATTCTGACAGCTAATCAAATACTACGTTTGTCATGACCTCCCACTTACCTTTCCAGACATGCCAACTGGTGACACTTACCGTCATTCCCTCTCGATCTTCCCAGAAAACATCATCGGCTCGCAAATCAGTCACCTCTTCCTCCTGAGGGTACCTTCCTTCTCATACATCCTGTGTGATGTGGCATGGTGGCAAAATGGTTAGCACTGCTGCCTGACAGCACCAAGGTGGACAAGCAGGAGGTTGGAGGAGCACGACAAGCCAGGAGGTAGAGAAGTCAATGTTTCGGGCGTATGCTGCCTGGCTTGCTGTGTTCTGTCGGCCTCCTGCTTGTCCCTCTGTTTCCAGCATTTGCAGATTTTTTTGTCTTGCAGCACCAAAGACCTGGGTTCAATTCCACCTTTGGATGACTGCCTGTCTGGAGATTACACATTCTCCCTGCTCCTGCTGGATCCTCTGGTTTTCTCCCGCAGTCCAAAGGTGTGCAGGTTGGTGGATTGCTAAATTCCCCAAAGTGTCCCAGGGATGTGTAGGCTAGGTGAATTAGGCTCGGCTATGGTAAATGTGGGGCAGGAGTCAGGGTGAGATGCTTTTCAGATGGCTGGTGCAGATTGAATGGGACAAGTGGTGTCTATTTACACTATAGGGAGTTGATGTCCCAAAATATGTATGTATTATATCCCAAAGGTTCCCTTTTATATGTAAGTCCATCTAACTCTTGGTTCACGATGATGAGAACCAGCTGGGTAGATGGCTGTCCTTGGACAGATGGCGCTTTAATGATAATGTCACTAAAATAGTAATCCAGAGGCTAATGTTCCAGGGTAAGAGTTCAAATCCCACAACAGCTGGATTAATGTTTGTTTTTTTAATTGAACAATATTTGGAATTGAGAATTAGTCTCAATGATCATGACCATATCATTGATTGTGGTTATGAAAAGAATCTGGTTCATGTGTGTCCTTTTCTGGAAAAAAATCTGCAGTTCTAACCTTGTCTGAACTGACCTCTCGGTTAACAAGGGCAATTAGAAATGGGCAGTATATACAGAACAACCTCGGTTATCCAAACATCAATTATCTGAAGTTCAAATTATCCGAACAAGATCTCAAGATACCGTAAAAATGTTATCCATTATCTGAACAAAATACTCCCCACCCGTTCCGTTTGGATAATCGAGTTTACTCTGTACTAACAGCACCTATGTCAATCCCATGAAACTTTTTTTAAAAAAATTGCACATTCATGGAATAGATACCCTATGATGTGGAAGTGGGCCATTCAGCCCAGGGAGTCCGGGCTGACCCTCTGAAGAGCATCCCAACCAGATCCATCCCCCCACCCTATCCCTGTGACCCTGCATTTCCCATGACTGACCCATCTAGCCTGCACGTCCCTGGACACTGTGGGTAATTTAGCATGGCCATTCCACCTAACATGCATATCTCTGAACCAAATAACCTGCTTGTTGTTTTCCCAGTGTTCAGTGTGTGACAAAAAGACTTCAGCTCAGGCCAACCACCTTTCCCAACTGGAGGATTGTCCAAAAAGACTTCCCAGCTAACGATGTACTTATGTAATTACAAGGATGAAGAGGGAAATGTGAATGTTAGTTTGCATGTAGCATGCTTCCTCAAAGAGCAATTGCAGAAATAGCTAGATTTTCAAGTTAGAGTTGTCGGTTAAGGCATAAATATTAGCTCAGCCTTCCTTTTTTTTTCTTTGAAACTAGCATGGAATCTTTTACATGCATATGAAGCAGATAGGGCCACATCCTAAACATAACGCAGTGCAGCACTCCCTCAGGAACAGAACTCCTCCCTCAGTTCTCCAGGATGGCAATGCATTTTATTGGAATACATTTATACTGCCGCTGTTAATTCTTCTGGACATTTCTCAGTATTTAATCAGTGAAGTGAGGAATAGCCAACGGATAAATACCGTCAAGGGGAATTGGCAAGGGAAAACAACAGAAGAAAATGGTTTGGCTTCCTTTAAATGGAAAACTGACACATTTCTGCCAACGTTCTTGATGTATAGACATTTAAAATCTTGCGAACTGAATGCCAGGCTAGAGCTGTGCCAACCTGCACAGAAAATGACTTACTATAATTTGATGCAAACAATGGAGGAGCTTGGTGGGCTTGACCATGTATGTAAAAGTTTATAGCTATTACTATCACAATCCCTTCTCACTGAGTGCAAATCCTTTCTTTTATAAGTGCCATCTGTGCCACAGTTGACAGCATTCTCACGTTTAAGTATGAGGATTGTGGATTTAAGCCCCATTCCAGAACTTCAGCCAAAAATCTAGACTGACACTCCAATGCAGTCATGAGGGAGCACTGCACTGTTAATGGTAGCGATAGTGTGTGATTATATGTGTCTTTCTTTTGATGCTCACTATGGTCAATTAGTTAAGCCTGGTGTGATGACTGAAAGAAAATTAATAGACTTTGTCGAAGGTGCTTAAAGTTAGAGCTGCAGATGAACACAATATTTTATGAAATCTTAAAACTCTTGCGAATGAATTTCCTGTGCACATATTTCCTTTGCACAAAAAGAGGAGGGGGTATAGCACAACTAATCAGAGAGGGTATCACAGCTACAGAAGCTTCCATTGTCGAGGCAAATCTGCCTATCGAATCAGTATGGGTGGAAATTAGGAACAACAAGGGAGCAGTCACTTCGTTAGAGGTTTACTACTTGCCCGCCAATAGCAGCAGGGAGACTGTGTGGACGTAGTAGGGTTGTTGTAATGGGTGACTTTAACTTTCCCAATATTGCTTAGAACCTCCTTCGAGCAGAAGATTTGAATGGAGCTGTTTTTGTAAGGTGTGTTCAGGAGGGTTTCCCAACTCAGTACGTTGACAGGCCGACGAGGGGAGAGGCCATTCTAGACTTGGTGCTCGGAAATGAGCCAGGGCAGGTATCAGATCTTGTGGTGGGAGAGCATTTTGGTGATAGTGACAACAGCTGCCTCACATTCTACACAGCTATGGAGAAGGAGAGGATTAGGCAAAATGGGAGGATATTTAATTGGGTAAGAGGAAACTATGATACGATTAGACATGAGTTAGGAAGCATGGACTGGAAACCACTGTTCCATGGTAAAGGCACTATAGACATGTGGAGACTGTTTAAGGAACAGTTGTTGCAAGTGATGAATAAATATGTCCCTCTGAGACAGACAAGAAGGGGTAAGATAAAGGAACCTTGGATGACGAGAGCGGTGGAGCTTCTCGTCAAAAGGAAAAAGGTAGCTTACATAAGGTGGAGGAAGCTAGGGTCAAACTCTGCTCTAGAGGATTACAGACAGACAAGGAAGGAGCTCAAAAATGGTCTGAGGAGAGCCAGGAGGGGGCATGAGAAAGGCTTGGCAGAACGGATTAGGGAGAATCCAAAGGCATTTTACACATATGTGAGGAATAACAGAATGGTCAAAGAAAGAGTAGGGCTGATCAAGGATAGCATAGGGAACTTGTGTGTGGAGTCTGAGGAGGTAGGGAAGCCCTAAATGAGTTTTTTGCTTCTGTCTTTACGAAAGAAATGAACTTTGTTGTGAATGAAACCTTTGAAGAGCAGGTGTGCATGCTGGAATGGATAGAGATAGAGGAAGCTGAAGTGCTGAAAATTTTGTCAAACATTAAGATTGACAAGTCACCAGGCCCGGACCAGATTTGTCCTTGGCTGCTTTGGGAAATGAGAAATACAATTGCTTCGCCACTTGCGAAGATCTTTGCATCCTCGTTCTCCACTGGAGTCGTACCTGAAGACTGGAGAGAGGCAAATGTAATTCCTCTCTTCAAGAAAGGAAATAGGGAAATCCCCGGCAATTACAGACCATAAGTCTCACGTCTGTTGTCTGCGAGGTGTTAGAAAGGATTCCGAGGGATAGGATTTATGACTATCTGGAAGAGCATGGCTTGATTAAACGCAGTCAACACAGCTTTGTGAGGGACAGGTCATGCTTCACAAACCTTATCGAGTTCTTTGAGGACGTGACTAGAAAAGTTGATGAGGATCGAGCTGTGGTTGTGGTATATATGGACTTCAGCAAGGCATTTGATAAGGTTCCCCATGGTAGGCTCATTCAGAAGGTCAGGAGGAATGGGATACAAAGGAACTTAGCTGTCTGGATACAGAATTGGCTGGCCAACAGAAGACAGCTAGTGATAGTAGAAGGAAAATATTCTGCCTGGAAGTCTGTGGTGAGTGGTGTTCCACAAGGCTCTGTCCTTGGGCCTCTAATGTTTGTAATTTTTATTAATACTTGGATGAGGGGATTGAAGGATGGGTCAGCAAGTTTGCAGACGACACAAAGGTTGGAGGTGTCGTTGACAGTATAGAGGGCTGTTGTAGGCTGCAGGGGACATTGACAGGATGCAGAGATGGGCTGAGAGGTGGCAGATGGAGTTCAACCTGGATAAATGCGAGGCGATGCATTTTGGAAGGTCGAATTTGAAAGCTGAGTACAGGATTAAGGATAGGATTCTTGACAGTGTGGAGGAACAGAGGGATCTTGGTGTGCAGGTAATAGATCCCTTAAAATGGCCACCCAAGTGGACAGGGTTGTTTAGAAAGCATACGGTGCTTTGGCTTTCATTAACAGGGGGATTGAGTTTAATAGTCATGAGATCTTGTTGCAGCTTTATAAAACTTTGGTTAGACCACACTTGGAATACTGCGTCCAGTTCTGGTCGCCCTATTATAGGAAAGATGTGGATGCTTTGGAGAGGGTTCAGAGGAGATTTACCAGGATGCTGCCTGGACTGGAGGGCTTATCTTATGAAGAGAGGTTGACTGAGCTCGGACTTTTTTCATTGGAGAAAAGGGGGGAGGAGAGGGGACCTAATTGAGGTATATAAGATAATGAGAGGCATAGATAGATTCGACAGCCAGAGACTATTTCCCAGGGCAGAAATAGCTAACACGAGGGGTCATAGTTTTAAGCTGGTTGGAGGAAAGTATAAAGGGGATGTCAGAGGCGGGTTCTTTACACAGAGGGTTCTGAGAGCATGGAATGCATTGCCAGCAGCAGTTGCGGAAGCAAGGTCATTGGGGACATTTAAGAGACTGCTGGACATGCATATGGTCACAGAAATTTGAGGCTGCATACATGAGGATCAATGGTCAGCACAACATTGTGGGCTGAAGGGCCTGTTCTGTGCTGTACTGTTCTATGTTCTATGTAACTGTGCACCATCATTGATAGCTGTATATGACAAGATGCAGACCTGAGATCTCTTCTGTTGATTGTGGGATTACTTAGCCCTGTTGCTGCTGTATGGCATGCAAATAGGCCTGTGTTGACACCTCAATTTTAGGTATTCCCGGGGTTGTTCCAGGATTTCCCTCTGCACTCTTAATTGAACCAGAGTTGATCTCCTGGCTTGATGATAATGGCAAGGTTGGGGATATGCAGGCCATGAGGTTACAGATTATGCGCAAGTATAATTTGCTGAATTGTCCACAGTGCCTCATTGAAACCTAGTTTTGAGTTAGTAGATCTGTTTAAAAGGTTTCTCCCATTTAGCACAGAGAAAGAACTCCACAAAATGATGGAGGGCATCCCTAATGTGAAAACAGAATTGTTTCTCCCCCATGATTGCGGTGGTCCCTCCTACCGATACAGTCATGGAGCTGCATCTGCTGCAGGTGGATTGGAGAGGGTGAAGTCAAGCAAGTTTTCCTTCTTACTTGTTGGTTCCCTCACTGCCTGCTGAAGATCTCATCAGCAGCTACGTATTTTCAGACTCAGCCATCATCAGTAATGGTGCTATCAAGCTGCTTTTTATGATTGAAATGAAAGTCCTCCACATTCTGTGTCCTTGCCAGCCTCAATGTTTCCTCCAAATATTATTGAACATGGAGGAATATTGAATCATTAGCAGAGCAGGGGTTGAGTGCATGGTAATCAGCAGGAGGTTTCCTATTCCATGTTTAACCTGATGTTTTTGGACTTCATGGGGTTTGAGGACTTGCAACGCTACTGCTTCCTGTATCCCACTGATTCCGATAGATCTGAATTGACTGTAGGACAGCTTTAACCCAGATGATGCCCTTGTCTGGGATATTAATTGCAAGATATGGTTCTATAAGATTGTGTCAGGCTATTGCTTGACTAGTCTGTGGACCTAGTCTCCCAATTTTGATATAAACTATCAAGAGTTGGTAAGGAGAATTTTGAAGGATTAACAGGATGGTGTTCTTCATTATAGGTTCCTGCATTTAAGTCAACACCAAGTGGTTCAACCAATTTCCTTCCTTTCTTTCAGTTTTGTAACGGTTGTTGTAACTGAGTGGCTTGCCAGGCCATTTCGGAATGAACCGTGTGCTGTGAGTCTGGAGTCACATTGGCCAGACTGGGGAAGGAGAGCAGATTTCCTCCCTAAAAAGAACACTGGTGAACCAGATGTGTTTCCTTTTCACTGCAATCAATTATCATTAGGCTAGCATTTTTATTCCAGATTTTTTCAAAAGTTGAATTCAATTTCACCATCTGTTGTGGTGGGATTTAAATCTGTTCTCCCAGAATATCAGCCTGCAGTTCTGCATGACTAAACCAGAAACATTACCACTCAGCTATCAATACTCCAGGCACGATAGTCAGTGACTAAGTTATACATTTTGGTGTTGCTGTACCACAGTAAGTTGGTCTGTTCATTGTCAGCCAGCTTTTTGTGGTGGGAGGGGAGGTAGAGGGAAATTGAAGTGACCAGTATTTGTGGATTAGAAGTTCTGGACTGGAAGGGTTATAATGCACTGACAAAGCAGCAGTAAGATATTGAAACCACAGTTCAAAATGCAGCACTCTGTGTTGACTCAGTGTGGGGGAAATTGAAAAGATTTCAGAAATTAAATCCTAACAAGGGTAAGTTTATGTTAGCCCACATTTCAAAATGAAAACCATTTTGCAACGAAACCCTGTCGATTTTTTGGTGTTCTAAATAAGTCTTCTGGACAAAGGAATGAGTACTCTGTTGGAGATTAACTGAAGACAGGATTAAATACTCTTGAAACAGATCAAATAATATAAAGCAGTAATCATAAGGCTGAGATGATTGTGTAGTTCATAAATTCTTATTTGAATTTTCATGGTTCTATTATAACTGTCTGATTTGTTAAGCACCTCAATCATTCGTGATGCTGTCAGGTATGTATCTTTGATTGTCATCAGGATTAGCATGTTTCGTTATTCATCCACAGTGTTGTAGCCCAGGGGAAACTATATCATACATCCGAAAGATCAGGTTTGAAAAAGTTGTTTCTTTGTGTGTTACTGGAACAGCTGGCGTTGCTGTATACGTTATTACGCCAATTCAATTGCTTTACAATTAGAAATATTCACTGAATAATGCAGTGAACACTGTTTCTTTTTTAGCCTGCCCTCAGGGTAACCTTGTAAAATGTGTCAGATTGAAGCTCTCTTAGCTGCAATGTGATATTGGTTGAGGTACCTTCCAAACTAGTGTAGGGGACATGGAGGTCAGTTTCAATTGTAATGATATTTAAATATCTTTCTGCTGTATTGTTGACAAAATGCCTTCTCCTGTCTGATACTGCAAAACTGCGAAATATTGCACTAGGTGATACCATCAGAAAAAACATGGATATGCACAGTTTATTTAAAATGTACATAAAATAATATCTAAAAAATTTTAAGCAAGGATATAAGATGATAAAATTCCCTAAGGATATTCAGATGTATATGCGTGATTGATACAAATGTAAATAGATATAAATATATATTTATATCTATTTACATTTGTATGTTGTTGTTGCACTATAGATGTTTTATATATATGTATGACACAGACATATACACACAGAGTCAGAGATATACAGCGTGGAAACATGTTTCGATCCAACTCATCCATGCCAATCAAATATCCTAAATTAACCTGGTCTCATTTGTTAGCATTAGGCCAATATCCCTCTAAACCCCTCCTATTCATATACCCATCCAGATGCCTTTTAAAATGTTGTAATTGTACCAGATTCCAAAACCTCCTCCAGCAGTTCATTCCATACACGCACAACTGTGTGTGAAAAAGTTGCCCCTTATGTCCATTAGTGCTGCACATATACTGTATATCCTTTCCAGTTTGTTTCACGTTTGAGCAGCTTCAGCTTGGAATTTATCGGCTGGTGTTTGAAGTGCAGAAACTGCAGTGTATCAGGGAGGGGGCAAATCTCTTGCTTTCTTTATACCAGGAGGCAGTGACACAACTTCAGGTCTTCCTGATCCAGTCCATGATCAGGGACGGGAGAGTGTGTCCATGAGTGAGGCAGGTAAGTGGAGCTAGAGGAGAAGTGGGTCAGCCTCTAGAATTGTTCAATAGGTTTGAAGTTCTGTCAGCTGTTTTTTTTCTTCGTCAGCTGTCGGGGAAAGTGTTTGTCTTACTGCAAAAACAAATTTGAAGCTGCAAACCTTAACCCTCCTTAGCACTGCACAATGTTTGATGGTCCAAGGGCTGAAGTGAGCAACTTCCTGCATCTTGTGTAGGCTATGGGTGAATTTCAGATCATTGCTACTCGGGAAACTAGGGTCAATCCTTTCAAGTAATAAAACACTGCTGGAACCTCACAAGGGGATTGATTCTTCATGTCGGATGCTGTGGTGAAGAGGTTTCAGCAGTGTTTTATTACTTGGAACTGCACACAAAAGGTTAATGCCTAAGTTTCATATAACATGCAGTACTCATACGTGTTTCAGACATGTAGTGCTGTAGCCCTTTGAAGGGCCTCATATCACTCAAATTTAAGCTGCCTCCCACACAGAATGAAATGTATACTCTAAACCCCTCACGGATGTGGGTGCAGCCATTCGCAGCTTCATTGGATACTTGTTATTTACAGCACAATGGGAGGAAACAGCAGTCACTCCTCATGCAGTGAATCTCACGTTCAACCTCTACTGGTGAACCACAAAGTGTACACAGTACCTTCTTGGTAGTCCTCCCTGACAACCCCACTGGCTTTGGATTTCCTCAAATCCCCATCCAACCTGCCTGTCTAAATCCTCATCTACCTCCTTTACCACTGAGTGAATGAGCATTATTAGAGCAACCAAGCAACCCCAGAATATCTCCTGTCCAAACCATAAGCCTTTTACCTGTTCCTGCAAGCAAAATGTCATTGCAACACATTTCAAAGCAGTGTGCCAGTGCCCTCCAAAGTGCAGGAAGTTACTGCAGGCAGATTGGAGATGTGCCATGATGATATAGTGAAGCCAGCATGTGACAGCTGTGGGGTGTGTAAGATTGCTGCACATGAACTGTGTCCCAAGAAGCTGGTGATTGGTGTTCAGGCTGGAGTTTCGAAGGACCTGGAGTTTCTAGGTATCCATTCCACTTACATTTTGGGAGCTGTGTGTGGAGATTCTATCTGGTGGATGGAAGAATTGAAGACTATGTATTAATGAGGCAAATTTAAATAACAATGAGGGTGATACTACATGGCATTCCATGCTAACTACCTTCACACTGTTCACTGGGGAAACTCTCAGCTCAACATTGAACATTTTGTTGGTAAATCCAGTTCTTTGGTTTTAACATTGAGAAGTCTTGTTGGACATCTCTCTCAATCTTCCCAACTTCTAATGCCTTGATCCACATCAGTCAGGGGCTAGGGTGATCAAACGGGCCATTAAATCTTGTTAATGTTTCACAATGGATTACCATTCTTCACTTTTAATGATGTGGCCTTGAAACTCCTTCAAGCACCATTCCATCATTGAATATGTCAATGACTTCTTAGGCAGGGACTTCCCCTTCTTTTCGTGGGAATAAGTTCCCCTAGATTCTTGGAAATTACACTCAGCACTAAATGCACACTTCCAGTGTTTCAATCACCAGCAAGTTTTGCCAACCTGGCTTTGCTTCTTGATCTCTAATCTGGCCCAGTTGCACAAAGTAAATAAGACCTGTGGATTTCCTTCACCTGTTGCTCACTATTAATGCCACACAGCTTCCTAAGGCCCACAGCTTCCCAGACTTTACTGAAGCCCTGCCTCCAAAGGCTAGCTATATATAAACTCCTAGAACTTCCTCTGGGTGCTAACAATATACAGCAATTCTCCTCCTTTTCACTTCCCATTGGAGCCCCCAGTTACTCTACACAGACTCACTGTAATGCATTTGCCTTTTAATCAATACAGCTAAGCAGTTTTTTTTCTCCCTCAGTATGGAACTTGCTTCTGCCTTATTTTTCCCAAATAACTCTGAGCCTAGAAGTGCTCTGCAATGGTGCCACTGAGAACCGAGCAGCCAGTCTGTCCCCCGACCATGGCCCAACATTTCAACTCCCCCTCCCACTCTGCCGAGGACATGGAGGTCCTGGGCCTCCTACACCGGTGCTCCCTCACCACCAGACGCCTGGAGGAAGAACGCCTCATCTTCCGCCTTGGAACACTTCAACCCCAGGGTATCAATGTGGACTTCAACAGCTTCCTCATTTCCCCTTCCCTCACCTCACCCAAGCTCCAAACTTCCAGCTCAGCACTGTCCCCATGATTTGTCCGTACTTGTCCGACCTGCCTAGCTCCTTTTCCACCTATCCACTCCACCGTCTCCTCCCTGACCTATCACCTTCATCCCCTCCCCCACTCACCCATTGTACTCTATGCTACTCTCTCCCCACCCCCACCCCCCCCCTAGCTTATCTCTCCACACTTCAGGCTCACTGACTTTATTCCTGATGAAGGGCTTTTGCCCGAAACATCGATTTCGCTGCTCATTGAATGCTGCCTGAACTGCTGTGCTCTTCCAGCACCACTGATCCAGAATCTGGTTTCCAGGACCTGCAGTCATTGTTTTTGCCCCTGTTCCTAGTCAGTTTTGAATGTGACTAACACATTGAAACAATCAAAACGAGCAAATCAGCAGAGGGACCTGATCCCTTGGAACTCTCTGAGACAAACAGAGTGTTACACAGATAAATAAAAATATATATTTTATTTATCTGTATTGTTCATTCAAAATGGGAAGAGAACTGTTTCAAAAGGCGGTTAGAGTTTAAATTAATAGAGTTATACGTCAACAATTTGCCAATAGCTAGGTTCTATTTATTTGTAAAACATAGTCATTCATGTCAAGTGTAGAAACCTGCTCCATGTTTTCTTTTCACCTGAATCTAAACAGACGGGTAAATTGAGAAATGGTTGTGTACTTTAATAAAATGTTTAACTTTGTGATGACTCCTGGAGTAGCAGAGCTTGATTTCCAGAGTGCTATCCCAGTGAACCATGACATCATATTCACAGTGCCTGCTCCAACAGCACAAGATTAAAATAATTTATTACACAATATATCTGTAAGCAAAGTGGAAACATATAACTGTACAGTCATGTTACAAGAGCCATCTTTTAATGATACTGTATAAAAGGTTCCAGGTTTGGAAGCCATAGACTTAATGCTAAAATCCTTTTAAGTATTCAGAGTCTAAATGAATATAAAATTATATAAATTGTGGCTCTCTTTTTGCTGAGACATGATAGTCTCATTGCATATCTGAACATTCTTGATGCTTTGATTATAAATCAAGAAGCATTTGCTAAGTATTTTTGTGACATCTTTAGCTTACCATTTGGTAATGGATTTTCTTCCTTTGTTGAATTGTCCAGGGATGTAAGCAAAATGTTACAATCTGACAATAGTACAGCCTGATGTAAATTTACTTTACTTCATTCAGAATCTTTGAAGGATTCTCTGGTCTACAAGTCAAGTCAATAATCCCGCAACGAAGACAATCTTGATAAGGTTGATACAATAAGTAAACATTCCAGTTTTCTGATTACCATTACAAATGTTTAACTACAAGTGTGTCTTTTTTCTTTCAAGGTATCATGTGTTCAGATGTCTTGAATAACAGACCCAAATCCAGAACCCTCTACACATGCATTTTGTAAAGCTGTCAGTTCTAAGAAGAAAAAAAGAAAATTTATGATGTTAATGCAAGGAATAATAAACTGGTTTACAAAATGTGCAGACCTACATTTTGTCCAGCAATCTGTAAATGAGGAAGAAACTGTTAGAACCAGGGCCCAGCTAGGGTTCCAGCCCTAAGACACCTATAAGCCAGTCTTTTAATTCACTCCTCCAAAGACAGGGAAGCAGTACCAATCTTTACCTTTGTGGAGTATTTCAAGCAGGCTATATGTTAAACCATACCCAAGACCCAATTTTGGGTGAGCTTAAACCCACTGGCAGTGATACACCATATGTATCCAAGTCTAAAAACAAACTCTGTCTCTGAGACACATTAGAAAAAAAATCCATTAATCTTTACATGTGTTTAACAAATCACAGTTAGGAATCTCTAGAGAGCAGTAGGTGACCTCAACTGCATACAGCCTTAATGAGCCATTGGTCATATTACAATTGTAATACTAGCTTCTTCATTCACATTCACAACTCATAGTTGACATGGAAGTCTTACATTGATTTGTTCCGTAATATAACTGAGTTGTGTGCAGTTTTAATGACAACTCATTTGTGTTCGAGTGTGGTTGTCTGGTAACTTATCCTTGTACACCCATCTTCCACTGACATACTTTTATTACGATGCATGTGGCTAACAATAACCAGATAATCTGTGTTTTGTTGTGATATTGACCAGAACACAGGGGCTAGCTCCCTGTTCTTCTTCAGAATTGTGTCATGGAACCTTGTAATCTATCAGAACAAGTCGATATGACCTCAAACAAAAACAGAAATTGTTGGAGAAGCTCAGCAAGTCTGGCAGCATCTTTCAGAAGACGTGACGGAATGAAGCCTTGTGGGGAAAAAAAATGCAGATGCTGGAAATCTGAAATAAAAACAGAAGTTGCTGGAGAAACTCAACAAGTCTGGCAATATTTGGGGAGAGAAAGCAAAATTAATATTTCAAGTCTCATGGCCGTTCTTCTGCAGGTTATTTTCTTAAAAAGACCTTACTGAAATAACTCAACAGAGGCTGATACCCCGTCACCAAGTTATCCTTTATTTACACGTAGAGAATCCTTGACACTGATCCAGTTCCCTCAGAGCCAGCTCTCAAAATGAACAGGATGTCGGACAATCCTGCTCTGATCTGTCAGACAGGGCTTCCTCATTGGACCAAATTAACAGCCCCATTCTATGCTGACCTAGCTGATCTCATTGTAATCATTACACTTATTTTGCAATTTCATCTGAAAGATGGCCCCCTCTAACAGGGCAGTTCTTCCCCCAGTACTGCACTGAGGTGTCAGATTTGCTTTATTATGCATCAAATCCTTGGAGAGGGATTGAACTTAAGATCTTGTTATTCAAAGGTCGGAGTGCTGCAGAGACACCACTGACAGCTCATAAGAAAGTTTAGTGAGTTAATCTACAATGTGTTAATCTACAATCACATTGAGTAAATACACCTATTTTGGAACATGTACTACACAATATAGCACTTCAGTCAAGTACATCTCACAGGCTCACACACACACCATAACAATTAATACTTCCTCTTGTTGATGGTGGCATGTTTGTCCACTCAGTATTTATCAATTTGAACAAGTGTGCAGCAAGATCCTTAAAATATCCAAGTGGAAATGCTGAACAAAGTGATCCTCCCAAAATACACCTTTGCTTGTCAAAACTAAGGTTTGAGAATTTGGATGCAGAGAGCTACAAGCTAACAGAATACATAGCCATTAAAATAACAATGTATTGAATGGATAAATCTTCAGAGGTTATAGGACTTGAAACTCAAAATTTGCCTCAATAAGGCAAGTCACTCATCTGTAAATTGTTAAATCCCCCCTTATTTTCTTCCCCATTTATCCTCATTCTGGGATGAAGGGGTTGACTTACCAAGAATGGCTAACCGGATTACACCCCCATTTGTTAGAGTTTAGAAAATTGAGGGGGGATTTGATGGGAATCTACACAATTATGAGAGGGCTTGACAAGTTGGATGTTGAGAAGACTTTTTTCCCCCCAACAGGACAAGGATAGGAAGGAATTTCTTCTCTCACACAGTAGTGAATGTCTGAAGTTCTCTAACCCCTGTGAGTCATAGGAGCTAGATCACTAAAAGCATTCGAAGGGAAGATAGATAGATTTTAGAAATCAAGGAATTGATGGCAATGCTGAGTTGGCATGAAAGAGAAGTGGATTGTAGATATTGCAGGAAATTGACCTTTGAACATTTAATATACAGCTGTGAAGGAATAAGGGCCAAAACATATGGGATGGAAACAAGAAAGTTAGTAATACCTATAATAACTAAGTTGCATTCTTGTAAGAACAAAATATGAGGAACTCTCTCACAGCATGTGAAATTGCTGATAAGGTTTACACACTCTTAAACACAAGTGTCAGTTAATTCAGATAAGCAAACCACAGTAACACTTGGCCCCAAGTCTTACTATTTTATTGAACACAGTATAAATGTCCAAGCATGCTGATCAACATGATTATTACCCAGCTCTGGCTTCTCACCAATAAATTCAAAATACATTGATTAAAAATTTGATGGACAACCCAGTTATAACAGGTAAATCTTATCACCAAATATTTGAGAACGATCAGAGACAGTCTATTATTTATTGAACAACTAACTTCCAGACCTTTTAATTATACAATACCAAAAAAAATCTCAACATAGCCTAAATTATTAAGTTTGTTTGTGGAGAGACATGAGTCATGTCCACTTCGGAGTCATTCTAACATTAAGGATCTCTCTCTCTCACTCAGAGATAAAGTAACATTTCATTTTTTAAAAACAGGGCAAGGAAATTCGTCAAACATCAAACTCATCTATTTGTTTTAAAGAGAGGTTAAAGTCTGAGTCTTCTGTAATTAGTTCTACTTGCTTTTCAGGATATTATTTAACTTCATGGTTTATGTTCTTTGTATGAACATCAAATTTCCTTGCTTTTTTACAACATTAACTTTATATGTTCACTTAAAAATTAAGGCGTCACGTTTAAACTCGAACAGGGCCTTTTTTCTAATTTAGGTAAACACATTGCAATGTTAGGGTAGGGGAAGATGGAGAAAAATACTTAAATGCAACAATTTAACAACACACTCTCATTGTGGGAAAGCAGCAAAGTAAACATGGGACCCACAAAATGAATTTGGGGAAATAATTGTGGAGAACAAAGAATTGGCAGATGTGTTAACCAGATGTTTTGTACTTTGAAGTGGAAGATACTTAATATCCCATTACCACTGAAAAATACATGGGGTCATTAAATACCATCACTCCAGGAGTGGTATTTGACGAACAAATAGGTTAAAGGAAATCCCCTGTCCGAATCCTATCCTAGTCTCCTGAAAGAGGCAACTACAGACATAGAATAGAATAGAATATCCTTCATGGTCACGTGTACGTCAGTGTAGAAGTACAAGAATAGTGGATGCATTAATTATCATTTTCCAAAAAATGCTTGAAGTCTGGAAAAGTATCAGAATTGGAAAACTGCCAATGTAACAGGTCTATTCAAAATGGGAGGGAGACTAAAAGTGGGCAACTACAGTCCAGTTATCCTAATATCTGTTGTTGGAAAAATACTGGAATCAATTCCAGGAAATAAAAGCAGAACATTTGGAAAATCAATCTAATCAAGCAGAGTCAGCATGGCTTCATGAAAGTCAAATCATGCCTGACTAATTTATTGGAGTTTTTCAAGGAAGTCTTAACCAGAGTGGATATAGGATAAATGGTAGATGTGTTGTATTTGGACTTTCAGAAGGCATTAAGTTACCTCACAAAAGGTTAAGTCATAAGATAAGAGTCCATGGTATTGGATGTAGTAAATTGGCATGGATAGAAAATTAACTAATGGGCAGAAACAGTGAGTGGGGATAAGGGTTCTTTTACAGGTAGGCAACTCATGACCAGTGAGGTTTCATAGGGATCAGCACCGTGACTGTAACTTTTACACTATAAATTAATGATTTTAAGGAAGTGAGTATGCTATATGCAAATTGCAGATGATACATAAATAGTTGGAAAGACAAGTTGCAAGGGGGATGCAAAGTTTACAGAGAGATTTTGATAAGTAAGTGGGCAAAAAGTTGGCAAATGGAGTAGGTTGTAAAAGGTGATGTTATTCATTTTGGAAGCGAGAACAAAAGAGTACAGTATTATTTAAATGGAGAAAAACTCCAGAAAGCTGCAAGACATAAGGCACTCGTGTTACTTGTGCATGAACAAAAGAGCTAGCACACAGGTGCAGCAGATACTCAGGAAGATTGGTGGAATATTGGCCCTTATTTCAAGGAGGATTGGAATGTAACTGTAGAAGATGCTGGTGAGGTCACATCTGAAGTACTGTGAGCAGTTTTAGTCCCCTTATTTAAGCTTTTAGATCATTGGAGGCAGTTCTGAAAACATTCACTAGCATGATTCCTGACACAGAGGAATTGTTTTATGAACCTAAAAAGGTTGAGACTCCATTCACTGAAGTTTAGAAGAATGAGAGGTGATCACATTGAAACATACAGAATTCTTAAGGGACTTGCCAGGGTTAATGCTCAGAGGCTGTTTCCCCTCACGCAAGTATGTAGAACTAGAGGGCATTTTCTCAGAATAAAGGGGTGCCAACTTAAGACTGAGATGAGGAGAAACTTCTTCTCTGAGGGTTGAGAGTCTTTGGAAGTCTGCACAGAGAGCTGTGGAGCAGAGTGCTTTTGTATATTTGAGACTAAGATTATTGATCATAAGTGGAATCAAGGGTTATGGCAGTTGGGGGTGGGAGCGGTGGGGGAAAAGAGAGCAGGAAAGTGGACACAAGGAGTGTTGGATCAATCATAATCCAATTGAATAGTGGAGCAGGTTGAAGGAGTTGAATGGCCTATTCCTGTTCCTACTACTTATGGTCTTCCAAGCCTGGCCTCTCCATGTCACCCCTATCAATTAACTCAAAGCCTGCAGCAATTTAAGCAGATGGAGTTGAGTTTACATTGAACACGTGACTCTCAGTAGACCTCGACCCTGAAGACACTGGGGACAGCAGACCAAATTCTCCCATGGGGTAACCCAGAGAGTGTACTCCCTCCATTCAAGCTGCAGTAGTTAGGAATGCACTTTGACAAAGTGGGAGGAAGAAGAAAGGGGGGAAAAAAGAATACTTACTGGAGCAATGCAGGTGGCACAAATGAAATTGCAACTAATGTTTTGCATTTTTAATTTGCATCTTATCACTTGCACTATTGAAATGTATACTCTAATACAAATTTTACTGCCATATATTAAGTCACACCCATGTGAGTAATGAGCAGCCTCCTCAGACATCCAATAGGATTGAAAGATGTTGCGATCACTAACATTGCTCATCTGTCACAAGCAACCAACTCATTGACTGGAGATAGCCTAAGACCTCAGGGATCCTTGAATCAAGACAAATGATGACAGCAGGCAAGGTAGTACACTTAAAATGTAGACAACACTGAAGCTAAACACACAGTGCAGATTGCATGCTAGGACCTAGTCTGGGCTGCATGTATCATTCCACCTTTATGCCCACCTCGTGAGTGACAGTACACAATCAGTGTACACAATCACCCCTTCCTGATGAAGGGCATTTGCCTGAAACGTCGATTTTCCTGCTCCTGGGATGCTGCCTGACCTGTTGTGCTTTTCCAGCACCACTCTGATCTTGTCTCAATACACAATCAGTGATGAGTCCACAAATCACTTCAGGGAAACAATCATTCTATCAGTCAGCTTTTCAAGGCTTGGAGATGTACCATGGGCAGCTCACATGTTGTGTCTTCCTCAAAACACTTTGGTTTGCTGAAAAAAAACTGCACAAAGCCCTTCCTCTTGTAGGTTCAATGCTTTCCTACAGGATGCAGAAGTACTTCGGGGCAATGTTTTGGTTGTCACATATTTTGATCACTGAATGGTTATCAAGGATGGTAGGTTCAAAAGGAGACTCCTTGAGAAATTTATTGTATACATGACTGGACAAGTCAAACATGTTTGATCTATCACTGCAGGGAACACAATATTTCTTGTTTCCATCAATCAACAAGAAAGGGGAAAAAATTAGCATGAAATGTCTAAGTGTAGATTAGGTTTTGAAGTAGTTAAAAGAAATAGACTTTCTCAATCTTCCCTTAGCACCACTGCTTGATGTGTGACTACCATCGTTTCCAAAGTTAGTGCAGGATATTATTAAACACTAAGTAGATATCAAATATCTCTGTGCATGTACCACAAATTCTAATTTCTTTTGATGAGATGTATGCCAATATTCTGAAGCCGACACTATGCCAATATGGCTTGGTTACCTTCATGTTAACTTGCGCACTGTATCACAATATCTACAGTGCTTAGGAAACCATCAAGCATAAATGCAACGACAGATTGAATTACACAATAAGCAATATAAAATGTCAGTGTTGAGAGCCTGTTGCTGGAAAAGCGCAGCAGGTCAGACAGCATCCGAGGAGCAGGAGAACCAACGTTTTGGGCAAGAGCTCTTCATCAGCAATGAGGCTTGTGGGTCGGGAGCCTGAGAATCAATGGGAGGGGGGTTGGGCTGGGGGTAAGGTAGCTGACATTGCGAAAGGTAGATGGAGGTGGGGGGGTGATGGTGATAGGTCAGAGAGGAGGGCAGAGTGGATAGTGGGAAGGGAGATGGACAGGTAGGACAGGTCATGAGATCAGTGCTGAGTTCAAAGGTTGGAACTGGGAATAAGGTAGGGGGAGGGGAAATGAGGAAACTGGTGAAGTCCACATTGATGCTGTGAGGTTGGAAGATCCCAAGGCAGAAGATAAGGCTTTCTTCCTCCAGGCGTCAGGTGATTAGGGTGTGGCAATGGAGGAGGCCCAGGACCTATATATTCTTGGCAGAGTGGGAGGGGGAGTTGAAGTATTTGGCCATGGGGTTGTGGAGTTGGTTGGTGCGGATGTCCTGGAGATGTTCTCTGAAGCGCTCTGCGAGGAGGCGTCCTGTCTCCCCAATGTAGAGGAAATTGCATCGGGAGCAACAGATACAATAAATGACGTGTGGAAGTGCAGGTAAAACTCTGATGGATGTGGAAGGCTCCTTTGGGGCAGAGGGGAGGGGGGAGATGTGGGCGCGGGTTTTGTAATTCCTGCAGCTGCAGGGGAAGGTGCCAGGAGGTCAGTGTTCACTGACAATAGGCTCATAGGCACAATGGGGCAACATATATTGGCACTAAATGTCATCGGGAGGTGATGACCTAATGGTATTATCATTAGACTAGTGATCTGGAGAGCCAGGAAAATTCTGAAGACCTGGGTTCAAATTCCACTGTAGCAGGTTCAATAAAAATTCATTAAAAATTCTAATGATGATTGTGAAACCATTGTTGATTGTTAGGAAAAATCCATCTGGTTCACTAATGCCCTTGAGGGAAGGAAACTGCCATCTTTACCTGGTCTGGCCTACATCGGACATCAGATCCACAGTAATGTGGTTGACTCACAACTACCCTCTGGGCAATTAGGAATAGGCAATGAATGCTGACCTGGCCAGTGATACCCACATCCTGTGAATGAATAAACAAAAATAAAGTCCAGATAATTTGCATAAATATCAGCTACAATCATGTTGGAAGTCTAGAGGAAAAGCCAATTAACATTTTTGCCTAGATACAAGGCCTGTGTGATTCATGTTGCCATGGATGAAGGGCTTTGCAAGGGAAAGATCATTAGTCAGGCATTGTAGTGTCAGATTACATTTTTCTAATGCACTCCTCATACTCTCAGAGCTAAGGAAGCTTGCAAGAATCTGAGATACACAGAATGAAAGATCTGAGAAATAGAGCAGAGAAAAAGCTGTCTTTATAAAGACCAGTCATAGAGTCAGAAAGTCAATGAGACGTACAACACAGAAACAGACCCTTCGGTCCAACTCATCTACGTCCACCAAATATCCTAACCTCATCTCGTCCCATTTGCCAGCACTTGGCGCATATCCCTCTAAACCCTTTCTATTCGTATATCTATCCAGATGCCTTTTAAATGCTGTAATTGTACCAGCCTCCATCAGTTTCTCTGGAAGCTCATTTCATACATGCACCATGTGGAAAAATTGCCCGTTAGGGCCCTTTTATATCTTTCCCTTCTCATCCTAAACCTATGCCCTCTAGTTCTGGACTCCTCCACCCCAATGAAAAGACCTTGTCTACTTATCTTATTCATGGTCCTCAAGATTTTATAAACCGATATAAGGTCACCCCTAAGCCTCCCTCGCTCCAGGGAAAACAGCCCTAGCCTATTTAACCTTTCCCTATAGATGAGATCCTCCAACCCTGGCACGGGATGGGACCATTCGCCACAGCAGATTTGCCAACGATTAGCCACTGCCCTTTGACCACCAAGGATGCTTAGCCACCGCCCATTGGCCACTGAAGATGATTCGCCACCGCAAGTAAGTCGCACATTTTGAATATTAGTGGTATATAAAATTGTTATTACATTGGTTAAGGTAGTGTTTGTGTTGTTTCAGTAACAATTTATTTTCATTACAGGAGAGTTTTTTTTAAGCTTGTATTTTTGGAACAGGAATTTTTAGTATGGAAACAGAAATTATTAGTAAACATGGAAATAAGAAGTTTTACCATGATGGTTTTTTATGTATTTTTGATAAACTATCCAAGAGTGATTCAAATATTAAGTTTTGGCGATGTGAACAAAGGGGCAGATGTAATGGACGGATCCACACCAAGAGTGGCACTGTGATAAAAACAACTAATGGACACACACATTCTCCTTCCGCAGCAAGTGTCCAAGTTGTGAAAGTGAAAACAAGTTTAAAACGTCATGCAGAAGAATCGCAGGAAGTACCCAGCGTTCTTATTAACATATGTGTAGCTGATGTCCCTCAGTCAGTCCTAGCATCTTTACTGACAACAAACAGCATGAAGAAAATAATTTGACGAAAAAGGAATGATATTAGTTTAGTGCCAACAAACTCTACTGATCTTCAGCATTTGGTGATTCCAATTAGATATAAAGTATATAAGCTGGATAACAGAGCAGAAGAAAAATTTCTTTTGGTGGATAGTGGCCAAGGAAGTAATCGTATTTGATAGGGAATCTTGGATACATCATGTAGCAGAATCGATGTGGTTTGTGGATAGTATGTTCAACATTGTCTCTATTTTGTTCTGTCAGGTATATTGTATTTTAGCAAAAAGACTTGATGGGGTTCATCCAACATTGTATATACTTCTACCAAATAAGCAGCGTTCAACGTATGTATGCATGTTTGAAATGTTGAAGTCCTTGGTACCTAATCCCAGACTACAGGATATCCATTGCGACTTTGAGCAGGCAGCTATCAGTTCTATGAGAGAATGTATTCCTGAAGTTAGAATTAGGGGTTGGTTCTTTCATTTGGCACAAAGTATGCATAGACATATTGCTGCAGTTGGAGCAACTTGTCAATACAACATCGATCCTAATTATGTTTTAAAAGCAAAAATGATCATTGCTTTGGCTTTTGTGCTACTTACTGACCTTGATAACTATGTAGAAGCATTCGCAAATTTTTTGCCTCAAGAACCACAACCAATATTTGATTGGTTTGAATTTAATTATATTGGACTCTACAATAGACGTGGCAGTAGCCGAAAGGCACCTTTGTTTCCCCATGATATGTGGTCGGTCTATGAGACAACAATAAGCGATGAAGATCACACAAATAATCATGCTGAAGCCGCTCATTGGAGAATTGCTTTTGAACTCAAAGCTCACCACCCAACCATATGGAAATGTATTGGAATGTTAATGAAAGTGCAAAAGGGGCGTGATTTATATATGGAACAGCTGATAGCGGGTTACCCACCACAAATAAAGTTTAAAAAATATCGAGACACAGACGATAGAATAAAAAATATTGTTCTTGAATACGGCAAAAGAGATTGGAATATCTTAGAGGAATAGCGCATAACTATCAAATGAACGGAAATTTCATTGTTTATTATTAATGTGAGATTTTACTGCCATTATAAAGATTTTAAAAATATATTTCCTTCTTCTGGTTAAAGTTTGATATTTATTTTACCTCTTTTTTATTAATCAATATGTAGTATGTAATTGTATAAATAAAGGGGACTGAGAAGTATGAAAGAACAGGCGAGAGGGAAAACAATCAGTACATAAATATATTTCCGGTGGCAAATAGTCTCCAGAGGTCAAACGACCCCAGTGGAGAAACACTGGTGGAAAACCGGCAGTGGCTAATCATCGGCGGCGAATCTGCTGTGGCAAATCATCACCAACCCCCCCAGCAACATCTTTGTAAATCTTTTCTGACCCCTTTCAAGTGTCACAACATCTTTCCTATAGGAGGGAGACCAGAATTGCACACAATATTCCAAAGCTGAGTGGAAGACCATATTCAGATTGAAGAGACAAAGTTGCTGAGGATTTAGACAATGCTGTAAGATTTGGTAACTTTGGCCAAAGGGAGGAATCTCAATGGGAACTCTCACAGGTGCAGGTCAGTCCTTCGGAGCAGAAGTTATCTGGCTATGAAGGGAAAAGGAAAACGGAAGCAGGTCATTACAAATTGTGATTGGGCTCCGATTTAATAAGGCATCCATTTAAGGGATAGTTTAAAGTACAACTATAACAGGAGATTTATGATTGTTTTAAATGTTAATGAGATAACTTTTCTGCAGTAAAGAGTTTAAGTTACTCACAAAATTAATGTTTCAACAATTTTTTTTTGTTTATGAGAGAAAAAGTATTACATTTTTAAATCTCGGAGTACGATCATTCCAATTGATCTTTCAGAGTTCCAATTTCTGTTTCAGATTTATCAATCTTAACAAGTTGGAAGATTTTGCAGGTTTGTGAATCCACCAGCTAAAAACGAGTACACTGATATTCGCCAGCATTTTGGCAAAACAAGATTTCAGTGACTTTTTAAAAGTTAAAATGGTTTGATCCATTGCAGAAGTATTCCTTAAAAGAGAGGACTTGTTTCTGAGCGCCTTGCAACATTCAAAGTCAATAATGGACCATTTCAACTATGAAGAGAAAATAATTAAATTGAGTTGCTTTCCTTCGAGCAGAGAAGGCTGAGGGGGAACCGCATTTACGGGCAGAGAGAAGGTAGATAGGAAGAAGAATTTCCTCTTAGTAGAAGGATCAATCATTGCAGGACTTAGATCTAAAGAATAGGAGGTTTAGAGCGAATTTTAAAAAGTACTTTTTCTTCACCCAGAGGGCAGTACATATTTGAAGCATAATGCCTGAAAGAGTGGTAGAGGCAGTCTCCATCATAACATGTAGGAAATATTTAAACAATCACTTGAAGTGTCACAGTTTACAAAGTCGTGTGCTAAGTGCTAGGGACTAGAGTGGGTCGGTTCTTCATGAATGGCGCAGACATAATAGGCCAAAGAGCCTCTTTTCCTCCTGCAAAATTCTATGACTCAAAGAGTTGAAAGGTGAAAAGGTAGATGCTAAAAAGACAGATTGTTAACATATTGGTTCAAAGTTTGAAACGTGAAAAGGAAAAAAAATCCAATAAAACTCTAGTTAAGTGGAATTCAACTGAAGTTTGAATTGAAAATAGTTTCAGAAGTAGCAACTTAAATAGACAATGAACTCTTGAACTCGAGGCAGGAAAAAAGAAAGAGGTAAGGTACAAGATATATCCAATACCATTTTCTTTCCTCTTTCTTTTCTTTTCCTGTCTTGAGTTCAAGATTTTACTGTCTATTTAATTTGAGCAAGATTTTAAAAATCATTAAAATATGTTAAATTGAAGAATTTAAAGCCAGTATCCCTTTAAGCAAAAAAGGCCCTATCTTGAAGACAGTAAAGTTTCTAACATCTGAGAAGTTAGTCTGATCCTTAAAAACTATCGCACAAACATACAGGTGGCAAGAAATCTAGCTTTGCAAACCCAGAGAAGTTGGAGAGATAAGAGAAATTATAGGGAATAGAACATCGTTCGCAACAAAGAAGACAGCAAAAATGAAAACACAGACTCCTCAGAATAATAGACAATAGACAATAGCTGCAGGAGTAGGCCATTCTGCCCTTCGAGCCTGCACCACCATTCAACATGATCATGGCTGATCATCCTCAATCAGTATCCTGTTCCTGCCTTATCTCCATAACCCTTGATTCCACAATTCTGGAGAGCTCTATCCAACTCTTTCTTAAATGAATCGAGAGACTGGGCCTCCACTGCCCTCTGGGCAGAGCATTCCACACAGCCACTCTCTGGGTGAAGAAGTTTCTCCTCACCTCTGTCCTAAATGGTCTACCCCGTATTTTTAAGCTGTGTCCTCTGGTTCGGCACTCACCCATCAGCGGAAACATATTTCCTGCCTCCAGAGTGTCCAATCCTTTAATAATCTTATATGTCTCAATCAGATCCCCACTCAGCCTTCTAAACTCAAGGGTATACAAGCCCAATCGCTCCAGTCTTTCAGTGTAAGGTAATCCCGCCATTCCAGGAATTGACCTCGTGAACCTACGCTGCACTCCCTCAATAGCCAGAATGTCTTTCCTCAAATTTGGAGACCAGAACTGCACACAATATTCCAGGTGTGGTCTCACCAGGGCCCTGTATAGCTGCAGAAGAACCTCTTTGCTTCTATACTCAATCCCTCTTGTTATGAAGGCCAGCATGCTATTAGCCTTCTTCACTACCTGCTGCACCTGCATGCTTACCTTCATTGACTGGTGTACAAGAACACCCAGATCTCTCTGTACTGCCCCTTTACCTAAATTGATTCCATTTAGTAGTAATCTGCCTTCCTGTTCTTGCCACCAAAGTGGATAACCATACATTTATCCACATTAAACTGCATCTGACCACTCACTGAACTTGTCCAGGTCACCC
Source organism: Hemiscyllium ocellatum (assembly GCF_020745735.1). Classification (NCBI taxonomy): domain Eukaryota; kingdom Metazoa; phylum Chordata; class Chondrichthyes; order Orectolobiformes; family Hemiscylliidae; genus Hemiscyllium; species Hemiscyllium ocellatum. The sequence goes on from NC_083401.1 coordinate 126,558,662, forward strand.
TGTAATCTCCTAACATCCTCATCACATTTCACCCTGCCACCCAGCTTAGTATCATCAGCAAACTTGCTAATGTTACTACTAATATCAGTTATTACTATTACTATATCATTAACATATATTGTAAAAAGCTGCGGTCCCAGTACTGATCCCTACGGTACCCCACTGGTCACTGCCTGCCATTCCAAAATGGAGCTGTTTATCACTACTCTTTGTTTCCTGTCAGCCAACCAATTTTCAATCCAAGTTAGTACTTTTCCCCCAATACCATGCGCCCTAATTTTGCTCACTAACCTCCTATGTGGGACTTTATCAAAGCTTTCTGAAAGTCCATATACTCTACATCTACTGGATCTCCCTCGTCCATCTTCAGAGTTATATCCTCAAAGAATTCAAGATTAGTCAAACATGATTTCCCCCTTCATAAATCCATGCTGACTCTGACCTATCCTGTTGCTTCTATCCAGATGTGTCGTAATTTCATCCTTTATAATAGACTCCAGCATCTTTCCCACCACTGATGTCAGACAAACTGGTCTATAATTTCCTGCTTTCTCTCTCCCACCTTTCTTAAAAAGTGGTATAACATTAACCACCCTCCAATCCACAGGAACTGATCCCGAATCTATCGAACTCTGGAAAATAATCACCAACACATCTACGATTTCTCGAGCCACCTCCTTCAGTACCCTGGGATGTAGACCATCAGGCCCCAGGGACTTATCAGCCTTCAGACCTAACAGTCTCTCCAACACCAATTCCTGGCAAATATGAATTCCCTTCAGTTCAGATCCTTCAGCCACTGTTACCTCAGGGAGATTGCTCGTGTCTTCCCCAGTGAACACAGATCTGAAGTCCCAATTCAATTCTTCTGCCATTTTTTTGCTCCACTGTTTCTGTCATGTGATTTTTAATTTTGTACAGCCCAGTCCAACACTGGCACCTCCAAATCTTAAATACATTTAGTAGCATGCAATATTCATGGCTATAGTCCTGTGAAAATTGCAGCTTCAACTCATATCCAAAGTATGAAATGATCAGACTGCTGAGATTAAAGAAAACATGGGAAATTCAAATTTTCAAAGAGTTAAAAGGTTGAAGTTAATTGAAGCAGACTTTCTGACAGAATCAAGACAACAGACAATGCAAACTTTAGCAGTACACCACAAAATGATTTGGTTGCATCTAATGTTGATTACGGTGACACTACATCTTAAAATGTGGGTTCTGAAATATAAATTAATACTTCAGGCTGAATAAGCTGTTATTCTTACAAGAGGGAAGTCAAGTAAATTTTGCGATGATGAACAAGAGAAAAATGTAATGGAGCTTTTGTTTTTGACTAATCAACATGACCTTAAGGATATTATTAAAGAAGCATAAGAAAGGTATAATCCCACATTGAAACCAGGGAAGAATGATTCCACTGTTTATCTGGCCAAGATCTTCTATGTACACTTGGAGGTCCAGAGTTAAAACCAGAGCAAGGTAAACTGGAAAGCTGTATTTTAAATTCAACAATGTGAAAACTATGTAGTGTCAAGTTCTAAAGAAGAAGAAAGGGAAATACTGAAATTAGATGATTGGAGATGTTGCGACAGAGAATTTTGACTCAATTTACAATTTATGCCGAATGGAATTCAGAAGTCACAGGCAATGTCAGCAAATAACAATGAATTTCTTGTCAAAGCTCCCCAGAAGGAACTAATTGTGCCATCCTTTAAGGACAGGTTATGCAAAGTGAACACACAATGGAAGATTAGGCTGCAAGCAGTGAAGTAAATTTTCATCAGAGAGAATGTAGACAATTTAGACAAGACAGGCTGTAAATCTTAATTGTCTGCATACAATTGATTGTAGCGGGATAATCCATGTAAAAAGTGTTCATGTGGATTGTATAATGGTGAAAGGTGATAACAAGGAAGAGAATATTACTATTTGAATGTAGTAAGGCAGTTTATAAGGTATTTGCATTGTTATAATGACAGTGCCACCTAAAAAAAACTCATACTACGTGTCAGCGTGGGTTTCCTCCGGGTGCTCCGGTTTCCTCCCACAGTCACAAAGATGTGCGGGTCAGGTGAATTGGCCATGCTAAATTGCCCGTAGTGTTAGGTAAGGGGTAAATGTAGGGGTATGGGTGGGTTTCGCTTCGGCGGGTCGGTGTGGACTTGTTGGGCCAAAGGGCCTGTTTCCACACTGTAAATCTAATCTAATCTAAAAAAAAACATACTACTTGTTAAACCACTCTTACAATATGACGCTTCTAAGATTATAATGCTTCGGGGCTGTTTCTTCAACTGAAGATGATGTTGAAATGAATGGCATTATGTGACCTGCCCGAAATCTTAGCTGACATCAAGCCTGAATGGCTAGATTGTTAATGTACAAGGTGAGGAAGGTGAAAGATGTCATTACTATAAATAAAGACAAGAGCATCTGTGTTGACTGCAAATATTCTGTTAGGCTCCAAGTCTGGCAGTGAGGTGTTAGGAATGTCAGGTTTAATAAATGGTTGTACTTTAAACTGTGTTCCAAGCTAGAATGGGGTCTAGAAGATGGAAAATTAGCATTTCTATCTGGATGTGATTCGCATTGCCATGGATGTGGGGGAATTATCAATTGCAGTGTAGAAACAAAAACAGAAATTGCCAGAAAAGCTCAGTAGGTCAGGCATCTGCAGAGAGACAGCAGTCAACAATTCAGGTCGAGTGATGATGAGCTCTGTGGGGCAGGAGCAGGCAGAAACAATGGGTTGCCCAGAAAGTCCTGTTTGTGAATTTTGGGAAGGAGGTAAAAGTGAAGTGTGGAGGCAGTGGGGGGAGAGATCACCAGCTAAAATGAGGTTGGTGACCACAGTTGACATAATGACCTGAGGTTGGGATCATGGTTCGGTGGGGGGAGATAGGAGGTGGTATCTGAGAGCTGGGACTCAGAAGCTGCAATGTCGCTGTCAGTCTACCAGAAATACCAGCACCACTCTTATCAGCAGGCTTAATTACAAAGGCAGGGTTGAATCTGAGAGCACAGAGTGCACTCAGCTCCCGGGAGGATAGGTTTGAAGGGTGGGGGAGGAAAGGTGTGGAGGCCACAGAAAGTGAGGCAATTCATATCACTTCAACAGCTCTCAATGAACAAAGCAGGTAAAAGGCCAAAGGGTAGGGCTTCAGGCAGACGGAGAGTGCTGAAGTTGAGCCAAGGGTTCTGTGGGACAGGGAAACAACTCTCGTCCAAAGAAATGGGCATGGAAGTGAACGCTGAACAGTTCAATGTCATGTCGTGCACAAGATTCATTAAGGTGGTGACCTAGAGGGATAAAACTGAAACCATTGTTGAGTACAGACCATTCAGCTTCAGAGAGCTCAAGGTTGGAAGGGACGGTGAATAGCCAACAGGAGGTGGAGTTGGGGAGGGGATGAAGGTTCCAAAGGGTCAGGACTATCCCTGAGTGGTGCATCTTGTGGACCTTGATTCCTGAAGAAAAAGAAAAGTTTCTTGTTAGCGTGGTGAATGAGCCAGAGGATGAAGTGGGGGTAGGGAGTGGTGCAGCCCTGAGCCAGCAATGCTGTTGGAGAGAGAGATCGAGGGCGTACATGACGCCACATGGCACTGAGTGTGAATCTCTGGATGCAGCAAGAGCAGCTATCTGTCAACATTCAGCATCACGGAGATACAAATGATCTTGGGTGAATTCAAAACACAAAGGAAAAAACTTGAACTCCACATGGCAGTGAGTCTGAGCTAAAGGCAGAGGCAGTCACTGAAGAATGTGATGTGGTTGTGGAAAGAGGTTGTAGCAAAAACCTTGTCAGGGGTAACAGTGAGATTATTGACAGTGGACAAGAAAAAAAGATTGGACCAGAAATCCTATTGGAGAAAGGAGCAGAACTCTTACAAGGTGGGCATGCCTGGAAGCAATGTGGCAGTGAGTCAAATACTTAATAAAAACTGAAAGGACTGTGGATGCTGTAAATTGAAAACAGAAACAGAAATCACTGGAAAATCTCAGCAGTTCTGGCAGCATCTGTTGTGGGAAGTCAAAGTTAATGTTTCAGGTCAAGTGACTCTTCCTCAGAACTCCATCGCAGCGTAGTACTGTTACAGGACTTTTCTCTGGTTTCCGCACAATTCAGAGGTGAGGGAGTCTGCAAGAATTCCAGAGAAAAGAAAAGAGAGAAAACAGATAGAAACAGCCAGTCCTAAACCTGACACAGACAAAAATCTGTACTTACTATTCACCATGGAGAGGACAGTTGGAAACTTGCAATCAGATTGGAAGGACCGAGTTTGTGAGATTTCAAATAAGGCTGGAAGATTCACCTAGCTTTGACGACAGGGAAAAATCTCTAGGTTAACTCCTCGGATGGATTATAAGTTACTTAGCTCGGACAGGAAAAAGGAAGGAGAAAAGGCCTTATCAAATGTCTCTGGAAATACAATACAGAATGTCTACAGGCTTATTTTTATACACAGCACATGTTACTCCTTCAAAGTCTAATGATAAACATAAAATAATTTTCATGAAAGCATACCAATTAAACTTTTCTAAGTACCCAGCTATGATCTCTTTAATGATTGCTTCTAATATTTTCCCATTAAAAAATCAGTACACTAGGATAAAGTCCATCTGGACCCAGACTGGTCAGCCGGCAACTCCATCAATTTGCTTCGGACTACTTCCCTGGTGATTGTAATTTTGTCAAATTTCTCTCACTCCCACCTGATTAATTGCAATTCCTGGAATGCTGTATTCACTATAACGAAGAAAGAAATATTTGTTCACATCAAGTCATAAATTCAAGCGAGTGAGGGGGTAGAGCTAAGTATGGTGGCCATCACCAAGCAGAAGGTGCTAGAAAAACTGAATGGCCTGAAGGTGGATAAATCACCTGGACTAGATGAACTATGTCCCAGAGTTCTAAGGGAGATAGCTTAAGGTGTTAGTGATGATCTTTCAGGAATCACTAGAATCAGAGAGGGTGCCAGAGGACTGGGAAATCACTAACGTGACAGCCCCACCCCAGATTAAAAAGGGAGCAAGGCAAAAGCCGGATTATTACAGACTGATTAGCCTAACCTTGTGGGTAAGATCCTGGAATCCATTGTGAAGGATGAGATGTCTGAATACTTGGAAGTGTATGTCAAAGTCAGGCAAAGTCAGCATGGTTTCATCAAGGAGAGGTCATGCCTAACAAATCTGCTAGAATTCTTTGATGAAGTAATGAGAGGTTAGACTAAGGACAGCTAATGGATGTTACTTACCTGGGCGTCAAGAAGGCCTTTGACATGGGGCTGCACAGAGGCTGCTGAGTAAGATAAGGGCCCATGGTGTTAGAGGCAAGATACTAGCATGGATAGAAGCTTGGCTGTCTGGCAGAAAGCAGTGAGTGGGGATAAAACTGTCCATCTCAGAATGGTAGCCAGTGATAAGTGATGTTCCACAAGGCTCAGTGTTGGGACAACTTTTCATTTTATACATTAACGAGCCACATGAAGGAACTGGGGGCATTCTGGCTTAGTTTGCAGATGATACAAAGATAGGTAGAGGGACAGTAGCATTGAGGAGGCAGGGGAGGTGATGCAGAAGGATTTGAACAGGTTAGGAGAGTGTGTAAAGAAGTGGCAGATAAAATACAATGTGGGAAACTGTGAGGTCATGCACTTTGGTAGGAAGAATAGAGACGTGGACAATTTCCTAAATGGGGAGAAAATTCAGAAGTCTAAAGTACAAAGAGACTTGGGAGTTCTAGTCCAGGATTCCCTCAAGATAAACTTGCAGGGTGAGTCAATAGTTAAGAAGGCAAATGCAATGATGGCATTTATTTTGAGACGACTTGAATATAAAAGCAGGGATGCACTTATGAGAGTCTATAAGGCTCTGGTCAGACCACATTTGGAGTATTATGCAGAGATTTGGGACCATATCTGAAGGAGGATGTATTGGCTCTAAAATGTGCTCAGACGAGGTTCAAGAGAATAGTCCCAGGAATGAAAAGCTTACCATATGAGGAACATTTGAGAACTCTGGTTCTACACACAATGGAGTTTAAAAGGTTGGAGGGGCGGGTGGGTGGGTGAGATCTAATTGAAACAGACAGAATACTGAACAGCCTGGACAGACTAGATGTTGGGAAGATGTTTCCATTGGTAAGAGACATTAGGATCCGAGGGCACAGCCTTAGACTAAAAGGAAGACCTTTCAAAACAGAGATAAGGAGAAACTTCTTCAGCCAGAGAGTGGTGAACTAATGGAATTCATTGCCACAGAAGGCTATGGAGGCCAGACCATTGAGTATATTTAAGACTGAAATAAATAGTTTATTGATTGTCAAGGGGATCAAGGGTTACAGAGAGAAAGTGGTAAAATGGGGTTGAGAAACTTATCAGCCATGATTGAATGGTGGAACAGACTCAATGGGCTGAATGGCCTAATTTCTACTCCTATGTCTTATGGTCTTGTAGCTATTTCATTATCTGTTATTAATTTCCCACTCTCTCTCCAGAAGGCTAATATCCACTAATTGTTTAAATATCTACTGAAAATCTTGCTTTCCAGCTCTTTAGATTTCTAGCTTACTTTGTTTCATACCCTAATTTTTTTTCATCCTGATTTACGTTTTAATCAATTTCTAGCATGCTTTGCATTCTGGCCAATTATCTGATCGGCTACACACCTTTGTACAGTTATTTTTTTCCCGTTTATTTTGATGCTTTCCTTAACTTCTTTAGTTAACCACAGATGATGAGTTGTGAAATCTCAAATTTCTGGTGTAACAAATCACTTGCAGTTGAACATGAGTTCTTTATCTTAAGGCTGCACATGTCTGGACGATGTGGGGTGGGGCATATAAATGGTTGATATTGTAGAGAGCAGTATGTCCATTGTTAAATTTAAATCAGAGGTGAGATTGATGATGTAGTAAAAAGGGTGGTAACTGGATGGCTAACTTATTCCAGGTTTGTACAAGTGCAGTGGAAGTAGAGGACTTCAGAAGTCTATGGAATATGTTTAGAATGTTTGCTTTGCATGAAGAAGTAGGCAACATGGTTTTGAATTAAAAACTTTGTTTTTTGCTAGCTTAAAACTGTTGTCTTGTGCCATTTCATTTACTGTAGCATTTCGGAAGTGAATGCTTTCCTTGTATGTTGTGGCTTTGATTTTTAAGGAGATTGATAATGATTGAAGAATCCTTCTAATTCTACTTCTCAGCATCCAATGTCCCATTAATAAAAATCAAAACAAGTGTAGAAAATGTTACTACCTGACTGCATCACCAAATGAAGGGGTCAGTGAAAATCAAAACGTAATACTCAATAGGAGCCCTCAGATAGTAAAAATATATTATTTGATGTTCTGGAGTTAACTGATGGAATTACATTCACTACCTCACCCTGATCTAATAGGATAGTGCCTAAAAATCAGATTCCAAGGTATCCTGCTATTTAATCATCTATTTTCCCAAATCCCCTCCATCCCAGAAAGATGTAATGCCAGGAAGCAAGAAACAGCTAGCCAGGCAACATCAGGCAGTAGACAAGTCAACGTTTTGGGTAGAAGTCTTCAGGACCTGAATAAAGGTTATATCTGAAACATTGACTTCTCCACGTCCTGTTGCTGCCTGGCTTGCTGTGTTCTTCCAACCTCCTCCTTGTCTACCTTGGATTCCAGCATCTGCAGTTTGTCTCTGGGAAGCAGAAAGTAGCATGTTATCCTCTCTTAGCATCTGTTGCTGATCCCTTGCAACAGGGATAGATGTAGCAGTGTTTCCAATTGAGCAGTGAATGAACCAATGATTTTGGAAAGGTAGGGTTCAAGATAGGAGTGTGTCTTTCCACACAGGCCTCGCAAAGAACTTTCAGTTTCATTACAGTTAAAGATTAAATATTTCATCCAAAACGTTTGCAGTTCTTCCAATTCATTGAAGTTACTTGCTCCCTTCAAGAGCCATGGAAGCCCATGGTTTGAGCCATAGCTTAAAGGTAATTCCACATCTTGCACTGTCAGGAGAAGGTACAATTTGAGGGAATACAGACTACCTGAATTTGAGAAGTCAGATTTGTAGGAAAATGGGGCAGTGGTAAATATTAAAATATAAAGAAGTACTATCTTAACTGCTGTTGTTGGAGCAGCCTGGACAAAATAAAACTGGCAATCAAAACTTTAAACTTCCTCTGTAGATACTGTAGATTTTCATATGTCAGGACATCCTCAGGATCCCAATACATCATGACAATTCAAGTTAAGTCAGTGAGCTCTCCAATATCAAAAGGCTTGCAACATTTGACTCAAAGACAGAATTTGGGATCAGCATGACCTGCAGAAGTCTCTCCTGACTTGACTTGGGTGATTTATAAATATCCAGCTAACGTAGAATAGGGTAATGGCATAATGACTGCAGTGTCAGTGACTTTGACAGCCTCTGGGGTGTTTCAGAGCTATTTTCCAGGTTAACTAAATTGTTATTAGTGTTGCTGGTAATGTAAGGTCTGGTCATTGGGGTTTTGGTGTCTGATGGCTTTGAATGATTTTCTATCATCTGGTATGGCTTCCATCATGAAATTTTGATTTTGGATCATATCAAAATCAAGCCGATCATGAATTTTCCCTTGACCTGAATACCAGTACTTTGGAAACAGGTAAGAGCAGCATACGTTCACTGGTCTACTAATATCGTTATAAATGGTCTCTGATGAGTTCATGGAAAATAACAACTTATCTTCAAATAAACCATGACCAATCCTGACAAAATAAGGTCATTAAAACATACAAAAGCATAAATGTTTTTTTTAAATTGTCTCAAAAAGATAAGGCTCTTATAAAAGATTCTTTAGCATGTATTGAATGCTAATACACTTCAATATAATCTCTTAGTCCATTATATTAGCTGTGTTTATTCCTCACCTCAAGTCTGGGCTGAGGTTTTATCATTATTATTGTTTCAAGTACATTCGAGTAATTTGATTAACAATTTTTTGCCTGTACACTGCCACACAACTAGCAACAACAGAACAAATTGGTGCCAATCAAAATCAACTTTAGAGCCACTTTGTGCTTGTGCTATTAAGCAATAAAATTAAACCATGCACCTTAATGTCTGCTCAGAGAAAAATAATTTCACAACTTTATGGACATTGATTAGCTGGCAAATGGTCTATTTTTTGGTAGTGCTCTATTTCGAATTCTAATTACTACATCTGGCACATTCTTTAAGCCTATTTAAAACGCAAACCAGCATTGCTAATCTAAGTAAAGTATCTACAAATGTTATTAAAGTTATGTGGTTTAATTAGTTCTGTTTGGTAAGTAATCTGAATGATATCATATCATTTTTTGAAACGTTTGAAATACATATTATCAACATCTTTTTTTCCCTGTAATGAGCAAATGTTGATGTAACTTTTTTTTTGGTGGGAATTGTTTTGGGCTTAGCTGTTGTTAGTATAGGGAAGGAACCACCTATTCAGTGATCACTGTTTCCAGTCCATGGTATTTTCCTCTTTTGGAGCTCTAAATAGAACTCTTAAAAATCCTAAACTTGTTAAAATAGTTATTCTGTTAGGTTATCTGTTAATACTCAAGGGACAACTGATCCTATTTAATTGAGCTGTCTTCCACTTAGATTGTGTTGCAGAAACTGGTCATACCAGTGCAGGACTTCATAACCCTTTAAGATTTCCAAATGCAAATCCAGGATGTAATTCATAGCTGGCTCTGGGACAACTAGTTAATATAAATAGTCATTATAACAAGTATCATTTCTGCACCAGAATCTCATTGAAAAAGATGATAAATATAGTGCAAGTATTTAGACGACCTCCAATGTCGAGGCTGTAGTCATAATCTCTTAGGAAGTTATCAGAACTAATTTCCTGTTTGTCTTCCAGGAAGGAAGGATGCTCACAGGGATTTCAGGTTGCAAAATGGAGCCTATGCTGCCTTTAATTTTGATGGTCAGAAAACTACATGCTTGATTTCAGAATCGGAACAGACTTATGGATCTTTGCCCCGGGGAAAACTTCTTTTCTTCGGTGCAACCATCCTGGAAAGGGACAGAATTACATTTTTTAGAAATTTTCTTCACTTTAAATTGTCACAGGCTTTTCCAGAGGGGGAAGATTTGGGAGATGACGGCAGAAGATACTGACCCTAAGCTCCAGGTTAATGGGTAGAAAGAGGAATTCTGTAGGATTGTTAGTTGAGACCTTTGGTCCAGGGTGCTCCAAATTTCTGGTGATGTCATGTGTCTCCTGAGCCAGAGAATCTGCAGACAGACCGGAAGCTGGTCACTCAAAGGCAAATAATTTCCTTGTGGTTTAACTGTCTTTTCCCCATGAAAATTTGCAATGTAGAAATTCTCAAAGCAATGTCTTAAATTTCACTCCCCATTGAACAAGTGGTCACAAAATATTAATGCTGGACAATCAAATCATTCATACAGTGGCATTTTCCAAGATGACCCCTATTAGCACCTTCTCGTATTTGCAACCTTGTCTAGTATGTGATTCTGGTAATGGATGTTTGAAAATAATTTGCTATTTTTTGGCAATAATCCTTTATCTTTGCTATGTAGTGTATATACTTCTGTTTAAATGATACCCCCTCAGGACCTTCACTATTTCACTAATTTGACTCAGGATGATATTGGTGAACAACATTTTTAGTTCCACAACTGTTTACTTATAATATTCTGGCAAATATTGAAATTGTGCTTTGCCTTTAATTCGATCATCTTTAAAAGGATCTCATGTGCTGCATAGATATTTTCAAATTAACCTGTTCAGAAATCTGTGCTACTGCACACCTCTAAACCAGGTGGGATATGAATCCAGGCCTCCTAGTTCAAAGGTAGGAAGACTGCCACTATACCACAAGAGTGGCTCTATTGGCAGTTACTCGGCTATGGGTTTACAAGCTGCATATTCAAATGTTGTTTCCCACAATGTCTGCTTCATAACTTATGTTATACTGTTTTAAATAAGCTAGCCAACAAAGCAGATCACTCCTGGATGAGTGATTGAGTATTAGACCGTTATCATTAACATAAGAACCATACGTTTCTCCCAATATAGATTTTTTAAAGGTTCCATGTAGGTCAATATCACACATTACTGCTTAGTTTCAATTCTGCACTGCACAACATTGTATATGCCTTATTTACAATCGCTACATTGTATAGGCAGTTTGAACATTTGTATGTTAATATTCTCAAATCATTTCTTCTTGTGTCATGTAGTGCAGGGTTATGTAACTGTGGGCTAGGAGAGAGGAAGAGAATACCTATCAGAAGGAGTAAGGCTTGGGAGAGGTTGCTGGGGGAGAAGCTATGAGGAATTAGCAGCCAGCCTGGGTGGTAATTGGGTAATTTGTTCCATCAACCAGATGTTAAAACCATGCTGTCATCAGTGACTGGGAATGATTTCAAACATATGTTATTTGCAACTATCCTCCACTCACTGCACTTCACTTGAGAAACCATTTTAATTATGTAAGTGTGGTCTACTGCATTTTGCTGTGAAAATCTCTGCTTTTATCATAAGTTGCAATAGTTTTGGGCATCAGTTTTCTCGACTCTTATTAAATTGATTCTATAAATAGATTTTGTTCGCTATTTGCTGAATAAATTTGTTGTAAAATACATTGTTTGTCAGAAGACTTACCACAAGTCCCACTACAGCTTCAGTTCATTGGCTGATGCAATGGTATTAATAGATACTGATAACTTTCACAACCCACTCCAGTGATCAGAATCTTCGATGTGACCCAATTTAGTTTGATTTACCTTCAGCTTAAAAAATTAATTGGCATTTTATTAACAGCATCACAGATGCTTTTTCTAATATCTGTAACTTTAATTAAAAGCTCTTAACCTCTGACCACAGCTCACATGTATTTTGAGGATGCTTCTGAATGGTATTAAACCATAATAAATATTATTCATACCCAAAAATCTCTAATCTTTTTAGTTTAAAATTAAATCATTAAGGTATTAGTATATAGATGGTTAATATACTTGAAGGAATTCCTTTAGTATTCTTACAAAAGATTTAAGCTAATGTTTTAAACAGAAACATAGATCTGTTTAAATAGCAGACAAAAGCTTTTACATGAGTGTATTCAGCATTCATATTCCTCATACTCGAATGTCTACTTTCTAGGCATTTGTTACCATGGTTTTTCTGCTTTCTTTTCTGTATTTATTCTATGCAAATTTCTCTCTATTGTTATTTATAAAGGTTATTTTGTTTCCATAACTGTCTCTCTCTCCAATTCATTCTAAATGGTAAACTGCAGGAAATATTCTCCTTTGAACTTGCCTTGCTGTGTTTGTGCAAAAGAAGAATACATTCTGCCATACACTGAAACTTTTTCAAAAGGTCTAATTAGGACAGATGCCAGGAAACACTCTGTCTGTGCTTGGCTGGATACTGTCAGTACTGAGGAGGCATGTTAATATCAGACAGGTGAGATTTAAACTCTTCTCTAAGAAGTTGGAAAGCAGCAAGGTCCTCCTATGAAGGATCTTGTGCAATAGTACCACCCACTTGCACAATCTTTCTCTCTAATATTAAACCCTCTCTGGGAGGGGCTGGAATAAGGCACGGCAACTGACAGAGTACACTGGTAACTTGTGTCGGTGGCTGGGGGTGGGGGGTGCGAGGCAGAATTTTCAGGACTGCCTCATCCCTATTTCATAACACTAACATGTCAGATATTCCCTGAGATCTGTGTTTCAAAATCATGAAATCAAAAATTCAGACACTTATCACACAATGAAACATTTCATATGGAATCCCATCAGCCGTGAACTTGTACATGAATACCAGGGAGCATAAATTCACTCTAGTGGTGCTATAGGGGTAGTTTTACAAATGCACACCCAGTGCAGATTTTACTAGAAGAAAACATACCTCAAATACCTGGACAGCAGATCAGAGTATTGTTCATTTAAACTTACCTTGTAAACAAAGGATAATTATAGTACTGTATTGAATATGATATCCTGATCTTACAGCTAGCATTACTACTGACTCAGGTACTCAGGAACGAATAACACTAAGACCATAAGACAGAGGAGTAGAATTAGGCCATTCGGCCCATTGAGTCTGCTCCACTATTTGATCATGGCTAATGTGTTTCTCAACTCCATTCTCCTATCTTTTCCCTGTAACCTTTGATCTCTTTACTATCAAAAAACCTCCCTATACCTGTCTTAAATACACCCAATGACTTGGCTTCTACAGTCTTTTGTGATAATAGGTTCCACAGATCCACCACCCTCTGGACAGCTTCTCTACATCCACTCTATCCAGGCCTCTCAGTATTCTATAAGTTTCAATAAGATCCTCTTCATCCTTCCAAACTTCATCTTGTACAGACACAGAGTCCTCAAATGCTCCTCATATGACAAGCCTTTCATCCCTGGGATTGTTTTTGTAAACCTTTTATGGATCCCCTCCAATGCCAGCACAGCCCTCCTTAGACACAGCATCAAAAACTGTTCACAATATTCCATAGTGACTAGAGCCTTATACAGCCTCAGCAGTACATTTCTGCTCTTGTATTCTAGCATTCTTGAAATGAATGGCAACATTGCATTTGCCTTTCTAACTATGAACTAAACCTGTATGTCAACCTTTAGGGAATCCTGAACTAGGACTTCTATGTTGCCTTTTTGTTTCAGATTTCTGATGCCCTGCCTGGTGTAGAAAATGGTCTAATCCTCTGTTCTTCCTATCAAAGTACATAACCTCATATATTCTGACATTGTACTACACCTGCCAATTCTTTGCCCATTCTCCTATCCAGTCCGGGTCCTTCTATAGCCTCCCAATTCCTTAACATTACCTCCCTTCCCCCTAGCTTTGTGTTATCTTACCAACAGTGCACTCAGTTCCTTTGTCCAGAACATTAATGTATAATGTGAATAGTTGTGGTCCCAACAATGCTCCCTGCAGAACTCCACTAGTCACCAGCTGCCATCCTGAAATCCTTCATTCCCACTCTCTGCCTTCTGCCAGTCAGCCAATTCTCTATCCATGTCAGTACCTTGCCCCGAACACCATGGGTTCTTATATCATTTTGCAGCCTCCTATATGGCACCTTGTCAAAGACCTGTTGGAAATTCAAATAGATTACATTCACTGGCTCTCCTTTATCTAACTTGCTCTTACCTCATCAAAGATTTGTAAGTTATGACCTCCCCTTGACAAAGCCATGCTGACTCAGCCCTGTTTTACCATGCACTTCCAAATACTGTGCAATGTCATCCTTAATAATAGGTTCTTAAATCTTATCATCAACTTAACTCAGGCAAACTGGCCTACAGTTTCCTGTCTTTTCTTTCCTCCCTTCTGAGACAAGGATGTGACGTTACCCATTTCCAGTTTTCTGGCACCCTCCCTGATTCCAATGATTCCTGAAATGGCAAATGGAGTTTAATTCAGACAAATGTGAGATGATGCATTTCAGAAAGTACAGTATAGGTGGAAATTATACAATGAATGACAGAACCCTTAGAAGCATTGATACACAGAGGGATCTGAGTGTCAGATCCACAGATCACGGATGGTGGCAGCACAGGTAGGTAAGGTAATAAAAAAAGACCTTAGGCATGCTTGCCTTCATTGGAAGGGAATGGAGTATAAGGATAGACAAGTTATGTTGCAGCTTTATAAAATTTTACTTAGGCCACACGTGGAATATTACATACAGTTCTGGTCACACATTACCAGAAGGATGTGGATGCTGTGGAGAGGGTACAGAAAAGGTTTACCAGTATGTTACCTTTTATAGAGGATTTTAGCTATGAAGAAAGTTTGGATAGACTGGGCATTGTACAAAATGCAAGAAGTTGAGGGGTGGCGTGGTAAAGTGCTGGGGGACAGCTTAAAAGAGAAATGCGAGGCATGTTGGTCACACAAAGGATGGTGAGGGCCTGGTACGCGCTGCCAGAGGTGGTAGTAGAAGCTTGTGGACACAATGGCAGCTTTCAAGAAATACCTGATGAATACATGCACAGGAATGGAATAAAGGGATATGGATCCTGCAAGTGAAGACAGTTTTAATATGGAAGGGCAAAATATGTCAACACAGGCTTGGAGGGCCAGAGGGCCTGTTCCTTTGCTGTATTGTTCTTTGTCTTTTTTTGTTCTTCTAAATGGATCTCTCAAATTTTAAATTTAATGTTGATCTTGCTCTTTGTGCTCCTTCTCTGCGGGTGTAACATTGTACTCTTCACTCTGTTCCATTAGCCTAATGCACTTTGTATGGTGTGATCTGCTTGTACTGGATACAAAATGAAGCTTTTCACTGTAACTCGGTAGGTGAGACATAATAAATCAGATCAAATCAAATCAAATATCATAGCTGGGTGCAGATTTTGGGGAAATGCGGAGATTGTGCAGTTAAGGAAGAGTTGGGAGGGTGTAGAGTGGAAGGTTAGTTAATGTTCATCCTTAAATAGGTCTTCCATTATTTCTGGTTCAATGTTTCAAGAGCCTTTTCATCAAATGGGAGCCTGTTGAGCTTCATTCTCACAGTCAGATTGTTCAAGAAACTGCTCCATTACAGTTAGCCTTTATTGGCTTTCCTGTTGTGTGATCATTAGCACATCATTTCACACCAAACAAAAAGAATAAAACCACAGGTTTCTCAGTGTACTTTATCCTATCACTGTAAGCAATACACAGTTAACCCTTGATTACTGTAAACTATAATTTATCGCTTTATTTCTATCATTTTTTTGTTCTGAGTTTTAACATTACAAGTTGCCTTTAGAATCAATTTTAGCTACTCAAAGATTTGATTAGGTGTTGCCATAGTCTTACAGACCATCAGGGCTGCTTCCTCATTAGAGAGAGAAAAGCAGCTGGTGGTGATTTAAGCTGAGGGCCACCAGACGTCTGTTTTACAGATCAGTGTGATACTAGCAGCAACGATCCAACCAACTGAGCTAAACTGATTCCTGGTAATGGAGTCAATCTGATAATTCCATATTTTCAATATTCCATATTGGAGAACTACATCAACATAAATCAAGGCTCTGATATTGGAATATTAAGGACGCAGATGTCAGTTGGAGGGTAAAGACATCCAGAAGAACATATGTCTATCAGGGCCGACTGATTTTATCCATATAAATGATTAAGAATTTTTTGTTTCCTCTTCCCATGCACAGGCAGCCAGATCAAGAGGCTGTTGGCTCATGATGATAAGGCTTCAGGTCCAAGCTGCAGCAGGGAGAGAAGTGGAGGGAGAGGTCATAAGATGAGGTGAGCATTGCTGAGGAGAGGGGAGGTCAAGAAGTTTATGGAAGGAGTACATAGGATGTTGGGATTGGCGGCAGAAGAAAATCCCAAGCTAGTGTGGACGTTGACAGGGAATGGGATTGTGATGGGAGGGCTTAATGCTTACATCACTAACAGGCTTGTTCAGTGGACTGGGGAGAAGCATTTCTTCCCTGCCCTGAAAAAGCCCTGTACCATACAGTTTTCCTCATGTTGCTTTAGCTGCCAGGTTTTCCATATCCGGGAAACTAGTTAGCTGGCACAGAAGCTGAAATATAGAGAAATGAATCATTAAAATATTTCAATGATTAACACGCCTCTTGGAAATGACTGATCAGCCCAAACTCAGTAAAAACATCCAAACCAAATCTACCTTTTAAAAACCAAAAGAACTGTGGATGCTGGAAATCACAAAAAAAGAACACAAATTGCTGAAAAAGCTCAGCAGGTCTGGCAGCATCTGTGGAGAGAAATCAGAGTTAATGCTTCAGGTTGAGTTCTGAAGAAGGGTCAGTCTGATTTCTCTCCACAGACACCGCCAGACCTGCTGAGCAAATCCACCTTTTTCAGCAAGCCGTGAAACTGGGTCAGAGACAAATGCTACTGGGCTTCTTCCAAAGGGGGTATATAATCACTCACTCTCCTGCAGCTCCAGTTATTCCCATTGATGTTGTTTCCATTTCCACTTAAAACAGGAATGGACCTCAGACATTTGCTTCAGTCAGTAATTGATTTTAGATGGCCCCCATAAAAATTGATTTAAATTGCAAAGATGATCATTTTTAACGATGATTACAAACACGAAAAGACTTTGATGTGTTAGGTACTGTAATAAATATTTGCTACACTTGACATACAACAATCTTTTTAAATAGTGTTCACACAAGCTCATTGAAAAACAGAGCTTTTCCTCCGATGAAAATGAAAATGTATTCTCTTGAAGGGTTCAAATGATCTGTACCACTGAGTGCCCATTACTGCTGCATTTCCTTATAGGCTTCTGCACGGCATTAAGGCCCCAGGCTATACTTCTGAAATTTTCAATCCAGAAGACATTTAAACTGTGAATGTGTTTCATAAATTTTCACCTTCTGGTGGTCCGCTATCTCTAGAGAATCACAGAAAAGACATGCAGCTGGTCAAAATCTAGACATGGACAGAGAACATCAGTTACAATGGCAGCCCTAGCATACTCTTCACAGGAGGGCACAGTTTTAAATGCATGGTGATGGGTCACTACAAAAAGAAAAATAAAGCAAAAAAAACTGTAGATGCCAGAAAGCTCAAATAAGAACAGAAAATGCTGGGAAACATTCAGCAGGTCTGACAACATTTGTGGAGAGAAGCAGCTGATGTTTTAAGCCTTCTATTTTTATTTAATCAGAACTGAGGACAGAGGCCTGTAAGAAAACATAGCCTGAATTGATCAGTGGTGGAGTTCATTTCAAACTTTCAAATACATTATTATTTTCATTAGAAACAAATCTAAACTTTTAAACACTGGCTAAGGGTTTGTTCTGTGTGCCAATACAATATCATATTGCATTTAGTCATTGCAGCTAACACACAGATCTTTCTCTATTTTTATATTAATTTTTATCTTTACACAGATAATCAGTTTTGAGATAGAGTGGTGCTAGAAAAGCACAGCAGTTCAGGCAGCATCCGAGGAACCGGAAAAATCAACGTTTCGGGCAAAAACCCTTCATGAGGGTCACCTAAAATCAATTGCTAACTGAATGATTTTATTTTTTATTCATTTACAGGGTGAGGACATTGCTGCCTCAGCCAACATTTATTTCCCATCCCTAATTGCCCAGAGGGCAGGTAAGAGTTCACCACAATGCTGTGCAGCAGGAGTGGCATGTAGGCCAGACAAGGCAGTTTCCATCCTAAAGGACATTAGTGAATCAGAAAGAGAGAAACTGATTCTTTGACTTGAAACTGACAGAGATGATTTATATCTTCAATAG
This sequence comes from Hemiscyllium ocellatum, assembly GCF_020745735.1. Lineage (NCBI taxonomy): Eukaryota > Metazoa > Chordata > Chondrichthyes > Orectolobiformes > Hemiscylliidae > Hemiscyllium > Hemiscyllium ocellatum. The sequence goes on from NC_083401.1 coordinate 126,576,919, forward strand.
GGAGAAGCATAAAACAGTGGCTGTCATAGAAGAGTTTTAAGGTCTTTAAGATTTCCAAAGGTAATCTAGTGCCAGCAAGAGATAGCAAACCTAATCATCTTGCATGGTATATGCTGACTGCCTCTCCCTGAACTGCAAATTTTCATTTTGACGAGGATGAAGGATATAATTTGGGAGAAGTTCTTCTTATGGCCACAATAGTGAGTAATCTCTTATTCAAGTTGAAGGCTACAAGTAGAGGACTAAATATCACATGGTTCATGGGCAGCATGGTGGTGCAGTGGTTAGCACTACTACCTCACAGCACTAGGGACCCAGGTTCAATTCCAGCCTCGGGCGACTGTCTGTGCAGAGTTTGCTCATTCTCCCTATGTCTGCGTGGGTTTCCTCCGGGTGCTCCGGTTTCCTCCCACAATCCAAAGATAAATGGTGGTCAGTTGAATTGGCCATTCTAAATTGCCCATAGTGTTAGATGTATCATGCAGAAAGAAATGGCTCTGGGTGGGTTACTCTTCAGAGGGTCAGTGTGGACTGGTTGGGCCAAAGGGCCTGTGTAGGGAATCTAATCTAATCATAAGGTTCAGGACAGTTGAATCAAGATATGTAGAAATATCAGTCAGAGGAGACTTGGACCTTTCACAACTTCAGAACATCCCAAAGCTGTTATTGTTGTTCAGTGTACTGGAAGAACTCCACTCCTTCTTTGAAAACTATAAAGGCATCTCTTCTGAAGAGTAATTCCATTGTAAGCACTGAAGTGTCAGACTTGATTATATTTTCAAATCAAATTGAAAATGCCTTGATCCCAGATATTTTTGATTCAGACGTGAAAGCCTTATCTTTGTCAAGGCTAATACAACTTCAAAGGAACAGAATTGTTACAATTCAGCAATGCAAAAATGTATTGGGGATAAGATCGACTTGAGTGGATTACTTTTTTTTGTTGGAAAATTACATGTTTTGATAAGCAACAATCCAGTGAAGGACAAAAGCCCTTCAGAATATAATGGATGTTTCAATGAATACCAAGAAGAAGAAAATAAATTGCCAAGTACATAAACAAAGGGTATTAATATGAGTTCTTCAAATTGGCTGTAGTTTTGGTGGAAGTTTAGAAAAATCTTTTTGCAATATTTTTCTCAGCGTTTAACTTCTGAATGAATTAAGGAACTCTAAACAGACTAAATGGTTTACAAATTTGGAAAGAATAAACGTTCACTTCATAGATCAACAGCTAACTGACATAAAAAAGACAATCACAAAGCTTTATATTGCTTGGGAAAACAAAGAATTTAGAAGAATGAAATCCTCTAGTATTTCTATGAATGACTGCAAGCATTCACTATAGTTTTCCATTTTTTAAGATGAGTTTAAGGCCCAAGTTAACTTCTGGATTCACAGCCTTGAGTTCATGTTATATCATCAACAGCTAGGTCAAAATATCGACTAATTTGTATGTAAAAATATATGCAACGTTATGGAATGTGACTTTTATTTTCATTTATTGATACTGCAGGCTAAGCCATTTAATAGCAATTCCAAGAAGACATTTGAGTTTCATCTCCAAAGTAATGGGTCTGGAACATCATGTAGGCCAGGCCAGGCAAGGATGGCAGATTTCCTTCCTTAAAGGACATTAGTTAACCTGATGGGTTTTTACAATAACTGACAGAGATTACATAATTACCATTGGGACAGTTCTTATTTGAGATTTTTTACTGAATTCTATTTTTCACCCATGTTACATGTGTTCTGGATAAATAGGCAAAAGTGAGGACTGCAGATGCTAGAAACCAGAGTTTAGATCAGAGTGGTGTTGGAAAAGCACAGCAGGTCAGGCAGCATCCGAGGAGCAGGAAAATCGACATTTCAGGCCAAAGCCCTTCATCAGGAATAGAGGCAGGAAGCCTCCAGGGTGACTGCTCTTTGCGAGAAGTTGATTTTCCTGCTCCTCAGATGCTGACTGACCTGCTGTGCTTTTCCAGCACCACTCTGATCTAAACTCTGTTCTGGATAAATAGTCCAGTGACGTTACCATAATGCCCCCACCTCACAAAAGCTAACTTCTCTGACAAGTCGATTGAAGTAGTCATTGCGTCTACACCTATCCAATCCTTCTGAAAGGCACTTTGGATGATAAAGATCATATCATAAACGCACTGCAGAAAGGATGCAAGTTCACAGAAATTGTAGTAGGACTGCAGCATTTACAAATGCTGTACCCTGCAACTTCCATTGTAGCCACTAACAAAATCAGTAAAACATCCAAATACTGTATGAGATATGAGTTGTCCATAATTGGTGTCCAGCATATCATAACATATACCAACTATATTCTACCAGACGACATATGGTTAAAATATACAAGAAGTCCCAGTGCTTGGAGGAAGCTGAAACAAATCACATTTGTCCATCATGGCACATGATGAAAAGCCAACTAAGGAATACGTCAAAGACGTTTCCATACTGCATTCATAGCATAGAAGCATGTCAACAATGTCCATGGCTAAGAACAACATGAAAGCTTGCAGACCCCATAGAAGCAGTGCCTGTAGTCAGTTTGACAAAGCACATGAACACCATCAGAACAGTTGAAGCCTTTACCTTAATCCAAGTGATATACATTTTGTAAGCCAAGATTAATACTGGGCACAATTGCAAAAATCATCCCTTTTTGCATCTTACATGAGATGCACTAAATAAACTGGCACAGTATGGTTCTTTCCATTTACAAACTGCTGACAATGCTGTCTGGCATTCCACACTTTGGCATTAATCATCTTAAATGTCAAAATGGCACCTTGGATTGGACAACAGAAACCTTTATATCATTGATGCCTTCTCTCATTGGTCTACCAGTATGCAAGGACATGTGTATCATTATAATCCATGGGATTAACAAAACATCAGTTCCTGCACCAATAGTTAAGATGCAACATTGAATCTGTCCATGACCTGAAAAATTGCTACCCAATTGATTCTATTGTTAGCTTTAAATGTGAGTAGTGCTACACCTGAAAAAATGATTCCAAATCCAGCACCAACCCTCCTTATTAGTGCAGCAGTCCCAATCAGTCATATTGCATTCCAGGGTATAGAACAACATCATCCAGAAAGCAGGACATCACACTGATTGTTGAAACTCTATAACATATTTTTTGAAGAAAGATGACACATTACATTTATATTTCGATACAGATGACTAAATGTTGCACTAAAAAACATGTCCACACAAGATCTCTACCCTGGCAGAACTGAATCCAAAGTTTTCAGACACAAAGTTCTGGTTGTCCTCCTATAGGAAGGATATTATTAAATTGGAGAGGGTTCAGCAAAGGATGTTGCTGGGACTGGAGGGGTTGAGTTATAGGGAGAGGCTGAATAGGCTGGGACTTCTGTTAATGTGTTCAAAAGGTTTCCAGAATAAACGGTGATAGCCTATTGTGCAGTCTTGACAAACAGTACCAAAAAAAAAATCGCATAATGTGTTTTAAATATCCTGTTTAAATGTATCAGAACAAACAACAGTACGACACAGGAACAGGCCTTTTGTCCCAGCAAGATTGCACTGGCACATGATGCCTTTCTAAACCATAAACCTTTACCCACTACATGGTCTATATTCCTCTATTCAGTGCCTATTTATTCATATGTCAAGATGCCTCTTAATTGTTGCTATTGTATCCACCTCCACCACCTCCTTTGGCAATGCATTCCAGGCACACACCACCTCTGTGTAAAGAAACTTACCTTTCAACTCCTTTAACCTTTTCCCTTTTACTTTAACCATATGCCTTGTAGTAATTGATAATCTGACCCTGAGAAAAAGACATCTACTATTTGTTCTGATAATTTTGTAAATCTTTATTAGATCATCCCTCATCCTTTGAAGTTCAAGTGAAAAGAAACCAAGTTTGTCCAATCTCTCCTCATTGTTAATACCCTCCAAACCAGGCAACATCCTGGTAACCTATTTCTGTACTGTCTCCAAAGCATCCATATCCCTCTGGTAGTGTGATGACTAGAACTGTACACAATATTCCAAACATGGCTGAACTAAAGTTTTATATAGCTGCAACATAACTTACCAATCTTATACTCAATGTTCTGAATGAGGAATGCAAGCATGCCATATGCCTTATTGACCACCTTATCCACTGTGTTGTCACTTTCAGGAAACTGTAGACCTGTAACCGAGATACCTCTGTATGTTGGTGCTACTATTTGTTCTGCCATTTACTGTATACTTTCCCCCTGCAGTATATTTTTCAAAATGTATCATTTCGCATTTGTCTGGATCAAACTCCATCTGCCACTTCTCTGCCGAAGTCTCCAGGCTTGCTTTATCCTCTGGCAATTCTCCTCTCTATCCTCAACTGCCCCAATCTTTGTATCATTTGCAAACTTACTAATCAGGCTGCCTACATGCTCCTCCAAATCGCTTCCCCAATTACCTCCTGAAACGGAACACTAATCTTGTGCAATATATGCACAAGGACATCAAATCCCTTTGCAATTTCTCTCCAATTAAATAATACCCTTTCTTATTCTTCTGACCAAAATGAACAATTTCACATTTTCCCACATTATACCCCATCTTGCCACGTTTTTCCCCAATCACTTAACATGTTGATTTCATCTTGCAGCCTCCATATGTATTCTTTACAACTTAATTGTGTATCGTTGTAACTCCACCCCTTGTTCTATGTAATTTACTTGAATTGTAAGCATTTGAGTTTCCAGCACCAACCTTTGTTACATATGGTAGCTTCCCAATCTGTAAAAAAAAACCCAATTATGTTTGCGCTCTACTCCTGTTTGCCAGCCAAACTTCTATCCAACCACTGTGTGCTCCATAACTTCCCATTGGTCCACTTCAGAATAATCCTTTATACTAATGTTTTTTATGCCATGTGCAAAAGATGTGTTATTGCATCTGCTATACTTAATATTAGAATGTGTGTTTTTAGGAAATGTTGACTTCATTGAAACATAAGATTCTCGAAGGATTTGATACAGTAGTAACTGAGAGGTTGTTTCTGCTGGCTTGGGAATCTAGAACACTAGGAAAGATTTGGGATAAAGTGTTTAGGTGGAGGAAAATAATTTATTTTCACTCAAAGGGTTGTGAACCTTTGGTATTTTCTCCACCAGAAGGTGGTGCTCCACCTTTGAATAATTTTAGGCCTGGCCTAGATAAAATTTTGGTACGTCAGGGAATCATGGGATGGGGGAGAGAATATGAATGTGGAGTGAAACCTAAGATCTGTCATGAACATATTAAAATGGACAGCAGAGCCAATAGTAGATGGAGGTCGGGGTAATGGTGATAGGCTGGAGAGGAGGGTGGGGCGGATAGATGGGAAGGAAGATGGACAAGCAAGCCAGGTCATGAGGTTGGTACGAGAGATTGGATCTGGGATAAGGTGGGGGAGAGGAAATAAGGAAACTGGTGGAGTCCACACTGATGCCATGATGTTGGAGGGTCCCGAGGTGGAAGATGAGGCATTCTGTCACTAGGCTTCAGGTGGTTGGGATGTGGCGATACCTGAGGCCTAGGACATGTATGTCTTTGGCAGAGTAGGAGGGGAAGATTTTGGCCACAGGGCAGTGGGGTTAGTTGGCGCGGGTCCCAGAGATGTTCTCTGAAGCATTCTACAAATGGTGCCCTGTCTCCCCAATGTAGAGGAAACCGCATTGGGAGCAACGGATATAGTAAATGATGTGTGTGCAATTTCAGGTAAAAATCTGATGGATGTGGAAGGCTCCTTTGGGGCCTTGGACAGAGGTGAGGGGGTGGGGGAAAGAGTTGTGGGCACAGATTTTGTAATTCCTGCTGTGGCCGGGGAAGGTGCCGGAAGGGGCGTGAACCTGACAAGACAGTCGCAGATGGAATGATCTTTCTGGAAAAGCGCATAGGGGTGGGGAGGGAAATATATCTCTGGTAGTGAGGTCCGTTTGTAGATGGCAGAAATGGCGGAGGGTGATGCAATGCATATGGAGGTTGGTGGAGTGGAAGGTGAGGACTGGGGTTCTGTCCTAGTTGCGTTGGGAGAGGAGGGGTGCAAGGGCAGAAATGCAAGAAGTGGATGAGATGTGTTGGAGGGTATCAATGACCACATAGCAGGGGAAATGGCGGTCTTTGAAGGAGGCTGTGGTGGAACTAGTCCTCCTGGGAGCAGATGTGGTGGAGGCGGAGGAACTGGGAGTAAGGGATAGCGTTTTTACAGGATGTAGGGTGGGAGGAGGTGTTAGTCCAGGTAACTGTGAGAGTTGGCCCTCTTGACCTGTCCTACCTGTCCATCTTCCTTCCCATTTCTCTGCTCCACCCTCCTCTTGGACCTATCACCTTCTCCCCCACCTCCATCTACCTATCGCACTCTCAGCCCCTAGCCCCTTTCCCCAAGCCACTCCCATTTATTTCTCAGCCCCCACCAGCCCACAGGCCTCATTCCTGATGAAGGGCTTGTGCCCAAAATGTCGATTCTCCTGCTTCTTGGATGCTGCCTGACCAGCTGTGCTTTTCCAGCACCACACTCTCGACTCTGTTCTCCAGCATCTGCAGTCCTCACTTTCTTCTAGCAGAGTCCATAGGCTGTATGGCCATTCCTGCTCCTATATCCTATGTTCTTCAGAAAGTTCTGGCACATAGCTATTTAATCATAAATTATAGTGTCATATTGCAGAGAAAAGGCTCTTTGGCCCATCAAGTTTATACCGACCTACCTACACTTATCCCTCACAATCATTCCCCTAACTCTCTTGGTTGTTTCATTAACTGGAATGGCTATTTGAAATTAGAATTTAAGTCCTGTTACCTTCTCTGTGCCAATATCTTTGACATTTGTTAGGACTTTTAATCTGGGTGAAAACAAGGACTGCAGATGCTGGAAACCAGAGTTTAGATCAGACTGGTGCTGGAAAAGCACAACAGGGCAGGCAGCATCAAGGAGCAGGAAACTCGATGTTTCTGGCAAAAGCCCTTCACCAGGAATAGAGGCAGAGTGCCTGCAGGGTGGAGAGATAAACGAGAGGGTGTGTGTGTGTATGTAGAAGGTAGCAAAGAGTACAATGGGTGAATGGGGGTGAGGATGAAGGTGATAGGTCAGGGAGAAGGGTGGAGTGGATAGGTGGAAAGGAAGATAAGCTGGTAGGACAAATCATGGGGACAGCGCTGAGCTGGAATGTTGGAACTGGGTGAGGTGGGGGAAGGGTAAATGAGGAAACTGGTGAAGTCCACATTGATCCCCTGGGGTTGAAGTGTTCCGAGGCGGAAGATGAGGCGTTCTTCCTCCAGGCGTCGGGTGGTGAGGGAACAGCAGTGGAGGAGGCCCAGGACCTGCATGTCCTCAGCAGAGTGGTGGGGGGGGTTGAAATGTTGGGGTTGATTGGTGTGGGTGTCACAGAGATGTCCCCTAATGCGCTCTACTAGGAGGCGCCCAGTCTCCCCATTGTAGAGGAGACCGCATTGGGAGCAACGGATACAATAAATGATATTGGTGGATGTGCAGTTAAACCTTTGATGGATGCGGAAGGCTCCTTTGGGGCCTTGGATGGAGGTGAGGGCACAGGTTTTGCAATTCCTGCAGTGGCAGGGGAGGGTGCCAGGAAGAGAGGGTGCATTGTTGGGGGACGTGGACCTGACAAGGTAGTCACGGACCTCTAATCTGTCCATTGACATGGGGTTTAGGTTTTGATAGCAGAGGGAAAAACTGGTGGAGAGAGACAGAGAGGAAGAAAGACGGGGAAATAAGTGAATGGCAGAAGGTGAGTATCAGAATAAAAGAGAGAGCAAAGGAAGAATTGGCATAGGAGGAAAACAGGATTGAAAAACAGATAAATAGAAGGTCAGGGAGAATTAAGGAAAATCAAAGGGAACATGACAATAGGAAATAGACTATTTAATATTGATAGGAAATCAAGGGAACTTTATTATTATTATTAATTTATTAACATTGTGTGGAGAGAGTAGAGCATAGGAGGTTAAGGTTAAGGTTTATTAGAGTAGCAATTTGTAAATTGGTTTTGATAGATTAAATAATAACAAGCTGTTTGCAATGGTTCAAAAATTAGTAGCGAGCTTTAGGTTGATTAACACAGGAACCAGCGGCAATGTGAGCAAATATCTTTAAGCAGCGGATTGTTCTGTTCTAGGATGCAGTGTTTGAAAGGATGGTGGAAGCAGATTAAACCATACTTTTCAAAAGTGAATTGTATAAATGCTTAAAGAGGATAGGATTTCTAGTGCCATGGAGAAAGAACAGGGAAGTGGGGCTAATTGGGTAGTGTTTTTCATAACTGGCACAGAGTCTAATATCTTACTCTGTAATGTATCATTAAAGGGCCCAAAGGTTAGAATTTCGCATGCCCGTTTAGGACAGCCTCAGAGATAATTGTAGGATGAAGGAGGTTTGTGGTGGTGAGGGCAAGTTATCTTGCAATGGGGTTGGAACAGAGATTAAATTTCAGATTCCTGATGAAGAGCTCCTGCCCGAAACGTCAATTCTCTTGCTCCTTGAATGCTGCATAACCTGTTGTACTTTTCCAGCACCACACACTCTCGACTCTAATCTACAGCATCTGCAATCCTCACTTTCTCCTATAGAACCAGCAGATTGAGACATACCAGGCCTGACTCAACTTTATGCCAAACCATTTGAGGGCTCAATGGTGTTAGAGCCTTAGCAGATGCCTAACACCAGTAAAGGCAGTGTGTCTTTATAGGAGGTTAAAGCAGTGTAGCCATTGCGTTTTGTCAAATGGAGTGGGAGTTCAGGCTAAAGAGACATACTACCAGCATGCTACCTGGATACTGGTACTCAGTTGGATTGAAAGGGAAGTCAAGCTGGGTTGGCATGGATGGAAGAGATAAAAAGGGAGGTGGGATTGGGATTGAGGGGGAAGGTAGGTGGGAAGGCAATGGGTGGATGTAGGTAAGGTGTGATTGTGATAGGTCAGTGGGGAAGGTGGAGCAGATAGGTGGGAAGGAAGATGGACAGGTCTAGAGGGCAGTGCCGAGTTGGAGGGTTGGATCCAGGATGAAGTTGGGGGAGGGGAAATTTGGAAACTAATGATGTTGATGTTGATGTCATGTGGTTGAAGGGTCCTGTCCATCTTCCTTCCCACTTATCCGCAGCTCCCTTCCTACGACCTATCACATTCCTGATGAAGGGCTTATGCCTGAAACATCATCTCTCCTGGTTCTCAGATGCTGCCTGACCTGCTGCGCTTTTCCAGTGCCAACCTATTCGACTCTGACTCTCCAGTATGTGCAGTCCTCACCTTCTCCCAACAGTTTCATAATCATCTCCAAAGGCCGTCTCAAGATGTGGAGTCAGGAGGAAGCCACTGAGGGAACCATGAACTCTCAGGAGAACAAAATAGATAAGCTATAGTACAACCAAAGGATAAGCTCCCTCCAGATGTCTGTACACAGTCATGTCAGTAATGGCCGTGCCTCTTCAAGCAGGATGTAGCAGGTCTTGAGGACAGACGAGTTGAGTCCCAATAGTACTTGTAGCTGCTCAAAGCCATGGTGAAGATCACAGTAACCCCTTAATTTCAATATACCCAGTTCATTCCAGAGATGCACACATATCAACATTACTATTTACAGGAGGGCCAGACAATACTTTGATTATCACACTGATCTAGACAATCACTCTGAGGAAACAGTTCGATACCAAGCCAACAATGAATTCCCCAAATGTTATATTTTCCAGATAGGCATACACGTGACCAACAAGGCTCCCACTGACCAGTTCATGCCACCATGTCTAGCAGATCCTGCAGGAATGTCCATGGTACAAAACACCAATGCAGTTCGGTACTCACTGGTTTCTCTCACCTGGCTTCCAGGGTGGAATTCTTAGCAGCAAGAGATATCCATTAAAGAAATTGCCTAGTGAAGAACACTAGGATGGAAGCAGAAGAGAAATACAACATGGTAACATACAACCAGAGTCACCATCAAACAAATTAGTTGTATGCTGAGCCTGGATCAATTGTATGGGGCCATTAATATACTCCAGCAAGGTGGTGGTCTGCAGTGCTGTGCACAATCTGGCATTGCAGAGGAGGGAAGCTCTGCTAATGAACATTTAACAAAGCATGATGCCTTATCAGACACAAACAATAATGAAGACTTTGATGACCATCTGCAAGATCCTGAACAGCACTAAGGAATGCATGGAGGGCTTAGGCACTAGAGGGGCTCTGAACTCAAATATACATTTGTGTTTAAGATAGGAACATAGGAACAGGAGTAGACTATTCAGCCCGTCAAGCCTGTTCGAACATTCAAGGAGATCAAGGCTGAACTGTGGCCTAACTCCACATACCTGGCTTTATCCCGTAATCCTTAACACCTTAATTGAAATTTACCTAAGATTCAAAATTAACAACTGATTCAGTATCCACCACCATTTGTGGAAGAGGGTTTCAAACATCTACCATCTTTTGTATATAGAAGTGCTTCCTAACATCTCTCTTAAATGGTCTGGCCCTAATAAGCCTTCAAACCTCATCTTTGAAATAAAAGACCACCTTTACACTCTATAGTTGCCATTAACCTTGGTTACCAGCCGAGGTGCAGCTCCTGTGCCCAGTAATACGTTGTACCTCTGCCTGTGCAAAACAATGACCAAATGAGAAGGGCTGAATTAGCTCTCCTCATTCCAACCTTCTCAACTGCTCACAACAAAGGCTTAAGTTCTTCTCAGCACATGACTATACTCTTCCCCAATTAAAAGGTACTTTACAGTTAAAGAACGAAAGAACTGCAGATGCTGGAAATCAGAAACAAAAACAGAAATAGCTGGAAAAGCTCAGCAGGTCTGGCAGCATCTGTGAAGAGAAGTTAGAGTTAATGTTTCAGGTTAAGTGACCCTTCCTCAGAACTCTCTTCCCGAAACATTAACTTTCTGTTTTTGTTTATTTCTGCTGAGGACTGTTAAATACAATCAGGGACCAATTACAAGGTTTTCTTGAGAAAAAGAACGAATTACTAATACTTGCAAATACCAAGAAAAAGATGTGATATCAGGCGTATCATCTCTGAAATCAAATTGGTCGCACACATGCATATATATTAGGAATTAGGTTTATGATCATGTCTACTCAATTACAAGGATACAGGAGTACAGTGAAAAGTGTGCAAAGTTGTCACTCCCAGTACCATCTTAGATACAAGATACCTAGGTACAAAGTTTTAGATACAAGTAGAAAAATAAAGAAATAAGTTAAAATCACAACATTGCAGTTCTACACAGTATGAAATAGTAAAAAAAGAAATAACGTTAAGTTCAAAATTACAGTCCTTCTTCAGCCATAGGTGCTCCAAGCTGGGTTCTCCCACAAAGGGTCGTCACCCTCCATGAGAGCTTGATCTCTCCCCCATGCTGGGCTCCACCTCTCTCTCTCCACCGTGCTGGGCTCCACCTCTCTCTCTCCCCCGTGCTGGGCTCCACCTCTCTCTCTCTCCCCCGTGCTGGGTCCCATCTCTCCCCCTCCCCCGTGCTGGGTCCCATCTCTCCCCCGTGCTGGGTCCCATCTCTCCCCCGTGCTGGGTCCCATCTCTCCCTCTCCCCCATGCTGAGCTCCATCTCTCTCTTCCCCCATGCTGGTGTCCATCTTTGTCCTGCATCTTCATTTACATGCACACAATGTAAGAGAGGGTAGTGTCTGGTTTGAATGAGATAAAGGAATATACAGTATAATGTCCTTACGGTTTTAGGGTTTTCACAAGTGACCAAGCTTTTGGATTCTTAGACCAACAATATGATACATGTTGCACTTACCCTTTGAGCTTTCCTAGTTATAATGTTACATTTAATGTATATTGTCACCTCTTGATAAATAGAGAGAGGAAGCAAAGGAGTTCCCAAGCTGTATTCAGTGCTGCATTTTTAGTTCCATCTCGTCTGCCTCTGTCAAAAGGGAATTTCTTGAAATGCAAATTTGTTTGTGTAGTTCCACGTCTGAGTTCATTGACTCCAAGCTTGATAAACACAGGTGATATTTTCATCTTAAATGAGAGAGCATTCTCATAAAAGCAGCCATTCCTCCTCCACTGCAAGGCACTCCTCCACCTCTCTGCTTTACAAAGGATGAGGGACAGATTCTAAGCTCCTTATCTCCTTTTGTCTTCCCTTGCCACTGCAACATGGACAAGATAATAGATTGCAGCTCTGCATGTAGCACAAGCGGCCACTGACAATTCTGCTAAACCTAGCTCTTGACACAAGTTAGCGCTCTCTTGATGGAGAGGACCTTATGTACAGCCTGTGGGACAGGCATGAGTCATAATCTGGGTGGACTTCTCTCTGCCAATATGTGGATACCCTTTGGGAACTCTGCCAGGTCTTCACTCCTCTCAAGATGTGCATCCAGCAACTACTGTCTTTTTGATGACTTCAGAGCCTGTGGCTCACATATCAGTGGTCTCAGTAGTGACCACTACCAGGTTGGACAGTTAGGAGCATGGTGCTCTCACTGGTATGTGATCCTGATCCTAACTGTGAATGAATTCTTACCAATGCGAGAGCATCATTGTAAGCAGGAGTGCAACACGACAATGCAAATTATAACATGTACTTTATCATCTAACATCTTCAGAGGTGGGTGACTGTTACCCCGGGATTGATGGATGTATTTGCCTCCATTGTATTCTCACTTATCCCTGTGCTGATCTCTACTTCACTTCCTTTTCTGTAGCATGCTTGTCCTGCAAAACCCCTCTGGTTTGTACCTATGGGATAATGGTTGGTTATTTGGATATGTGAAACCTTTACTGGAATATTCAAGTACAGGGTATATCTAGGCATGGCTTCCAAAATAAACCCACTAACAAACAAATGTCCTTACTACAAATCAATTAAAAGAAATTGGACAGACATGTTGTTATTAATAAAGTCACAGTCCTACCAGACCATAAGGTCCCTCTCTAATTAGGGAGCGACGACTGGTGGTAGTTTAACCTGAGGGTTACCACACCTCAGCTGAGGGATGAGATTGAAGAGGAGAGCTCTTCATGGAAACCTCAGTCAGTGTGGGAATTGAACCCATGCTACTGGCATCACTCTGTGATACAAACCAGCCATCCAGCCAACTGTGCGAACCAACTGCCCATTTAACAGGGATTCATTAAAACATCAGCATAGGAAATGTTATCTTGCATTTTTCCAAGCTGAAGTTTTGACTCCAACCTCCTTGCAAGTCCACCTATCTCCATCTCCATCACACCAACACTCTCTAGCCCTAGTTCAGACCACGAATCACAGAACCCCACATTCCTGATTTTGGCATCTCAGAATCAACTATTCCAATATTCTCCCAGCCTGGCTCTCATTCTCCACCATCCAAGAAATATTAGCTCACGCAAAACTCTGATGTCCATATTCAATGCTTTTTGCTCCCATTTTTCTCTTCACTGATCTAAGACACTTCGCATTCTCCCAAGGCTTCAAATTATAAATAACTTATTAACAAGCTTAAATACCTCCAGTTCCTTCTATCTCCATAACTATTTTCAGCACTACAAATTCCTCCAAACTCTCTAAACTTTGGACTCCTTTTGAGCAATTTCTCTTCCTTTTACCCTTAATTATGTTACAATGCTGTGAAATGAGTGTAATTAATAGCACAATAGGTCTTTTGCCTTTGAATTCCTTTTCTAAACCCCTGTCTCACAATTTCTATATGGCAATTTTATGCCTTGCTGAAAATCAAGTCATTGGTCATCTCTCCTAATAGCTCTGTATTTAGCTTGGCCTTTTGTGCAACATATTGGACTGTTTCCCTACCTAAGAAATGTTGTATTGTGGATGCTATTGTTATCATTTTATCACATTGTTTGATATGCAATGGTGCCCTCTGCAGGATGTACTTAATTAATAATCTAGACAAAAAAAAATGGGTTTGGGTCTCTAAAATGTGCATTATCCTGATACACTAGATTATTGTTTTCGCATTTTCATTAATGTAGCAGACATTGGTAGATCTAAAACGTTAAGCAGTACTGTTACCATTTCAGCATAGATTATAACATTATAAACTAACTCATTTCTGGTACTCTTGAATTGAATTGAATGATTTATTGTCACCTGCATTTTACAGTGAATAATACAGTAAAATACAGTGAACAGTTTCAAATTTTGTCACAATCCAGTGCCACTTTGAATAGTTTAAGAATAAAAAGACAGAACTGAAAGAGAGTCTATCTTCGTTCCACCAACTTCACCACAAGTGCTGAGCTGGCTCACCAATGACATCAGTGCCTGCACCGCCTGACTGTCACCTGCATCAGACACACCAACATCACCACTTTATAGGCTGGGCCCACCACACCACACCAACACCGTAACTTACAGAAGGGCCCCTGATATCAAGATCTCAAGCATCCTGAATTCTCAAACAATAAGCATCCAAGATTCAACAGGAGAATTCCAGATGCTTGCGATCCAGAAAACAGGAAACCTTCCTGGTATTTTATATATATATTAGATTAGATTGGAGTAGATTACTTAGTGTGGAAACAGGCCCTTCAGCCCAACAAGTCCACACCGACCCGCCGAAGCGCAACCCACCCATAACCCTACATTTACCCCTTATCTAACACTATGGGCAATTTGACATGGCCAATTCACCTGACCCGCACATCTTTGGACTGTGGGAGGAAACTGGAGCACCCGGAGGAAACCCACGCAGACACGGGGAGAACGTGCAAACTCCACACAGTCAGTCGCCTGAGCGGGAATTGATCCCAGGTCTCTGGCGCTGTTAGGCAGCAGTGCTAACCACTGTGCCACCGTGGTGTGTGTGTGTGTGTGTGTGTGTGTGTGTATATTAAAAAAATGGATCAGATACTTTATTAAAGCTAGTTCAAGACTTACCTTATTGATCAAGATGAAATCATTGATTGCAGCAGGTGTGTAGGTATTTAAAAGCAGTCCTGTCTGCTCATTTTTTCGAACATACATTTATCTTGAGTCAGGCATGAGTCACATTCTCCCAGCCACTACTAGCATTTCTAATGAAACCATCAAAAGCTGGAAAGGCACAGCAGTCAGGCAGCATCCGAGGAGCAGAAGAGTGAAAATTTCAGGTATCAGCCTTTCATCAACCCACATTCCTGATGAACGACTGATGCGCAAAACGTCAACTATCCTGCACCTTGGATGCTGCCTGACTGCTATACTTTTCCAGCACCACATTCTTGACTCTGATTTCCAGCATTTGCAGTCTTCAATTTCTTCTTTCTAATGAAGATAGCAGATTCAGCAAAGTGGCATCATCTATGTGCGTGCTTGATATAGGATAGAGTAGCTGATTCTTTAGCAATTGAGCCAGTTAGATTCATATATCCAGTGCCAGGCAATTTCAGTCACAAACATTGACATTACAATTGCCTGTAAAGGATTAGGATTATACACTTTCATAGGAAACTGATCTGTCAGCTTTCTATTTTATATTTTTTTTCCCATGTTTCACAGTTATTTGGAGTCTTATTCTGCAGCTCAACTTTCTTCTGAGATGAATAATAACAGGCTGTAGTTATTCTTTTGTTTTACTTTTTTCTGCTGCATAATGATGTCACGATTAGTTCAAAAGGGGAAGGATGGCTCCCCTTTTTTCCCCATTCTTCATTTAACCACAAGGGATTGCTTCAAAAAGGATATGTTAATCAATTTAGAGAGTGATTCACTGCTCACCTGCTCAAAGACACATATTTCATGGTATAAATTCATGAAAAGTGAATAGTATTTATTTAACTTTAACCTGGACTAAAAAAAGTCATAAAACTGCTATTGGTCTCTGTGCTTCTTGTGTCAGCAGTTGTTTGATTGTCTCCAACAATTTGGATTGTGATGGCAGGATGGACAATCGACAGACAGGTTTCAGATTTGTAGGTTGGATAGCGAGCGTCAGGGTATTCCCTCAAGTGTTAGGCTTCTTCAACATCTTTTCTAATTCTGTTCTGTGTCATAGGAAAAGTAAACTGTTTTTTTTCAAAAACAAAGCAATACTAGGGTCTTGTTACATAACCTTCTCTCACCAATTGACCAATTATCCAGATATGATCGTGGCAATTGGAACAAAGGTGTATGCCTTTGACAGATTAGATTCTGACTGGAATGTTACTTGCTCACCCAAGGACCGTTGTCTGTATTGATTACATTTAATGGATTGACCCTCACTCAGCTGCTCTCTGAATGTTCAGTGAATGGGTTGGCAGATGCAGCTCTCTATTCACACATCACTGTGAGAATTGTCGTTGATGAGTTCCTGCAGACAAGTTGATTCAGTTTAAAGTTTGAACCATCTTGCACATATTGAGCCATCTTAGAAGCATCTTTTTTCAAATTTAATTTTAAACTGGAATGCAATTTCAGTCTTTAAATACTCAGTGGCTTTCAGCCTGCAAATACATAAAGTCATGTTTGATATAAAACTTCTCTTTATAACAATGATCTCTACCATGAAAAATGGAGTAACATTCCAAAGGTTGGCCACGAGACCAAGGGCGTACGATAACAATTTCTTGCAACAGGACAAACTTAGGTAGGCAGAATGGCCAAAAAAAAGGCAGATGGAATTGAACACAGAGAGTGTAAGGAGTTCATTTTGATAGTAGGGATACGGAATGCAATACAGATTGAATAAACATTGTGCAGGAATAGAGGGAGCTGTAGGTGCGTGTTCATCAATATTTGAAGGCAGCAAAACAAATTGAGAGAATGGGAACAAAAGCACATGGGATCTTAGACTTCATAAATAGAGACATCGAGTACAAAAATATGGAAGTTATTCTAAACAATTATATAGCACTGGTTAGACTTCAGCTGGAGTGCTGTGTCTAGTTCTAATCTCCACATGCAAAGAATTGTGATACAATGAAATTCTACAAAATCCAAGATGATGTAATTGATTACATAACTCTGACAATGGTAACAGTGAAGACACCAGCTAAGAATGAGTATGTGAAGAGAAAGGTCTTAGAGATTACACTTGAAAGCTGTATTTGATAAGTGACTGTATTTGATAGATTACAGATGTAAGTAAAGGAGTGTTCCAGAATGTTAGAAGAGGAGGAGCTTTACAAGGAGCAAGTAGTCTCAAGTTCAGTATATGTGTAGTCACATACTGTATATCACAGCCCAGAGATGCCCAAGATAGGTTTCTCAATGTGCAAGCAGATGTATTGACTGAAAGTAAAAGGTAAAGTATGGTGAAAGCCAGAGAATTAGCCTCTACAGCCAGGATATGAAGTTAAATAGAGTACAAGGGACACAGCTGAAAGGAGATACCCTGAAGGGAGTACAGAACCTCTGAAGGGTTTAAAGATGTAATTGAGTAAAATGCAACAAGACACCAAAGGGAGTCCAAGATCTCGGAAGAATTTGAGAAACAAAAGCTGAAAATAGAGAAGGTTCTGAAAACAGATAAGAAACTCAGAAGTACACTGGTCAATCCGATACAATAGTTTCTAGGAAGTGATAGCTTGCCATTATTTCAACTATTTGAGGGGAGAGAAGATCCCACTGAGGCCAGAATTGGGAACTCTGGAAGGGACAGTTTCAGTGCTATACAACAGCTTCTGGCTTACGATCAAAGCATCGTGGCATCAAGTCAGCACATTTTCATGTGTTGTATTTCCATTGGCTGAGGATGTTATGTAAAGACAAAACCTGGAAGAATATACTGTGGATTAAGTTGTATTGATTAAAGCAATCAAAATGTACATTACACCCAAAAGAGGTTTGGTGATCGAATGAGTAATATTTAATTTGTGAGTTCAGCATTTGGGAGAATCAATAGAAGCATTTTTAATGGACATAAATTTCTCACAGGCTGTTGTGGCTTCATAGCTCCACAGGATGACTTAAACAGAAATTGTAAACAGTGAGAAAGATGATAAATTGACAGAGTTCCTTTAATTTGAGGTAGATTTAACACTGGAACAGGCAATCCAATTCATTACATAGGAGAAATCAGGGTACAAAGTTATTTAGTACTGCAAATCAGTATGACTAAGTGAGCTATAATTTTCTTTTTTTGTCTCTCCCTCCCTTTTAAAATAGTGCCACCCTCCTAACTGTAGGAACTGCTCCAGTGTCTCAAACATTTTGGAAAATAACCAGCATTTCCAGGGCCACTTCCTTTCATACTCTGTAATGTAGATAATCACATAAATCTGGGAAGTTATCAACTTTTGACCCCATTAATTTTTTCAGCATCTTTTTTTTAAATTAATACTGATTTCCTTCTATTCTACCCTCTCACTAGATCCATTGTTTCCTGATATTTCCGAGAGACTATTTTTGTCCCATTTTGTGAAGACAGAACCAAACTATATGATTACTTATTTTCTTCCATACTTTCATTCTTCATTATAATTTCTCAGGCTATTGATTGTAAGGGACAAGCTCTTGCCTTCAATAATCTTTTACTCTTCTCATATTTTTTAGAAGGTTTTATAGTCACTTTTTATTTTCCTTCTACTATCCTTTATTTTCTCCCTCTTGATCAAACTTTGCATCCTCTTCTGCTGAATTCTAAAATTTTTCCAATCCTTCGAGTTCTTACACTTTCTGGCAATTTTATATCTTGCCCCTCTGGATCCCTAACTTTTTTTTTAAGCCCTGGTTTAATAATCTATCCTCATTTATATTTGTGTCAGACAGGAATGAATAATTTTTGGAATTCATTCACATGTTCTTTAAATGGGGAGCATTACCTATTCACTGTCAGCACCTTCAGTAATGTTCCCTCATCCATCCTTGCCAATTTATCCCTCATAACCTCATAGGGTCCTGAATCTAAACAAAAGGAACTATTTCAAGATGGTGATGGAGTAGGATGCTTCAGCCAAAGCTTACCACTCCATGTGTTTCTTTTTCTTCTTTTTTTCCTATTCTTTGTTCTTTTTCTCTGTCTCCTTTCTACACGGTGACATCTTGAACTCCCGACTTCAACCTGGACCAAGCGAGGTGTCTTCTCAGCCCGGCGTGGTGATCTTGCGGCCCGGTGTGGCCTCAGCATGGATTTACAGGCTCAAGGTGATTCCAGAGAGATCTTCCGACGGGAGGTGAAGCCCAGTGTGGTCTGGGGGTCAAGGCCCAGCGTATACTGAAGACGAGGTGCCAGCGTGGAGTGGGTTGGAATGACTGTGGCTTTATTTCTCTACTTTCTAGTTTATTCATCCAATCTGTAATGCTGGACTTCTTATTTTTTATTTTTCTACATTTTCTCCACAGGATCTTGTATTGAAGAATCTGTACCTGGTTAGCTTGTATCTAAGGTAGTGCCATAACTGGCGACTTGTAAACATTTCACTGTACTCATTTGAGTACATGTGACAATAAAGCTAATTTAATTCTAATTACAGATTCCCTATGTGTCTACACAACCTGTGATTTCATCTAGATTTCTGGAAAGGTCATGGAAGATGTCAACCATGGATGTGTTCAATGTTAAAGTTATGAAGAATAACCAGTCCATTTGATCTCATGGTTTGCTGTCTATGAGAGCTCTTCACCATGGCTGGTAGCTCAAAACTGTTTGATGGATGATGAGAGATCCCCATGACTTAGGACTAGATTTAATTGAGTGCCAGGCAGGAGGAAACCCAGATCACAAACTTTTAAATACAGTCATATTGGCAGTGACAAAACTGGCACAATGCTGCTCAGGACTAGAAACTGTTCCTAGCACAAATGGAGACTAAACGCTATGCATGGATCTCAACTTGCTGTGATTACATTGATCAGAAACCCATTTCAGTGCACCACACTCTTCAGGAAATTTGGGACGTTTATGAACAGAGCAAGCAACTGGCTATCATGGACATAAAGAATATTTACTAAACAGAAGGGTGAAATTTAACCTGCCATTCAGCGCTGACTCTTTTCAAGAGCAACTCTGTGATTCTTTCTTTGTAGCCATGGAAATCCATGGAAATACTCCTCTTCAGTATTTATTTAAGTGCCTTGTGAAAATTACAAATGAACACAACCTGAGGCAGTAAGTTGCAGATCATAACCACTTGTTACTGAAGAAAACAGTTTTGTTCAGCAATTATCTTAAATGATTCTTAATTATTTCATCAAAATACACTGTTTCTTTTTGGAAAACCTTCCTCCCTAATGCCTTTCCATTCTTCCTGAAGTGCAATGTCCAGATATATGTGCATTATCAAGTTGAGGCTTAATCCAATATTTTATACACCTTTTCATAACATCTTGCTGTTCAACTGTCTGGCATCTTGTCAGCTTTGGATACATTGTCTCACTGGGAACAAATATGAGCTTTATCCTTGACATCTGGGAGTCCCATCAGCCTCTGAGATCTGGAAGTGACCAATTAAGCAACTAATTCCAGGAGATCCATCCAATTAAGCAAAGTCAATGTGTTACTGAGAGTAAAAACCTTTTTCAGCATTCTGCTTTTCTTCTAGGGGGATACATATTTACTTCTGGCCAGGTCAACCCCAATAAAATCTCTCTCCCAGCTGTGGGCAAGCTTGCGACTGTTGCTACACGGTCCATAGAGATAAAAACAATTACTGTAGATGCTGGAAACCAAATTCTGGATCAGTGGTGCTGGAAGAGCACAGCAGTTCAGGCAGCATCCAACATATTCACTCCCTACATATATTTTAACCAATGGTTATATGCTTGCCCATGAGGTTTTTTATCAGCACAGTAGAATTTAGTTTGCTTTCGGGTAGAAAGATTTTCACTTTTCCCACTATCAAGATTTGTTGGTGCCCAGTTTCTCAGAGAATGCTAATTTCTCTCTCAACCTGTTTAAAATAAGTTGTGGTCTCTGTTCCTTTGAACACAAGGTCCTGAAAGCTCTCCTCGTCAATTGTCATACCTGAGCAGACACTTACTGTCTTTATTGCTACAGATTCTAGTCTCGCAATCTCAGTTTCTGCGGAATGTCTGAGCCGACAATGTCTGTTTTACCTGCCCTGGTTTCTTGCAGTGGAAACACTCAGGGATTTTTCCCATTTGTCTCTCATTTGGATCTTTTCTGTTAAGTGGCTTGTAACAGTTCGGTTGTCTCTGTCTGGAGTCCCTTTTCTCTCCAGCTTGCATCCAAGGTATTAACCTCTCCCTTATCTCTCTGGCCAGTCCAAAACATTTTACAGGTTTGTGTCTTAACTCATAATCACCATTCTCAATGGCCACTGCTACCCTGCCCTCCACAACTTGAATCTGGATTGGAAAGCATTGGGCATCTTTGAAATCCTCAAGAGAATTACCTCACAAATACTTTCATGGATGGCTTCAATTTTTATACTCTTCTGTCAAATGTGAGCTGCTGAAGGCTTTTAAATTTCACATATGTCTGGTCAGGTTGTTTACTGAGCACACTGCCGATATGTCTCTGACACCAGTGAGTATGCAAATGAAATAGCACCTTTTATTGATTCACTGGTGGTTGCATTCTCTTCAGGCAAGATAGAGCAAACTTTGTGAACTTTCCCTGTCAGCCAATTCTGTAACGGCAGTGTCCATTGTTGGTCTGGCCAAGCTAACTGCTGTTCTGACCATTTGCAACAGAGAAGTATGCATTCACCTCCCCTTCACCAAGCTTTGGGAATTAAATGCATCAACAAGAATACCTCAGACGTAAGTCCTCCAACAGAGAGGCCTTCAATCAGCATTGCGGGATTCTCCCCATATCAACTTGAGCTGTTTTAATTTAAACTGCCTCGTTCCCAATATTGCCCTTCCTCCTGTTCTCTTGGCTGACTTGCAATTTCCAATTTCCTCTACTGTTCCCTTCTTTCTCTCTCTTTTTCCCTTCCTGGAACCCTCTTTTACCTTTTTATTTAAAAAAATGTTGGAAATCAGATTCTAATCTCCTCTGTGATTTTAATTTATCTGTTTCATCATTAATAATTTCTATCTTAAGATATTGCAGCACCATCTCCCCCTATCCCAATCCCATCCCGCCACTCACTCCTCCCCAATTTTGGAATATTTGTTCTTCTCGCTTACAGGTGGAACTCACCTCTAAGCATCTCTCTACTCCATTTAATTCTTCCAAGAACAATGCTTTTAACTTTTCACTAGTTCTATGAAAGCATTGATGGCCCATATCTCAGCATTTTATTATATTACAGACCCAAGAAAGTTTTTTTTTGCAAGAACAATTTATGTTCCCCATTTCATTTCTTTAGGTGGATTGTCGAAACCATCCAGAATCTAAGCCCAGAATTTTGTTACTATCAAGTGAGGAGGAACAAATTTGTTTTCCTCTCAGTTTGCTGCAAAAAAGCTTTAATTTCTTTTAGTGCATGCCCAAACCTTTTTCCAATTAAAATGTTGTAAACTGTTTTCAACAGAAATAGTAAGAAGCCAATTGAAGGTTTTCATGAATAAGAAAAAGCAGATTTGTTATCTGCTAACTCCAAGTAAAATAATAACACCATAATGTCAAACATGCAGGCACACAGGTAGAGTTATAATGGAATTCTGTCTGATACAAAAGCAAGATGAAAGGAACATATTGTTTAACGATTGTTGAGTATCTTTTTGATCTAAGCTTTAATCATAAGACCTGACTCTTTGGTTGACATCCTGAATCAGCTTGAATCACTTGCAGTATGTAAATTTTGCAGACCATCTTTTCAACTTCTTGGTGTCCTGATGTTTCTTCTTCATCTGTACTGTCACCAACACTCTTCCTTCCTGAGAGACTGAGACCACATTTATCAGCTGGATCGAGCTCTGCAATCAAAATGTCACCTTCACTGCTCTACTGAAAGCAACGGTGTAAGAGGCAAGGTAGTTTGTGTGTTTCCTTGTCTCGTTCATTATCTCCAAGATCATTGCAGGTGAAAATTTTATTCCTCAATATGCGAATGTTCATACAAGTATAAATTTTAAAAAAAGGGAAGTGGGGCTTTTTATGCTTGACTGGGTCAACTAGTTTCACTGTCCCTTGATAAAAGATTAAATTTCAGACCAGAGCTTTTGTTTATTCCTTGCCAGTTTCATGAAGATTGGCTATCCCATGTGGTTGTGGAATTCCTTTGGCTGTTTTAGGTCAGTGTTCTTTTTAAAATATCATTTAGGTCCATGAAAATCCCAGGTATCAAAATCAGAAGAGAGGATTTGAAAATCAGTGGTCCACATATTATCATCCGTAAAACTCCCAGATATTAATCATTCTTCGATATTTTAAAAACACACAAATTTAACTGTTACATTATCCCTATTATGTTGCATTTTTAAACTAACCATTTCCACCACTGTTTTTCCTTGCATGACTTTGTATTAAATATTCCAGCTGACACCCGCTGGCTCAGATTCTGCTTCAGAACAGTAATTGTTCAGACTGAATAAATAGTTAAGGAGATTGTACTAAAACATAGTCTCACAATAGGTCCCAAAACCTGTAATTTCTGGATTACTCCAGGTGTCATAGATTAGTGAGTATAGAAATACACAAATTTAGCAGATGAATGCATGACTGGTACATAGTCCATGTAGTATGGTTGGATATGAATATGCAAATGGGATAATATAACTGATGATGTGAAGTTGAGTTCAACAGAGTTTAGCAGAGATGTCAGACAGTTGAGAATAGGTCTATAATGGAGCCGGGGTAATACACCAGAGAGCAGTTTTCAGTGACATTTATATTTAAGTGTGAACATGGAATGCAATAGCACTGGAAAGAGTGAGAGCGCCTCACTCAAGGATAAGGACAAACGAGGGATGCTAGGGTCCACTTATAGGAGCAGCTGAGTCAAACAGAACAGTCTCTAAGGGCACAAGTGTAGACATTCAATGTTCTAGAGGACTGGCGACATTGAATGTTTGAGTAATGTGCTCATAAAACAAACTGGTAACAATATTCTCTGAAAGCAGTGCAAGAGGAAACATTTACATTCTTGCAACATTTGTATAGGTCTGAATGAGGAGGTCCTTGTATTGGCTGAACGAGTTACGCTGAAGGAGAAATGGGATAATATCCTTATAAATACCTGTGAAAGAAATACAGATGCTGTAAATCAGAAACAAAAACAGAAGTTGCTGGAAAAGCTCAGCAGGTCTGACAGCATCCGCGAAGAGAAATCAAAGTTAACATTTCGGGTCCTGTGACCCTTTCTCAGAACCCATTCTGAGGAAAAGTTACCAGACTTGAAACGGTAACTTTGATTACTCTTCACAAATGCTGCCAGACCTGCTGAGCTTTTTCAGCTACCTCTATTTTTGAGACAATATCCTTGTTGGGCAGTTGTCCAGTGCTGTAGGGAAGGGTTTAAATCTACAGAACAATCTCCATTATCTGAACAAGATGGGCAGGATGTATTTTGTTCGGATAACAGAGTTCAGAAAACTGATTGTTTTGATAACAGATAGCGTTTTTACGGGTCCTTGAGATCTTGTTCACATAATCCAAAATTTGGATAATTGATGTTCGGATAATCAAGGTTGTACTGTAATTGGGTAAGTTTTAGGGAATAGACAGGAGGATGTTACAACAGAAAGAAACATGCAGGATTTGAAGAGAAATATCATAGCAGAATAAGACACATTAATGTATTAAGTTGAGCCAGAATAAGAGGGAATGCAATAATATTTAAACTAAAATTACTCTTCATGTATGTGAACATACAAAGGGTGGTGAATATGGTTGGCAATGGCAGAGACAGTCATTTGGGAATATGGTGTCATGGTGATAGCGGAGACATGTCTCAGGAAAGGACCAACCAGACACTGAAGACTCTCAGGTACATGGTGTTTTGGGAAAGATAAAAGAAGGAGATAAGGAAGAAGGGCTGGCAGTCTTAGTTAAGTAGGAGAAAGTGAGGACTGCAGATGCTGGAGATCAGAACTGAAAATGTGTTGCTGGAAAAGTGCAGCAGGACAGGCAGCATCCAAGGAACATGAGATTCGACGTTTCAGGCATAAGCCCTTCTTCAGGAATGAGGAAAGTGTGTCCAGCAGGCTAAGATAAAAGGTAGGGAGGAGGGACTTGGGGGAGGGGCGTTGGAGATGCAATAGGTGGAAGGAGGTCAAGGTGAGGGTGATAGGCTGGAGAGGTCAGGAAGAAGATTGCAGGTTAGGAAGGCGGTGCTGAGTTTGAGGGATTTGACTGAGACAAGGTGGGGGGAGGGGAAATGAGGAAACTGGAGAAATCAGAGTTCATCCTAGGAACCCTCCAACCACAAGGGATGAACTCAGATTTCTCCAGTTTCCTCATTTCCCCTCCCCCCACCCCCCCATCTTGTCTCAGTCAAATCCCTCAAACTCAGCACCGCCTTCCTAACCTGCAATCTTCTTCCTGACCTCTCCGCCCCCACCCCCACTCCAGCCTATTACCCTCACCTTGACCTCCTTCCACCTGTCGCATCTCCAACGCCCCTCCCCCAAGTCCCTCCTCCCTATCTTTTATCTTAGCCTGCTGGACACACTTTCCTCATTCCTGAAGGGCTTATGCCCGAAACGTCAAATCTCCTGTTCCTTGGATGCTGCCTGACCTGCTGCGCTTTTCCAGCAACACATTTTCAGTCTTAGTTAAGTAGATTGTAGTAGTATTGGAAAGAGAGCTTCCTCTGATCTATTTGATTAAGTAACAAGGGACTATGTTCCCTTGAATTATTGGAAGTTGCATTGCAACACTTACGTATAAGCAGAACTCCAGCTTTTAACAAACCCCTGAATATTTCTTGACCTCAATCTTGTTCGGTCACACAAGGTCAACTGCTTGTAAAAAAGATGAATTTATATGCTATCAGGGGTAAATACAGAACTGGCTTAGTCATAGGAGACAAAGAGTAGTGGTGAGTGTATGCTAGGAGTTGCTCAATACTGTTTCAATATATCATTCAGAACAGTTTAGGAGTCGCTGGAGTAGAGTTTGCAGGTGACAAGCAGAGAGACTGAAAGACAGAGTGTGAGAGAGACAAGCACCTTCCATGTTAGGCAGGACTGCTATTAGTTGTGATGCTAAATGCAACTGAATTTCACTGACTCTGGGGTAATTGGAACTCAGGGAAATTCTAGACTGTTCCAGAGGGCTCCAGAAGGACTGTGAAGGGCACAAAAGAAGTCAGTACACAACTAACAGATCATTTCAGCAGAGACTGGGGCTTGAAAGTCCACAAAAGAAAACAAAGATCAACACAGCACAGAAACAGGCCCTCTGGCCCTCCACGCCTACACCGATACATTTTGCCCTTCTCTACTAATGCTACCTTTACTTACAGGATCTGTATCCCTCTATTTCCTTCCTATTCATATATTTGTCCAGGTGCTTCTTAAATGCTGCTACTGTGTCTGCATCCACCACCTCCTCTGGCAATGTGTTCCAGGCACTCACCACTTTTTGTGGGAAGAACGTGCCTTGCACATCTCTTAAATCCCCCCACTTTTAAATTACCTATATCCCCTGGCGATAGGCCCCTCCACTCTTGGGGAAAAACCCTAATATGTTCCACTCTATCCATGCCATTCACAATCTTATCAACCTCTATAGGTTGCCGCTCAACGCCCCGTTTCCAATGAAAACAAAACCAGTCTTTTCACCCTTTCTTTACAGATATAATCCTTCATACCAGGCAACATCCTGGCAAACCTTTTCTGTACCCTCTCCAAAGCATCCACATCCTACTGGTAATATGGTGATCAGAACTTTACACAATTTTCCAAGTGTGGCTTAACTGAAGTTCTATAAAACTGCAGCGTAATTTGTCTATCCTTCTACTCAATGCCCCTTCCAATGAAAGTAAGCATGTCATAGGCCTTTTTCACGACCTTATCCACCTGTGCTGCCACATTCAATGATATGTGAACCTGTACACTCACAGTTCTCTGCACATCAATACTCCTAAGGGTTCTGCCATTCACTGCACAATTTCCACCCGTACTTGACCTTCCAAATGCATCACCTCACATTTAGCTGGATTAAACTCCATCTGCCATTTTCTGCCCATTCCTCCAACTGATCCATATCCTGCTGTATCCTCTGACAATCCTCCTCACTATCCATAATGCCACCAATCTTTGTATCGTCCACAAACATACTAATTAGACTAGCCACATTTTCCTCCAAATCATTTATGTAGACTACAAACAACAGAGGACCCAGCACTAATCCGTGTGGAAAGCCACTCATCACAACCCTCCAAGCATCCTTCTACCACTACCCCTGTCTCCTATGACTAAGCCAGTTCTGTATCTATCTTGCCAGCTCACCCCTGATATCATGTGCATTCATCTTCTGTACAAGCAGCAATTTCCTTGTGTGACTGAAGACTGAGGTCAAGAAAAAACTCAAGTTTGTTATCAGCTGGAGTTCTGCTTGTAAGTGCGTGCTGGAATGCAATTGCCAATAATTCAAGGGAACAGTCCCAGGCAAGGAAGGTAAACCACAAGAACTTAAGAAATCATTGAGGTAATTCATGATGGAATGGCATTTGAGGGGGGCCAGGTCATCAAAAATGGAGAACTGCAATTTGCTTAACCAAGTTTCAATGAAACAATTTTAAAAATACTCGGGCAAAATCCCATGTGACAACATCCACCAAGAATTGGTACCTGTGGTGTTAGACAATTCAGAGGCCAGACAGTTGTCCTCCTCAACTTCAGAAACTGGACTTACATTTAACAGATTACTGGGAAATGTAAGCAAATTCTTTCATTTTCTTGGACAGAGTAAAAGTCAATTGTTTGCAACTGTGCATAAACAAACTGCATTTCTGACTATGTATATATACACAAAGATGTTTTTTTCTGAATTAAGTATATTTTTGAAATTAAAAAAATTGCTGGGACATAAAACAGGAATTGATGTGTGCAAGGCTAGATCCACACCAATGGGGTGCAGTAAGACATATAAAATTAATAATTTAGCAACAGTTTAGAGAGTAGGCATACCCACAATGATTGTGGCATTTGGCAACGATTTAGCACATTTGGAGAATAAACTCAGGATTTTAACCCAACAAGTTAAACATGCCTTGAATAAAGTGAGTCAGGATAATCGATAAGATGTCGAAGGGGAATTAAAGGAGATCAGACTAGCCAACACTTAATAGCAGTGCTAGAAGACTCACCATGCAATAAATGAAATCATCCAAGGAAAAAATTGGATGATGATGACAGCAGAATCGTATCCTGTGTGGTATCTATGGGCAGTGGATGATAGGACAGTTGAGGCAGAACCTAGAACAGACAAGCCAAGGACAGGTCTCATCTGGGATCAGTAACGAGTAGATAGAGCACTTGGAACCTCCATCTTTTAGATTAGCAATTACAGAAACTAACCAAGGACTGATTCTATGATGACTGCAAGTGAACCGTAGGAAAGGTCTTAGGCATGGTAATAGGGATCCTTATCATAACACTGATCAAAAATGGACTAAAAATCTTGAGACTGAAAATATTGGCAAGCATGCAAGAGGGGCTGTGGTAAGAATATGATGGCACCCTACTGAACACTGTTTAAAAAAGGGGAAAGCTTGTAGGTACTATTTTGGATAAATACAGCAAATCCATACAAATAATTGTATACTCCTATCCTATGTATTCAAACAAACATGCCTTGTGTAGTTTTCACCTAAGATCCAATTTAACTGTACCATAGGTAGACTGGGCATCAACATCACCTGAATTAGTGAACGAGGGAAGGGAGAATACTGCATCATAACTTCCCTCAAATTTTAGCAATACCTTCTCCGATGACATCATGAACTCCACCTCCTACATTAGGCTCCACATAGAAGTCAGGGCATGCTCGATTGAACTCAAATATACCTAGGAAAAGTGAGATCTTTGCTAATGTCAGTAATGAACTCTGACTGACTTCTGGAGATTGTTAGAAAAATATGACACTGGTAAATTTTAAAGAATCTGGACATAATTGGCTAATATACATAAGTCTTATTCCTGTGGTCCAACAGACATAGCAAGTACAAAACCTCATTGTTTCCTGACAGTACGTAGACAGTGAGGTCTGCAGATGTGGGAGATCAGAGTTGAGAGTATGTTGCTAGAAAAGCGCAGCAGATCAAGCAGCATCTGAGGAGCAGGAAAATCGTCATTTTAGGCTGGATGAAAGACTGATGAAGGGCTTCGGCATGAAACATCGATTTTCCTGCTCCTCGGATGCTGCCTGACCTGCTGTGCTTTTCTAGCAAACACACTCTCAACAACAGTATGTAGACAAGCCAACAAGGGACAAGGCCACATTGGATTTAATACTGGGTAATAAACCAGCCAGGTGTTAGATTTGGAGGTAGGTGAGCACTTTGATGATAATGACCACAATTCAGTTATGTTTATTTACACAATGGAAAGGGATAGGTATAACTGGAGGGCAAGACCTACAGTTGGGGAAAGGCAATGATAATGAGATTAGACAAGATTTAGGATGGGGAAGGAAACTACAGAGAATGGGCACAATAGAAATGTGGAATTTATTCAAGAAATAGCTATTATGTGTCCTTGATAAGTATGTCAAACAGGGAGGATGTTGTTGAGCACAGCAGCAGTGCTTTACTAAGGAAGTTAAGAGGAGGAAGAAAGCTTATGTTAGGATGAAATGTGAAGGCTCGGTTAGGGTGATTGAGAGTTACAAGGTAGCCTGGAAAGACTTGAGAGCTAGGATGAGCGAGGAGGGAACATGAGAAGTTGATGGAGGATAGAATATGGGAACTCCCTAAAGCTTTCTACTGGTATATAAGGGATAAAAGAATGACTACAGTTGGATTAGGGCCAGTCAAGGACAGTAGTGGAAGTTCTGCATGGAGTCAGAGATAGGGAAGCGCTAAGTGAATATTTTTTGTCAGTATTTGCACTGGAAAAGACAATGTGGTCAAGAAGAATACTGAGAAACAGGCTACTAGACTAGATAGGATTGAGATTCATAAGGAGGAGGTGTTAGAAATTTTGGAAAGTGTGAAACTAGATAAATCCCCTAGGCTAGATGAAATTTATCCTAGGATTCTCTGGGAAGCCAGAGAAGAGATTGCTGAGCTTTTGCCTTTGATCTTCATGTCATCATTGTCCACAGGAATAGTACCAGAAGACTAGAGGATAGCAAATGTTGTTCCCTTGTTCAGGAAAGGGAGTAGAGTAAGAATGAGCCTTACTTCAGTTGTGGGTAAAGTGTTGGAAAATGTTATAAGAGATAGGAGTTATCATCTAGAAAGGAAGAAGTTGAAAATCAACACGGATAATCAACACAGTTTCTTGAAGGGTAGGTTGTGCCTCACAAACCTTAATGAGTTCTTTGAGAAGGTGACCAAAGAGGTGAATGAGAGTAAAAATGGTTGATGTGGTGTATGTGGATCTCAGTAAGGTGTTTCATAAGGTTCCCCATGGTAGGCTACTGCACAAAAGACAGAGGCATGGCATTGAGGGCAACTTAGCAATTTGGATCAGAAATTGGCGAGCTAAAAGACAGAGGCTGGTGGTTGATGGAAAATGTTCATCCTGGAGTTCAGTTACAAGTGGTGTACCGCAAGGATCTGTTTTAAAAAGAACAAAGAAAATTTACAGCCCAGGACCAGGCCCTTCAGCCCTCCAAACCTAAGCCGATCCAAATCTACTCTAAACCTGTCACCCAATTCCTAAGCATCTATATCCCTCTGCTCCCCACCTTCTCATGCATCTGTCCAGACGCATCTTGAATAAATTTACCATGCCTGCCTCTACTACCTCTGCTGGCAAAGCGTTCCAGACCACCCACCACCCTCTGTGTAAAGTACTTGCCGCGTGTATCCCCCTTAAACTTTTCACTTCTCACCTTGAAAGCTTAACCTCTCGTTATTGAATCCTTCACCTTGGGGAAAAGCTTATCTCTATCCTGTATATACCCTTCGTGATTTTGTAGACCTCAATCAGGTCCCCTCTCAATCTCCTTTTTTCTAATGAAAACAAACCTAAACCTACTCAACCTCTTCATAGCTAGCACCTTCCATACCAGGCAACATCCACCCCAAACCTTCTCTGCACCCTCCCCAAAGTGTCCACATCCTTTAGGTAATATGGCGACCAGAACTGTACACAGTATTCTAAATGTGGCCGAACCAATGTCTTGTACAATTTTAACATGACCTCCCAGCTCTTATACTCAATACTCCATCCGATGAAGACAAGCATACCATATGCCTTTTTGACCACTCTATCCACCTGTGCAGAAACCTTCAGGGTATAATAGAACTAAACTCCCAGATATCTCTGCTCATCAACTTTTCCCAAGGCTCTTCCGTTCACTGTATAATTCGCTCTAGAATTAGACTTCCCAAAATGCATCACCTCGCATTTGCCTGGATTGAACTCCATCTGCCACTATTCCGACCAACTCTCCAGGCTATCTATATTCTTCTGTATTCTTTGGCAGTCCCTTATGCTTTCTGCTACTCCACCAATCTTTGTATAATCTGCAAACTTGCTGATCATAGTAACAGTACCCTCTTCCAGATCATTTATATATATTACAAACAACAGTGGCCCCAACACTGACCCCTGTGTAACACCATTAGTCACCTTTCTCCATTTCGAGAAACTCCCATTCAACTACAACTCTCTGCCTCCTATTGCTCAACTAGTTCTTTACCCACCTAGCTAGAACACCCTGCATACCATGGGACGTAATTTTCTCTATTATTTTACCATGGGAAACCTTATCAAAACCTTACTGAAGTCCATATATATGACATCTACAGCCCTTCCCTCATCTATCAACTTGGTCACTTCCTCAAAAGAACTCTTAAGTTGATAAGGCACAATCGCCCCTGCACAAACCCATGTTGCCTATCACTTATAAACCCATTCTTTTCTAAATATAAATAGATTTTATCTTTCAATACATTCTCCAGAAACTTTCCCACCACTGATGTCAGGCTCACTGGTCTGTAGTTATCCAGAATATCCCTACTACCCTTCTTGTACAGGGGGATAGCATGAGCAACCTTGCAGTCCTCCAGCACCTCACTTGTGTTTAAGGATGCTACAAAGGGTGCTACAAAGATATCTGTTAGGGCCACAGCTATTTTCTCTCTCGCCTCCCTGAGCAACCTGGGACAGATCCAATCCGGTCCTTGGGATTGGTCTACCTTAATAACTTCTGGCCTACCCAACACATCTCCACTACTTATGTCAAGGTGATCCAGAGTTATTAAACTTCTATCTTTAATCTCAACATTCATTATGTCCCTCTCCTCAGTGAACACTGATGCAAAATAATCATTCAGAATCTCACCCATTCTCTCAGGTTCTTCACACAGTCTTCCTTCCTTATCTTTTAGTGGACCAATACTTTCTCTAGTTACCCACTTGCTTCTTATATAAGAATAAAATGCTTTGGAATTCTCCTTTATTTTGTTCACTAAAGCTATTTCATGACCCCTTTTAGCCCGCTTGATTTCTCGTTTAAGACTGGTCCTACTCTCTCGATATTCCTCCAGGGCCCGTTCTGGTCTTAGCTGTGTGGACCTTATGTATGCTTCCCTTCTCCTCTTGGCTAGACGTACGATTTCTCCTGTCATCCACTGTTCACAAATCTTGCCTTTCCTATCCTTTGCTTTCAATGGGATATGCCCATCCTGTACTATCTCTGAAAGCCTCCCACATATCAAATGTGGACTTCCCTTCAAATAGCTGTGCCCAACCTACATTTCCCAACTCCTGCCTAATTTTGATATAATTGGCTTTGGCCCATTTTAATACTCTTTCCTTTGGACCACTCTCATCTTTGTCTATGAGTATTCTAAAACTTACAGAATTGTGGTCACTGTTCCCAAAGAAATCCCCCCACCACAACTTCTACCACCTGGCCTGGCTCATTCTCCAACATCAGGTCCAGCATGGCCCCTTCCCTTATCGGACTATTGACACACTGTTCTAGAAAACTCTCCTGGATACTTCTTACAAATTCTGCCCCATCCAGACCTCTGACACTAAGTTGGGAAAATTAAAATCTCCCATCACCCACTACCCTGTTGCCTTTACATCTTTCCATAATCTGTTTACCTATTTGCTATTTTACCTCACACTCACTATTGGGAGGTCTGTAATACAGCCTCAACAATGTAACTGCATCCTTCTTATTTCTCAGCTCCACCCATAATGCCTCACTACTCAAGCCCTCCATAATGCCCTCCGTTAACACAGCCGTGAGATCATCCCTGACCAGCAATGCAACTGCTCCCCCCCCTTTTACTTCCCTCCCTGACCTGACCGCAGGGTCTACGTCCTGGAACATTTAGTTGCCAATCATGCCCTTCCTTCAACCAAGTCTCTGTGATTGCAATAACATCATACACCCAGGCACCAATCCAAGCGCTAAGTTCATCTTCCTTACCCAATACACTCCTTGCATTAAAGTATATGCACTACATGCCACCACTTCTTTTGTGTTCACCTGCTCTCTGCCTTCTCTTCCACTTATTAGTGCAATCTTCATGATTTTTACAGTCTCCAGTTTCTACCTCAGTCGACTTTTGTCTTCTCTTCTGGCTCCCAGCCCCCTGCCACGTTAGTTTAAAACCTCCCCAACTGCAGTCGCAAAAACTCCAAGGACATTAGTTCCAGTCTGGTTCAGATGTAGGCCATCAAATTTGTAATAGTCCCACCTTCCCCAGAACTAGTCCCAATGTCCAACAAATCTGAACCCTTCCCTCCTACACCATCCCTCAAGCCACGTGTTCATCCTGCCTATTTTTTGACTTCTACGATGGCTAGCACGTGGCACTGGTAGTAATCCTGAGATCACTACCTCTGAGGTCCTCCTTTTTAACTTCTCTCCTAGCTCTCTGAATTCTGCTTTCATGACCTCATCTCATTTTTTTACCTATATCGCTGGTACCTATAGGCACCAAGACAACTGGCTGTTCACCCTTCCCTTTTAGAATGCTCTGCAGCTGATCGGTGACATCCCTGACCCGAGCACCTGGGAGGCAACCTACCATCCGGGAGTCCTGTTTTCGGCCACAGAAATGCCTATCTACTCCCCTTACAATAGAATCCCCTATAACTATGGCCCTGCGAGTCTTTTTTCCCACCCTTCTGAACAGCAGTGCCCACCACAGTGCCACGATCTTGGCAACTGGTGCCCTCCCCGGTGAGCCATCTCCCCCAAGACTGCATACCTGTTTTGGAGGGAGACGACCGCAGGGTAACCTGCACTGCCTTCCCACTCCTTTTCTGTCTTTTGGTCACCCATTCACTATCTCCCTCAGCAATTCTAACCTGTGGTGTGACCAGTTCATTAAACGTGCTACCCACGACCTCCTCAGCATCGCGGATGCTCCACAGTGAGTCTATCCGCAGCTCCAGAGCCGTCCTGCGGTCAAACTACAACTGCAGCTGGACACACTTCTTGCAAGTAAGAGTCAACCATGTTCCTGAGCTCCCACATCAAGCAAGAGGCACATGCCACAGGTCTGAGGTCCCTGCCATTGTAAGCCTTACCTTTATATCAACTAAAACCAAACAGTACACTTAAATATTTGCAAGAAAAGAAAAGGTTAAAACCTTTTCTTACAGAGTATTTTTCTTCTGGTTGGGGTGGGGTGAGGGGGTGTTTGGCCACTGCCCAAATATATGTCTTGATTAGAGTGTTGCTGGAAAAGCACAGCAGGTCAGGCAGCATCGAGGAGCAGGAAAATCGACGTTTCGGGCAAAGCCCTTCATCAGGAATAGAGGCAGGGTGCTTGCAGAGTGGAGAGATTCAAATATATACCAAATCTTTACCTTCCTGGCACCCTCCTGGTCTCCAGGTCACCTCCGTTCTGTCTCCCACTGCTCCCAGACAGGAAAAAGGATGCGGGATTTGAAGTTAAGAATTTAAACAGTTTCCTTACCTTCTCTGCACACTTTAGGTCCACTGGTGATTGTCATTTTTATAAAATGACCTGGATGAGGGCATAGAAGGATGGGTTAGTACATTTGCAGAAGACATTAAGGTCAGTACAGTTGTGGATGGTGCTGAAGTATGTTGTTGGTTACAGATGGACACAGATGAGCTGCAGAGCTGGGCTGAGAGATGGCAAATGGAGTTTAATATAGAAAAGTGAGAGGTGATTCACTTTGGAAGGAGTAAAAGGAATGCAGAGTACTAGGATGAATGGTAAAATTCTTGGCAGTGTAGATGAGCAGCGAGATCTAGGTGTCCATGCACGTGGATCCCTCAAAGTTGCCACCCATGTCCATAGGGCTGTTAAGAAGGCATATTGTGTGCTACTTTTTATTAGTAGAGGTCATGCTGCAGCTGTACAAAACTGGTGTGGCCGCACTTAAAGTATCGATTGCGTTCTTCTCACTGCATTATAGGAAGGATGTGTAAGCTTTGGAAAGGTTGAAGAGGAGATTTACTAGGATGTTGCCTAGTATGGAGGGAAGATCTTATGAGGAAAGGTTGAGGAACCTGAGGCTGTTTTCATTAGAGGGAAAAAGTTTGAGAGGTGACTTAACTGAGAGATAGAAGATAATCAGAGAGTTAGATCGGGTGGACAGTGAGAGTCTTCTTCCAAGGACATTAATGGAGAGCACGAGGAGGTATAGTTTCAAATTGAGGGGTGATAGATATAGGACAGACATCAGAGACAGTTTCTTTACTTAGAAAGTAGTAGGGACATGGAACACACTGCCTGCAAAATTTGTAGACTTGCCAACTTTATAGGTATTTAAATGGGAGAAAGTGAGGGCTGCAGATGCTGGAGATCAGAGCTGAAAAATGTGTTGCTGGAAAAGTGCAGCAGGTCAGGCAGCATCCAAGGAGCAGGAGAATTGACGTTTCGGGCATAAGCCCTTCTTCAGGAATGAGGAAGGTGTGTCCAGCAGGCTAAGATAAAAGTTAGGGAGGAGGAACTTGGGGGAGGGGCGTAGGAAATGTGATAGGTGGAAGGAGGTTAAGATGAGGGTGATAGGCCGGAGAGGGGGTGAGGCAGAGAGATTAGATTAGATTACTTACAGTGTGGAAACAGGCCCTTCGGCCCAATAAGTCCACAACGACCCGCCGAAGCGCAACCCATCCATACCCCTACATTTACCCCTTACCTAACACTACGGGTAATTTAGCATGGCCAATTCACCTGACCCACACATCTTTGGACTGTGGGAGGAAACCAGAGCACCCAGAGGAAACCCACGCAGACACAGGGAGAATGTGTGGAGTTTGCACAGTCAGTCGCCTGAGTCGGGAATTGAACCCGGGTCTCAGGCGCTGAGAGACAGCAGTGCTAATCACTGTGCCAACGTGCCGCCCACGGGAGAGGTCAGGAAGAAGATTGCAGGTCAAGAAGGCAGTGCGGAGTCTGAGGGTTGGGACGGAGATATGGTGGGGGGAGGGGAAATGAGGAAGCTGGAGGAAAAGGTGGGGTGCCAGTGTATCTTCTGCAGCTACACTGGCACCACCTCTCACCTTTTCCTCTGCTACATCGAATACTGTATCGGCACTACCTCGTGCTTCCACGAGAAAAATGAACAGTTCATCCACTTTAACACCTTCCACCCCAACCTCAAATTTACTCGTCTCAGACTCCTTCCTCCCCTTCCTAGACCTCTCCATTTCTATCTCGGGCATCCGACTCAGCACGGACATTTACTATAAACCGACCGACTCCCGCAGCTACCTAGATTACACCTCCTCCCACCCTGACCCCGGAAAAAATGCCATCCCATATTCCCAATTCCTTCGCCTTCACCGCATCTGCTCCCAGGGGGACCAATTCCAACACCGAGCAACCCAGATGGCCTCCTTCTTCAAAGACCACAATTTCCCCTCAGACGTGATTGACGATGCTCTCCACAGCATCTCCTCCGCCCTTGAACTCCAACCCGCCAATCACCACCAGGACAGAACCCCACTGGTCCTCACCTACCACCCCACCAACCTCCAGATACATTGTATCATCCCTGGTCATTTCCGCCACCTCCAAACAGACCCCACCACCAAGGATATATTTCCCTCCCCTCCGCTATCAGTGTTCCAGAAAGACCACCCCCTCCGCGACTCCCTCGTCAGGTCCACACCCCTCACCAACCCAACCTCCACTCCCGGCACCTTCCCCTGCAACCGCAAGAAATGCAAAACTTGCACCCACACCTCCCCCCTACTTCCCTCCAGGGGATCCTTCCATATCAGTCAGAAATTCACCTGCACCTCCACACACATCATTTACTGCATCCGCTGCACCGGATCGTGGTCTCCTCTACATTGGAGAGACAGGCCGCCTACTTGCGGAACGTTTCAGAGTACACCTCTGGAACACCCGTACCAACCAACCTAACCACCCCATGGTTCAACACAACTCCTCCTCCCACTCCACCAAAGACATGCAGGTCCTTGGCCTCCTCCATCGCCAGACCATGGCAACACTACGCCTGGAGGAAGAGCGCCTCATCTTCCGCCTAGGAACCCTCCAACCACAAGGGATGAGTGCACATTTCTCCAGCTTCCTCATTTCCCCTCCCCCTACCTTATCTCAGTCCCAACCCTCAGACTCAGCACCGCCTTCTTAACCTGCAATCTTCTTTCCGACCTCTCCGCCCCCACCCCCACTCCAGCCTATCACCCTCACCTTAACCTCCTTCCATCTATCGCATTCCCAACGCCCCTCCCCCAAGTCCCTCCACCCTACCTTTTATCTTAGCCTGCTTGGCACACCTTCCTCATTCCTGAAGAAGGGCTCATACACGAAACATCGGTTCTCCTGCTCCTTGGATGCTGCCTGACCTGCTGCGCTTTTCCAGCAACACATTTTTCAGCTCAGGTTTTTAAATGGTCATTGGATAGGCATATGGATGAGAATGGAATAGTGCAGGTTTAATAGGCTTCAGACTGATTTCACAGGGGGGTGCAGCATCGAGGGCCAAAGGGCCTGTGCTGCGTTGTAATGTTCTATGTTCTATTTTGGAGAAGGAGAACAACTATCACAGCATCTCCAATTGTTGCAGTACAGAAGGACATTATGTGGCCCATCATGCCTGCCCCAGCTCCATAGGCTAGTGCCGATCTACTGCCTTTCCTTATATCCTTGCACACCATTTCTAGCCAAATAATCATCCAACGTCCTCTTGAATGCCTCAATTGAATATGCCCCTCTTGCTTCCAGGCACATTTTAACTACATACTGTGTGAAATATTTTTTTCCCCCTCACATCACTCTTGCTTCGTTTGCACATCACTTTAAATCACTTTACTGGGACAGCAGCGTACGGATTTCTGTACTTACTGTATAAGCGTTATTTCTGAAGGTTGCTGTGTGACTGCCTACTTAACTGTGAGTGCTCATCGTCTCATCATTATTTTTAAACATAAAATCAATGCTATTACAACGAAGAACTGAAACCTTAAACTAAGAAAGGTGAGCATGTTATTTAGCCATTACAGCCATCAAAGGTACTGAACTGCTCAATAGATTGTGTTTAAGTTATTTAAGGACAGTTACAAAGAGATATTGATGCTAGTAACATAAGAGGTCTGAAACATTGAAAGGCATATACCTCTCAGAGTCGAAAAACAAAAATAAATTAATGACTGCTTCAAATATGTGAACCGATCCAAATTCCCTTTTTCTATGCATTTCGTAAAATAAACTGTACATTTGCAGATAAAGTTCAAAGTGGAATAAAACTAAATAATTGCTGTTTATAGTCAGATTAAAATAGCACCAACATTTATTTTAAATATCATACTTTATTTTATTTTACAAAGTGGCTCTGGTAATGAGGGCTATCACTAATAGGAACATTACTGCAGCACCTACCGTGACAAACATAAGTAAAAGAAAATTCTGAATTAAAACTAAAAGTTAATTTAATCTTAATTAATAATTTTTCAGATTAAATTGAAATTAGGAATAGAGAGTTGCCTCTTCAAAAGTCAAAAGGCTAAAGAAAAATTGAACAATTAAGTACTTGAAAATTGGAAAATTTGAGATCACGCAGTGTAATCTGTGGAGATAGCTACTGAGAGCTCAGGGGATATTTAATGCGATTTCAGGGGATGTATTGTGAAATCTACATGAGCATATTTATCAACTTAACTTGTATAGTCCAGTCGCTCACTAATAAAATAAAAATAACCTATTAAACAACCAACATCTTCTTGAATTGATTACATTGAGAGACTCACTTCTGGAATTAAGTTATTTCAAGATGGTAGTCTCTTCATTGTGATATATCTGTAATTTAACTCAAGTTGGGATATTAATAAAATTGCTTTTCAGTACTTCAGTATTGCTCGAAATCTATTCTTGTGAAATGTCATTGTAACTGAAATACAAAAAGCTTCAAGAAAATGTGTCTTTTTTTCCAGTAATACTCAAAAATGCTGCTGGCTGCGCTATGCAAATATACTATACCTCATATCAATTTCACACTCCATGAACAGCCCAGTGGTGTATTCAAGTAATGGATCCATAGGCTGATTTTTGCTAGCAAGGCAGGAAACTCCAATCGGAAAGTGCCTGACTCTGCAGATCTGCTCCATACTAGTCTCCCCCCACATGCACTGTTTGCTTTCCATGAAGACAGGGGATCTATCAAGTTGGACTCACTGACCTTTGAAGCAGATCAGGTGTGGCAATCGACATGGGCAAGTTGGGCTAGTTAGAAGGCCTGCCTTGATTCTCTGGGACTTCCTCTGAGTTGTGTTTAAAGATGGTAAGCCTTCTAACCTTCATCTTTTACACCCAATTCTACACTTTACACCCCACTGACCCACCCCAAATACATGCCCACACACATTGATAGTAATACATATAGAATGAGTTAAGCAGATAATACAAAATGCAAGACCAGAAATGCTTAAGAAAAAAAAACATCCCTGCAAAAAAGTAGTTTGAAATTACTGGCCCTATAAACCTAATAAGAAAGTCAATCAAATATTACCAATGACAGAAATTTTATTCTAACTCATACTTTTTAATCTTATCCAAATAAATATACAGGTATTGACAATAACATTAAAAATATAATCTTTATACCATAAGATATAACCCCATTGTCATATCAATCAAAGCTAATGCTCTTCAAATTGCCTAAAGAGATCCCTGCTGATTGAGCTTTGGAATTCAGCCAAGCATTTGCTGTGTTGCCATCTGAGCTGCATCAACAGAAATAAATGGCCAGACATATTTCTCCAGTTGAAATACAAGGAGACTGAGAGCATGGAGGTGG
Organism: Hemiscyllium ocellatum; assembly: GCF_020745735.1. Classification (NCBI taxonomy): domain Eukaryota; kingdom Metazoa; phylum Chordata; class Chondrichthyes; order Orectolobiformes; family Hemiscylliidae; genus Hemiscyllium; species Hemiscyllium ocellatum. The sequence goes on from NC_083401.1 coordinate 126,617,073, forward strand.
TAAGGGGAGCATGGAAGAAGCACGATTGTGTGAGGAGGCGAGTACAGAAGCAACCAGGTGTCTGAGCTCAATCACATAGGTTTAGAGACAAAGGGGTAGCCGGCATCACAACAGTGCAAACAGGAAGCTTTTTCAGGAGGTGGCCACCCTGCAGTTGACCAAGAATCCAGGGCAGGCTCCTAATTTTCAGATGTAGATGTGTAGGTTATGCTGGAGGGTATAAGGCAGAGGAATGAGGAATGTTGCTGCAAGGGGTGGGGGGGGGGGGGGGGGGTGAGGAGATATTGCTCTTACTGTTAGCAACAGAAATAATCTGAGAAAACGTGTACTCAGTAAAGAGTAAAGAACCAATAATCTGAAAGATTCTGGCAAAGTGAATGTCACCCCTCAACTCTCAGGACAGGCCTCTGAATATTCAGCCTCCAAAAAAACACACCAGCTGATTTGAGTCTCAAGGCATATTTTGCTCTTAACATGGGAAAATGGTCTACCAAGGACATTACTCTTCAGTATTCCCAACAGTCAGTGTGAAATCAAGAGGTATCACTTGGAAATGTTTACATTCAGATACGGGTGGCGTGATGACTCAGTGGTTAGCACTGCTGCCGCACAGCATCAGTGACCCGGGTTCGATTCCAGCCTTGGATAACTGTCTCTGTGGAGTTTGCACATTCTCGCCGTGTTTGTTTGGGTTTCCTCTGGGTGCTCCAGTTTCCTCCCATAGTTCAAAGATGTGCAGGTTAGGTGGATTGCCCATGCTAAATAGCCCCATAGTGTGAGGGATGTGCAGGCCAGTTGCATTAGCCTTGATAAAAGTGGAGTTACAGGAATGGGATGGGTCTGGGTGTGATGCTCTTCAAAGGGTTTGTGCTGAATGGCCTCTTTCTGCACTGAGGAAATTCTATGCAATGAATTAGAGTAGCCGTCAATGACCATAGAGAACAGAATTGCGTTACATCATCTGGTTTTATCTTTGTTGAACAAGCAAACACAATGTCTGACAGAAAGCTCTGTGAGGTGAGGGTAATCCTTTCTGCAGATCACTACATGCAACCATAAAAAGAGTGGAAAATAGAAATAACTAGGATTGCAGATCAGGAGGAAGTCTGATCAGCACTCATGGTGAAGATTGGGATTATAGGAGGCAATGTGCTGATCATACAGGCAGCTCAGAATGAGATTCACGTTCATCTGGAGTCAGTGAAGCTTAGTTGAAATTTTACTGAAAAAGAGGATTCCTCACAAACATGTTTCCTGAAGAGACTTTGAGCACTACTCAATTTCCGATCATCCCCGTGTAGCCACTGCACTTCAATGTTTTGCACCTTCCTTCCATATCCTTTACCTCCTCTTCTTCCAGCATCTGCTCCTCCTCTTGCCCCCATCAGATTATCCTCCTCACACCTCTCTGGATGTTTATGCCTCAGAGTGTAGCAGACCTCCATGATGGCTGGGAGACACATCAGCTGATTGCAGAATGACACCCACCTACCTGCTCCAGCAACTTCAAGAGCACTAGAGAAGGTCTAGTCATCTACACAAATGGTAATTCTGGTCCGTGGATGGCTTCTGTTATAGTTGTAGCCTACTCCTAATGTTAGGCAAGTAGCCAACCCATCTTCACACAACCGCCAGTGTTATAGGCCAACCACCTCAAGTCTCCTGGGGTTCCAGTTGAGGGGTTGGTAGTAAATTCTTCAGGAGATATCCCAGGTTTCCTAGGTCCATTTGGGTGTATTGTAGGGAGGTCCAAACAACTGTAGCAGTCTGGAGTGACCGCAGATGAAGGAGTTACTGCAGTTGCCAGGAAAGACAGTACATACATTGAGGAAGTTCTTGTTGTGGTCAAAGACTAGTTGGGCGTTACGCAATGGAATGTTCACCTATTGATGCAGCTGATTGGCTAGTCACTGGGAACTTTAATGGTCACATGGGTGTATTTGAAGATGCCATGCAGCTAGGGGAATCTAACAATGGAAGTGACAGGTGACCAACTGGCTCAGATTTAAATGGACCTTACTATACTTGCTCAGCTGTCCTACTGCCCCAGGTTGATTGTAGAGGGGAGCAGTTTGTCCCATGTTTCAGCCATTTGTGTAGAGCACATACTCATGCAATCCTCCTGACAAGCCACTCAAATAACAGAAACTCCCTACCTAAGCTTGTAAACTTGAGCAGGAACCATCCTCTATTCCTTCCCAACACCAACCAATCTCATACATTTGTAAGCAGCCCCCAAAATGTCACTCATGCTCTTACAAGACACTCGTCACTCATAGGTGTTCCTTAATTTATTCCATTATAGTTGTTCAACTTGGCGATGGAAGCAAGTGTGTTTGGTCATGCATTTATCATGTACTGAATGCTCAGATATGAGCTCCGTGGAGACCAGTAACCTTTAAAAGGGAAATCAAATTTCCCATTATTAACTGAAAGAATTATTCCAATGTTTTCTTGGTTCATACAAAGGCTCTTTACCATGCATGAATTAAGCAAAGTAAGTGGGATTGATCCAACACTAGAACTTTAAAATACTTTTGCTTTAATCCCAAAATTCTCATCAGAACCCTTCCCATTCAATGGTCACTTCCAGCTGAGTTCAGCTCAACATTGAAAGATCTTGAGGGGTCATTTCCTTTTGCTGGGTCCAATCCAATGTGTGCCACAGCTCTTATGAATTCACTTTAATTCTCCTCATGCTTCCAGTATTTTCCAAGTTATGAGATACCTTGGGGTCCTTCCACTGGCATCCGGCCAGGCAACACTTCAGCTCACTTTACACACAATGACTGTGGACACTCCACCTCCAGCAAAACCTCTACATCCTAGAAATTCGAAGACAGCAGATACATGGAAGTACCACTATCTGCAAGTTCTCCATCAAGTCACACACCATCATTGAAGGAACTTGGTTCCAAGTTCAAAACAATGTCACTGTGTCAAAATCCTGGATTTCCCTTTCTAACGGCACACCAGGTGCATCTACACCACATGGAATGCAGCAGTTCAAGACAACTCCCCAGTACCTTGTCAAGGGTAATTATGAATGGACAATGATTGCTGAACTAATGAGCAATGCCCACATTCCGAAAACAGGTTTCTTTTAAAAAGCTAACTGCTGAATTGTTCTTAGAACTCACTCCTTATTCTTATGCCTCTGTCATGTCAGGAGAGTGACAGTGTTGGGTACTGCAGAGTACTTTCTGCCCACTGTCACCAACATTTGTGATGTACCATGGGCAGCTGTTTGTCAATGACTGAGATTTCCCCCTTTAATATTCAACTATTTCGAAGCTCCAGCTAATTCCTTGGGCCATGACTGGGTCCACACTGTGAACCTATTGCCTTCCATCTGGTATGCTCACCATTTTTGACAGCACATACAGACTGTGTGGCCTGCAAGTATCTTAATACTCTCCATTAATAAAATCCATAATCAGTTTACTTGGCCATGCTAAGGTTTGAGGTGTGATTGGCAACAGTCCTCCCACTCGCCTGGTAAACCCATCAGTGACAGGATCACTTTCAGGAATTGGCATTTTGACATTTCCAATACTTTTAACTCTCAACTAATTCTGCTTCCGCCAATGGCAAGGTGAAACCCGTAATTCTAGCCCCATGTGTTTTTCTTTAGAATAGAGGGAAATCCTTTCTCATTTAACATAATTACATTTGATGGGGTATAATTCTACCCAAATATATTCAAAGTGTTGTGGAATGGGAAATTTGAGCATAAATGAATTATGAAGTTACTTGCTTAGTTCTGTCAAACAGCATCAGTGGAAGCATGTTTTTTCAAGGGATACATGCACATCTTGGTAAACTTAAATTACTTAAACCCTTTTTTTTGAGTGTTACACCATTTGCTACTCCAGAAGGAAGCAAGTAGGGAGCCCGAGGAAACTCATGACAGCTCCATCTGCAAAGCTATAGAAGGTGCAATAAGCTCACATTAAGAAATACTCAGCTGTAGATTTACAATAAGTGTTAGAGATATTGGCTTGACTATAAAGGAGCAATTTTTAAAAAAAAATACATACTTTGAATATTAAATGTTATATTTTACTTGTCATCTTTTCATCACCCTTCTTATCTAATTGCTTCTTTGCAACTTCCAATCACTTTTCATACTTCCTACTTTTCACAATTTCTCAGGTGAATAGGTCAGTGAAGAATAAAATGTTGGAAATACAGTCACTAGCCTAGCGACAGACAACTCTGTCAGCCTCTCTAGACCTACCCATTGCTTTGACTTCTAGGATATTATTACCATGCCCTTTGTATCTGAAGTTGCAATATTTTGTTTGGATTTTCTCATCATATTTTATTCCTCTTTCAGGGGTTGGAGCTTTGTTGAATAAACAATTTTTTTTTCCTCTTTGTAATATGGAGCTTCATGACAATTGCTATGTAGTCTTCACAGCATACAATTGCTTTCAAATTTTATGAAGTACCCCAAACTTGGAAATTGTTGCATGCAATGACCTCAATCATTAATTTATGTATCAAAAAAAAAAGCAACTGTCCTAAAACTGGCCCCTGGGAAACTCCACAAATTTTACTCTAGCCTGAAAAATATTAATCATTGCACTTTATTTCCTATCCCAAGGCAATTTTGTCTTTCCTACTTATTTTGCAATATTAATTTTATGTTACATTCGTATGAAGATTGATAGATTCAAGAGAGGAAGACAAACCAGGACTTTCTTTAAAGTATATGTAGTTGGAATTATGTTGTTTTTTTATTTACTTATTGGAGTTGGGCATCGCTGACTGGATTAATATTTGTTGTCTGTCACTAACTGTCCTCAATAAGGTGGGGGTGAACTACCTCTTGAACTGCTGCAGACCAAGTGATGTAGGTAGGTCCACTATGACATTGGATTAAAATCCTGGAATTTCCTCCTCAATGACAGTGAAGGAATGGAGGTATTTTTCAAAGTCAGAATGGGGAGTTTCTTGAATGGGAGCTTGAATGCAGTGGTAGTTGATAGTTACAGGTTTGGAAGTTGCTATCTGAAGAGGTTAGGTGAATTACTGCAGTGCATCTTGTAAATGGTGCACATGGCTGCTACTGAGCGTCGGTGGTGGAGGGAATGGATGTTCATGGATGTGGTGCCAATCATGCAGACTGCTTTGTCCTGCATGTTGTTAAGTAACCCCACTGGAAGTTGATAATTGGGGTCAGTGATGGTTGCACCATTGAATGGCATGGAACTGTGGTTAGATTGTCTATTATTGGAGATGGTCATTGCCTGATATTGATGTATTGCAGGTGTTACTTGTCACTTGTCAGCCCAAGCGTGGATATCGCCTAGGTCTTCCTGCATTTAAACATGCACTAGTTCAGTACCTGAAGAGTCACAAATGGTGCTGAACATTGTGCAATCATCAGTGAACATTCCACTTCTGATCCTGTGATGGAGGGAGGTCTTTACAAGGTAGCTGAAGTTGGTTGGGCCTAGGATGCTATCTGGAGGAACTCTTGCAATGATGTCCTAGAGTACAGATGACTGACCTCCAACAACAACAACCAGCATCTTCCCATGTACCAGGTATGACCCCAACCAGTGGACAGTTTTCTCCCTGGTTTGCACCGAGGACAGCTTTGCTAGGGCTCCTTGATATCACAGTCAGATGTGGTTTTGATGTCAATGGTAAGTCACTCTCACTACTCCTCCGGAACTCAACTTTTTTGTCATCTTTGAACCCAGTCTGTAATGAGGTCAGAAAATGAGTGGCCCTGGCGGAAACTAAGCTAGCATTCTGTAATACTATATCTGTAATAAAAACATAAAATTGTATAGAGTAAATCTTCAATCATAAATCCTAACATTGTGCACTTTACATCTACCCCCGAATTTGATTTCAGTGTTGATTCACTGCCAGTTCTTTATCACGATCACATGAAGTCAAAAATTTAATCAGTGAATTTAACCTACTTGATGCTATTTCCATTAAAATTCTGGCAAAATAGTCAGAATATATTCTGCTAACTCCAGATTCCTTTTCAGCAGATATCTTTTAGATCTAAGCACAATTGCCAAGTGAAGGGCCCCAGCTTTACTAGTGTTAATAACAGCAGTCAGTTCAGACATTTTTTCATTCAGATTCTAGGTAAACAAAGAATGCACAACTAAAAGCAACTTTGATTAACAACATCCTAAGAAACCCCAGGGTGTCACGTTTGCTTGAACTATGAACATAATTGGCTATGCTTCTATCTTCAGCACTTCTTCAACAGAGATTTATTGCTGTGAACACATGACTCAGGAACTTGACTATGGCCCCAGCAATATTTTGTCCACGTAATCGCATCATGAAAGTTTGCCCCATTACGTTGGCAGAAAATTTGCTTTCAGAATTCCTAAATAGATAAGGCTTAGAATAGTAAGTGCCATCTTCATGAAAAAGCAGTGTTGCCAAGGAAAATAAGTTATGGTGGTTTTATAAACAGATGAACAACTTTCTGGAAGTTTACAATGAATCATGATTCTCACTTTATGCTGTTACAGAAAGTGACAATTCTATTTCAATCTGACTAATATTAAAAATCTAACATTTACAAAACCTTACATCCTGTGTCACATCCTTCTCACACATTTGCATCAACCTTTTTATTAGAAATTCCTATGTTTGCATTTATAATGAAAACTGATTTCATATGCTTGTTACACTGTGATTACACCCACTGTGAGACAGTCGTGCGTCAGTTTCACATCGTTCAGACTCTCTGACTACATTGGTAAACAACACAATGTAATTTCTCTATTGACCAGAGTAAATGACAGGAATCAGCACATAGGCATTGGCCTGAATGTTCCAATGGTCAGATGATCATTTATGAAGCACAGATGGGAGTTGCATATGGGAGCCTGAGGAATCCCCTGCATAGCAGATTGAGAGAATTGCCTGGGAAACTGAATTTTCTGCTGAGCAATTCCCCTGCATCTGGAACCTTCTAAAAGTATTCATTTAAACCAGCGAATTCAAAAAGTTCTGCTGCCATAAATAGATAGTTACTCAGGAAAAGGTAGACTCTTAAAATCCCAAGGCTGCATCTTACCATATTTTGGCTGAATATCACTTTCATTGAGTTTCGTTGACAGGTCTCTCCCTGAGGCCTAGCAAGTTTTCTGTCATGATCATCCTAAACTTGACTTATTACTACCTAACCTGTCCTCAGGATGCCTCTTGTCCAATGCTAGCTGGAATCTGCCACTCTCCATAGCTGAAATAACTCAATTGCAATGATATTTCAGAATAGACTGCCATCTCTGGCACCAGGGCCATCTTTAAAGGCCAATGTGCACGGAGCCAAACATTGGACACTAAGCAGTCCAGAGCCATCCTACACTGTGGATGGCATTTGTAACCCACTTTGTTGACAGGGACCTGGAAATCTTGGTGTAGGGCATCATGAAGAGGCCACTACTACCAGGACCAGCAGTGAATGCCACAACACCAAGACCCTGCCATATTGGACTGAGGTTTCCACCAGGACCAGTGCGTTCTCAACTATCTGGAGGGACATACAGCAGTGCCATAAGGCGACCAATGATCTTCTCTGTCCTGCCAGGGTAAATACAACCAAATTCTCTCTGTTGCCTCACAGTCACCCTTTTCCTGTGACTGTACCCACCTCAAATAAGCTCAAATTCTACCATTCGCACTACTGCCTTCTACATTTTCCCTGCCTTGGTCTAGACCACCCAATCCCATGCTACTAACCCTGCTTGGAATCTATGGCTCATACCCACTCACTGGGAACACCTCAGCCCCTTTCCCCTCCACCATCATCAAAGATCATGCCACGCAATTTCATGTCACACAATCCCTCCCTTTCTCTCAGTGCAGGAGCTATTTGCCAGGCTTTGTTTAAATGTTATTCCAGGTTGCTGATTCTGATTGGTTCAGCCGTTAAGGCATTGCCATGAGAAATGAACCAGTGAATGGCCGTTGCTATTTTGTCAAATTGAAATGGGGAGGGGTGGGGGAGGAAACCGGTGCATTACAGTTAAATGTTCTTCTGCCTATTTTCTCTCGTGCTTCCTCCATGGGAATACCTCTGCAATTGATGTTCACTTGCTAACTAATCAGCACTCTCCTGTCGTACAATTTATTCCCTAAAATTGATATTTTTGTTAATTATCCTGATGAGTACAAAGTACCTCTGACAAAATGTCTTTTCTTCCGCTACACCAAAATTATTCACCACTCAAGCATATTCTTAATAATATACTGATCATCGTGAGCTATGGCATGGGAAAGCTGCTAGCATTGCATACAGAATCATAAATGGAGACCATTCAGCTCATTGAGACTACACAAACCTTCGAAGAGCATCCCACCCAGATCCATCACCCCCACCTCCCCATCCCCATAACCTCACATTTAACCTACGCATCCCTGGACACTATGAGCAATTTAGCAAGTCCAATCCACCTAATCTGCACATCTTTGGGCTGTGGGAGGAAACGAAAACAGATATGTGGAGAATGCGCACATAGGAGGTCACCCTAGGCTGGAATTGAACCAGAATCCGTGGTGCATTGAGATAGCAGTGCTGACCACTGTGCCACTATGCCATCTTTAATAGCATTAATTAACCTGTTCAGAGATGGTATAACACACCTCTGGAATAAGTGGAACTCAAACCCACACTTGCATGGCTCAGAGGTGGGAGACTATCACTTCACCACAAGACCTCCACATACAGTGCAAATCTCCTATAATTGCAACACTTATTTCTCCATATTACTGACGGGACATGGTGGCACTGGAGAGGGTGCAGCAATTTACCAGGATGTTGCACAGGCTGTGGAGCGAGCTATGAGGAGAGATTGGATAGACTAGAATGGTTTTCCTTGGAGTAAAGGGAATCCAGAGGGGACATGATTGAGATGTAAATAATTATGAGAGTCACAGATGAGGTAGACAGGAAGAGACTTTACCACTTGATGGAGTGATCAATGACCAGAGGGTATGGATTTAAGGTAAGGGCAGGGAATTTTGAGGAGATGTGAGGAAACCATTTTTTTAACCCAGACTACAGTGGAAAACTGGAGTTCACTGCCTGTAAGCATGGTACAGGCAGCAACCCTCAATAGTTCAGAAGTCAGATAGGTATAGGCCACACCCAAGCAAATGAGACTCATTTAAATTGTGAAAATTGTGTGGCGTGGGCAAGTTGGGCAGAAGGGCTTGTTTCTTTTCTGTAGACCTCTATGACTCTATGTTTCTAAGTATTTAAATGAGCAATTACAGTGCCTTGGCTTCCAAGACTATGGGCCAAGCGTTGGAAATGAGATTAGAATGGTTGTGGTTGTTTTTAAACTGGTGCAAGTGCAATTGGCCAAAGGTCCTTATCCCTTGCTGTAGCTCCCCAACACCCACCTTTTCTGTCATATACTTAGTCCTGCATACCTGACTTAATAATGAGTCAGATCTTTTCTGCATGCACTCCTATTAGAATCAGCCAAATAGTTTGAACCTCCTAATTCTTGACTCGGATCTTCTCGAGGCCATTTCTAATTCCAATTCCATTTAGATCCACCACATTGCCAGGAAGAGCACTCATTTGCAAGAAACCTAGGCTCTTATATTCTAACGGATCTTCTCAGACATAACATACAAGGAATACTGTAATACTTTTCAACATAAATGCAAACCACATCAGTTCGCCTTTTCTCAAGTATCTGACCACTCTAAAGTTTCCACATTTGCCTGCCATACCTGTTATCCAAGTAGCTGACACTGTGATGGATATGTCAATATTCACTTAACCTGTCAAATTAACTGCAAATGAACCTGCCAAATAGGTCTTTACCTATTGCCTGTGAGTAACTTCACAAATTCAATAATCCAAACCTTTCCAGTTACATAATCACAACACTTTAAAATTAAAGCACATGACCCATACAAATTGACACAAACTGCCAACATGTAGACTATCTGCTGAACCCTCAGTAACCATGCCTTGTACATGGTTAAGTTTACAGATCACACTAAAATAGGCAGTATCATGAACAGTGAGGAAAGTTATCAGAAATTGCAGCAGGACCTTGATTAGCTGGGGAAATGGGCCGAGAAATAGTTCACAGAGTTTAATATAGATACGTGTGAAGTCTTGCATTTTAGAAAGTCAAATCAAGATAGGAGTTTCATGGTGAATGGTAGGGCCTTAAAGCGCCTCGTGGAACAGGGGGATTTTGGGAGTTCAGGTTCACGGTTCTCTGAAAGTGGAGTTACAGGTAGACAGGGCAGTGAAGGCAGCTTTTGGCACACTGGCCATCATCAATCAGGGCATTGAGTATCGAAGTTGGGAAGTTATATTGCAGTTGTACAGGACGCTGCACTAGGAGTATTGTGTTCAGTTTTGATCACCTTGCTACATGAAAGATGTAGCAAACTTGAAACTTACAAGAATGTTGCCAGGACTAAATGGTCTGAGTTATAGGGGGAGGTTGGACAAGCCAGGACTTTTTTCTTTAGAGCACAGGAGACTAATAGGGAATCTTATAGAAGTGTATAAGATCATGAGGGGCATGGATAGGATGAATGTGCTCAGTCTTTTCCCCAGGGTTGGGGAAATCAAGGACTAGAGGGCATCAGTTTAAGGTTAGAGGGTAAATATTAAATGGGAACCTGAGGAGCAACTTTTGTTATACAGAGGGTGGTACACATATGGAATGAGTTGCCAAAGGAATTGGTTGAGGTGGGTACATTAACAATATTACAAAGGCATTTGGATAAACACATGGATAGGGAAGGTTTAGAAGGATATAGGCCAACTGCAGGGAAATGGGGTTGGTATGGATGGACATTTTGGTCAGTGTGGACCAGTTTGTGCCAAAAGGGCCTGTTTCCATGCTGTAGGGCTCCATGACTATCACTGAGTCTGCTATCACTATCACTATACTCTCCACTAACAGCAAGGGAGGCCAAACCTAAACTTGGTGAACATTTTGAAGCCCCGTCACACTCCTAGTACAATGAGCATTTGGAATGCCTGCTAACTCCTTTACTCAGAGAATGAATGATTCCTACACCATCCTATGAATGCATTTTATATGTCCCAAAGGACTGAGGGCAATTAGTCCCTCACACCCAAATAGCAAAACAATCTGCTCACCAGAATCGTCTTTCCCATCCCTCACCATATCCTGCACCTCATTTAGAATGTTTATACCTTTCATCAAAAACTTAGATTAGCCCAGACCAGTGAAAACAGCCATGTTCATATCTGAAATGAAAACAGAAATTGCTGTTTGGCAGCATCTATGGGAAGAAAGCAGAGTTCATATTTCAAGTATTACAGTTTTGATGTGGAGTCACCAGACTCAATACCTGAACTCTGCTTTTGTCCTACCAGATGTTGCTAAACCTACAGAGTTTCTTCAGCAATTTCTCTTTCCATCTCAGATAGGTGTATTAGATTGTGATTGTACCCAATCTCATTGAGAATTTATCTACATTTCCTGCCCAGTACCCTCACCCCTGGCCTCCATAAGCTCCTTCCCCACTGACCGTTCCCCACTCCCCTCTTATTGATTGACAATTCTAATTGCTGTCTTCCTCTTCTACTGTTGTGGTACTGTACACTTTGGCAGATATTGCCGCAGTCAAACTGCGGTGGAATATTTTATGCTCTGTTCTTATTACTCTCCCCTGTGGAGTTCCTCTTGCAGATAGTCATGATTACAAGGCTGAAGTAATGTGATATGTGAAGATTTTCAGCATCAATTGCATGATAATGTCTTTGCTTTCCACGTAACCATGCAACATTAAAGGAACAAATAAAGTCACACCATTTTGTGTATAAACACTAAAATTCTTAACGGTATATTGCATAGAGTAATAAAATTTAGGAACTGCTTACTACATGCACATAAAGCAAAGTAATAACAACAAACACACATTCTCTTTATTGTGTTGCTTTATGCGGTTATTACTGTTGCTGCTATACTAAAATTCATTCCATCCATTTAATTATTTTGTTGAATTTGATCATGGGTTACAGAATCACATACAGAGAAGGTGATCATTCAACACATCATGCCTGTGATGGCTCTAAAATTGAGCTATCCACACAATCCTGGCAAAATGCTTTTCCTAATGGACAGCAACTATTTCCTTTCCATGTAGATATTAATTCTCTTTTAATTACCAACTTCCAAAAAAGTAAAAATTTTTGGAAACAGGCCCTTCGGCCCAACAAGTCCACACCGATCCTCCAAAGAGCAACCCACTCAGACCCATTCCCCTACATTTACCCCTTCACCTAACACGACGGGCAATTTAGCATGGCCATTTCACCTAATCTGCACATTTTTGGACTGTGGGAGGAAACCGGAGCACCCGGAGGAAACCCACGCAGACACGGGGAGAATGTGCAAACTCCACACAGACAGTTGCCTGAGGTGGGAATTGAACCCGGGTCTCTGGCGCTGTGAGGCAGCAGTGCTAACCACTGTGCCGCCCGAATGAATGTCTTCTCCTCTTAGTTCTACATAATTCCATCAACTAATTTAATACATGGGACTTGCATTTGAAATAAAATGTTAAATGAGCCAGGAGACAGGGTTTTACAATGACTGCCTGGGGAGTTCCCCTGCAGAATTTCTCACTTGCCTGGAGTTGAATTTTGTGGGAAATAAGCCTATGGACAATGAACAATAGTAACTTTAGCTGCAGACATTGCTAGATATTCTGAAGAGTCAAATGGATTTTAAATATTTTCTCTGTTTCTCTCTGTCCCCAGATGCTGTCAGACCTGCTGAGTTTCTCCAGCTTTTTTTGATGCTCGTTATCTTTGATTATAATTTTGCCTGTTGGTTACAGAGTGATATCAAAATGACATGCATGATGGAAACACAGCAGCTTTCCCCTCAACTGTTTTTTTTATAAAACTTAGGCTTCATCTCTTACTGGTTGGCATACATCACAGAAATAGATAACTTAAAAATGAAAGAAATGTGAAGGGACATAGCACCTACTCCAGAAAGGACACATTGCTGTTTAAGAAACATTCTGCCCAGAAGAACAATCAACTTATATCAAATGCAAGACCACTGAAACTTCAAAGACTCTTGGAATATATAATTTTTGAAAACATGCGCTTTGGCTTTTTCACTTCCATTTCCTCTATTCATAAACTTGTTCTGTTTTGCATATTAGCAAAATATTTTGCATTTGTGTATGCATGTGTAAGATTTCGGACCAGCTTTACATTTTTATTAAATGTAACACTTTACACGAATACGTTTATAATAAAACATCTCCTTCATTTTGGTTAATTTAAGAGATTTTCCTAAAGTTGCAACCAAGTTCACTTGCATATTAACCACACCTTAAAAAAAAAGGACTGTTTTAACTAATCGCAGGAGCAGAAAGGGAATTAATTCATCTCACCACAGGTACACATAACAACAGGGACAATGCATTTATTGTGAAAGATATTCTGTGTTTTTGTTCAGACCTTGTTGAATATTCATGCAAGTTTGCCATTTTGTTGCAACCAGTCTATGGCACATGGCTTAATATGTAGCCTCAGCCAGCCCTCCATTTGGTACATGGGAAAGGAGATTTTAGATTAGATTCCCTACAGTGTGTAGAAACAGGCTCTTTGGCCCAACAAGTCCACACAGACCCTCCGAAGAATAACCCACCCAGACCCATTTCCCTCTGACTAATGTACCTCACACTATGGGACAATTTATCATGGCCAGTTCACCTAACTTGCATATCTTTGGACTGTGGGAGGAAACCGGAGCACCCAGGGGAAACCCACGCAGACATGGGGAGAATGTGCAAACTCCACACAGACATCATCCAAGGCTAGAACTGAACTTGGGACCCTCGTGCTGTGAGGCAGGAGTGCTAACCAACTGAGCCACACAGTGCGAAGATTAATCACAACATGAATAACTGAAATGGTTTAGGTGCGTCCAAAGCACTGCAAAAGGTGGAACTGGGTCAAATTAATTGATCTCTGGAAGCTGATGTTAGACAGAGTGGTTAAGAAGGTGTTTAGCAGGTTTGTCTTCATTGCTCAGACCTTTAAGTATAGGAGTCATGTTAAACGCTGTACAGGAAGTTGTTGAAGTCTCTTCTGGTAGACTGTATGCAGTTCTCGTCATCCTTTTATAGGAAGGATAATGCTAATTTAGAGACATTTCAAAATAAAAAGGATTTGCCCAGGTTAAAAACTGAAATAACTGCAAATGCTGTTCTTGCAGCGGGTCTGGCAGCATCTGTGAAGAAAAATCAGAGTTAATGATTCGGGTCCGGTGACCCTTCCTCAGAACTGCATTCCTGCATGTAGCCAGACATGGAGGGTTTGATTTTTAAAAATAGGATGGGATGTTTTCCACTGGAGTGGAGGAAGTTGAGGGGTGACCTTATAGAGGTTTATAAAATCATGAGACACATAGATAAGGAGAATAGTAAGGTGAGAGGGGAAAGTCCTAAAAAGGACATGAAAGGCAACATTTCCTTTTACACAGAGTGGTTAGTGTGTGGAATGAACTGCCAGAGGAAGTGGTGGATGCACGTACAGTTACAATGTTTAAGAGAGATTTAGATAAGTTCATGAATAGGAGAGGTTTGGAGGAATATGGGCTAAACACAGAAGTGGGACTAGTTTAGTTTGGGAACACTGTTAGAGTGGAATAATTGGACCAAAGGGTCTGTTTCCATGCTGTATGACTCTATGGTGGATGCCTGTACAAGTATGGCACAGATGTCCTCAGTATCAGTACTTACTAGCAAGCGGATGAGATAAGGTACTGGTCCCTGTTGTTTTCTTGTTAGTCGAGAATTTAGAGGTTACTCTGCAAAAAGAGATGATGCCCCAGTAAAGCCATGGAGTTCTGGAATAGGCTGATAAGCATGAAGGCATGTCATGCTTAGGCACACTGTATCTAAAATTGTCCCTGGTAAACAAGGGGCATCTCTCAATGATTCTGGCATCTTTGTCAGGTTTAAATGACTCACCTTCATCATAGGAGGACTGATGTCCATCACTTTCATTTTGTTGTAACAGATATTCATATTGCATGATGGTTTTGCGCAGGGTACAAAAGAGCATAACTATTTATGATCCCATCCAGGATACATATTAGAAAGCCGCTCCAGGCAAGATAAGGCTTTCGAAGGCCATTTTCAGCAAGTGGAGAGTGGAGTTAGATTGTATCTCTCTTATGCAGTGCGGTTAGGAGGCCTCACCAGTGTTAGCAAACAGGACTACTGGGGATACAGCCACCTGCTGGAATGGAGCCTGTAACAGTCTCGGGAATGGTGTAAAATCCACACGTCATAATTGTTGCCTCAGAGTCACCCACATCAGTTCTACGTTAAAAAAAATTAAAGTCTTTGTGATTTAATCTTCAAGAATGCTGCTGACTGGAGCCAAGGACCTGTAATGTGCATTAGTGCAATCGATAAACCCTTGCACTGAAGGGAAATGAGCAACAGGCTCAGAGGCCATCTACTGTGCTGCTTGGCTGTCGCCATCTTTGGACAAATGGATGAATGAATTGGGACCCCCTCAGTCTCCAACTGGAAAGCCTCTCTCTCCTGAGGATCTGCACGAGTTCCCTCTCTGAATCCATCCATCTCCATTTCATCCTTAAAATTTTTTAATACATCCCATGACCTGTCCTCCCTCTGTCATCCTTTTGATCATTTCTTCCACTTCTCTTTATCCCAATCCACTCCACTCACTCTGACTCACCCTCACCAGATCTCAAGTTTCAAGGAAGCTGCCATTCCTCTGCTCCTCTTCCTTGTACCTCGGCTACTCTTTGTTGGATCTGTCTGTTCAATCACTAAACAATATGCAAATAATACATCCTCTTTTCCTTTGGCAACCTCGCCCTGTATTTTGAGCGTACTGATCTTTTTAAAAATATTGCCCAGCAAAGGTGCTGAATTGCATTTGCACTGCAAGGCAAAGATGATAGCTCTGTACTGTCAAACTAGTATGTGTCTTTTAGACCTGTACCAAGATCAAACCTATAAAACAGAGCAGTTCAGTTCGGCCATTTAACAACAGGTGCACATGTTTCTATTTCTGCAATTGAGATTTGAAGAAAACAACCCTCCATGTCATTTGCCAAGAGACTTCATTAAAAATATAATGAAGAGTAACAGTAGCCAGTGTCTCAATGTTTGCTGTGTGTTGATTTTATTAAAGGAGCCTTTGAAGTATATGTTTTGTGCTGCATTATTCAATCACCTGCAATTTTGTGGTGCAAGCTTAGATGTCGCATACTCTAATTAGGTTCGGTGTAAAACTGACCAAAGGTATAGGTCAGCTCTCCTCGGCCCTGCTCTTGCATTTCAAACACTGACTCCGTTACAGGAAACTGTATCACAGTGGTCAGTGGCTGACGACCACACATTTCCTTATAAAGCAGCACAAATGACACGATCACATAATGCTATTAAAAGTAAAGCTACAACAGGTACGTGAAAAGTCTCTGGCTCAAATATGATTTCAAAAATTACTGCTTTTTAAACAAATGATACGATAAATACCTTTAAATCTGTGCAACCTTCAGTTCAGATTTAATATTTAGCAAAGCATTACAGTAAAACAAGATTTTTTCAATTTTCTGCTCGTTGTTACTGTGCTATTTTAGCCATCTAAAAATCTGCAGCTAAATTTCACAATAAGTTTGCACAAGCATCATATGTTGTTAACATTATTGTTGAGTTGAAAGCATCAGTGGTCAGGTTAGTTTGTTGTTTGGTTAGTTCAGAACCTAAACATCTGTGATGATAAAATGTTCATTCTTTACTGGTCATTTAAAAAGGATATTCTTCAGAGGAGTAAAGCATATGAACATGATTTAGAAGGGTTTTCGATATTCACTTTGTTGATAAGAAAGAAGCTTCAGAAAACAATATTGTTCTTGTTTTTGTTCGTCTAGTTCCATATCAAATTCCTAATTTATAAAATCAAAATTGTAATTGTAAAGTAGTTAACTTTGATATTGCTTAGCTTATTTAAATTTCATGTTTTACATTGTGGAATCTGCAATAGAAAATTATTTAAAGATGTAAAAACTAGTTATTCGGAGATGATAACAGTATTATTTTTGAAGGGGCATGTTTAAGCATATGATGACGACGACACGTAATCTTCTTTTGCAAAATAATACTCACTGAAAAAATGTGATTAATTGACAACCAAATCAATAGCATACACAATGGATGATTGTTCAACAATGAATGACAATGTCATTCTATTCCTGGTTTCAGAACAGTTGACATCTTTTTATGAAATGTAGTAGCAGCCACATTTGTCTCTGTCTTGAATGACAACTTTTATAATTCTTTAAGTCAATAGCTCAATTTAAAAGAATTATTAACTCAAACATATTTGCAGTCGGTTTCTTATATAAAGTAATTTGCACACATTTTCATTATTTACAGTTCATAATCACCATTTTCAGTTCACACTTTTTAACATTAAAACAACAGTTAGCTAACTGGTTTCATTATATCTCTCTTTCTGAAATACATTTTACACTGTCTTTGTACATTAACAAAATAGAGTTTACCTTATATTAAAAACATTTTCATTGAATTGTAAATTCTGCAGCATAAAGAAAACTTGCAAGTGTCTATGTAGTAACGACTGGATTAATTCAGTTTGAAGATAAAAACAATTTCCAGCCCAAAAGGCCTCTTGGCTCTTTTTCTGATTAAGTGACTACTGAATATACACTTAAAGTTCATATTGAATCTATTCAAAATTTCAAGACTTCAAAAATGCACCATGTTACACTTCAAATCTTCTTTCTATTAGCAGGATACCAATTTTAGGTTCTGTTTTATGAAGTCAGAGTTCTCTGTAATATTTAAGGGAATCCCTGAATGTTTGATCTGATTAACGTTAAGTTGCCTTCAGATTCTAAATTACATAGAGTTCAACTCAATAAAGCACAAGAAACAAAAGAAAGGAGTTCATATTTTAATACTGCGTCATTTAATTACAATATATAAATAAAATGTTGCAATGTTAATATTAGTTAGACAAAACTCAGGTCAAATTGCCGTGGCAAATTCAAAGAGGTTTGACTGAGTTCGTAGAATAGATCTGAATCATTATGGAAGTTTATTGGAAATTATCATCAAGACAAATACCCGAGAACACGCGGTCACCTCATTTCCAAAAAAAAAACTGAAACATTAGTTTTTTTTTCCTTACAGCTCTGTTTATTTTAAGCAGTAATGTCCATTCATAAATACTAACATCTTTAGCCTGCTCACCACTAAATACCATTACTGCATAATATTTGCACTCAATTGTGAGAAACCCCATTTATTAAAGAGATTATCCTAATATAAATAAGCAGAGTTTAATTTGGGTTAGCAATCTAAGCTGAAGTTTGGCTTCTTGAGTTAAATATCAAATGGATAGTATACATTATTATATCAAATTAGAAAAACTACGGATTGCATTATGGATTTTGTGTTAAGTATCTTTTTGAAATGTTTGTAATTATGAATGCAAAAAAGTTTCATAACAGCTTTTGATATTTTGGTTTTACTGGAGGAAAAGTCATGAGCAGTCACCTCAAATTTTCTTCCATGTGTTGGGCACATTAACACGGTAACACTGAATTAATCACCCCACAGTTTGATGTACATTTGAACAACTGAGTCATTTCTTGAAAATGTTATATGTTAATTAATTTTTCAGATGCTGGCAAGATAGCAAAAAGTATTTTATGTTGTTACATTCGATAGGAAGGCTAAAATGGCTAATTTAAGTAAATGCGGTATGGCAAATGTAGTTTCAGGTTTTTTATTTCACTTATGGGACATGGGTGTCTCTTGCTGGCCAGTAGTTAATGTCCGTTATCCTTGAGAAGGTGGTGGTAAGCTGCCCTGTCAAACCAGGGCAGTTACATGCTGTGGTTAGACTCACAAAGGCATTAGGAAGGGAATTTCAGGATTTTGACCCAGTGACAGAGAAGAAATGGCAATATATTTCAAAGTCAGGATGGTGAGTGGCTTGGAGGGGAACTTGAAGATTATGGTGTTCCCATGTATCTGCTGCCCTTGTTCTTCAAGGTGGAAGTGGTCATTGGTTTGAAAGATGATTTCAGAGGATCTTTGGTGGAATTTTCTACAATGCATCTTATAGATAGGACATACTGCTGCTACCGAGTGTCGGGGGTTGAGGGAGGGATACTTGTAGATGTGGTGCCAATTAAGCAGGCTGCTCTGTCCTAGATAGTATCCAGCTTTTTGAGTGTTGTTGGAGCTGTACCCATCCAGGCAAATGGGGAGTATTCTGCCACACTCCTGATTTGTTCCTTGTAGATGATGGACAGGCTTTGGAGAGTCAGGAGAGGAGTTATTCATTGCGATATTCCTAGCCTCCACCACTGCATCTATGTAGTGAGTTCCATTGAGTTTCTGGACAATGGAAACTCCAAGTTTGTTCATAGTGGAGGATTTAGTGGTGGTAACACCATTGTATGTCCTGGGGCAGAGTTAGATTGCCTCTTATTGGTAATGGTCATTGCCTGGCCTATTTTCTTGAACTATTGGCTTGAAACTGATAGTTCAAGAGCACAACACAGTGAGCAAGATTAGAGTTATATTGCAGCCTGCAACTTTTAATCATGCAGCACAGAGAGCTAGATATGACCTGGGATCCACATACAGCACTCTCTGCTTAATGGCAACCACTGACCTTGACATTTATTGGTGCTATGACTATTTCACAGATGGACACTTAGGACCTGGGTGTCATATATGGCGAGTGGCATTCACTCACACATTGCATGCTAGAAGTGACCTTCTACCTTAAACTTGAGGTTCTAATATAGGAGTCCACAATCTTTAATCTAAAACATATGACAGATTCATGCAACTTAGAGTCTAACCCATATTCAAGGTTCCTTTCCAATATTGGCCTAGAGACAGCCCACTCCTAATCACATACCATTACACTATTCTTACAGATTCGTCCCCTTTCTTCCTGATTGCTCTTTAATTGTCCTTCTCATACCACCTACTGCCACCAGTTAGGATTTCCTCCCCTATTTCTCACGAGTTGCCAGTCGAGCTTCGTCCTCTTGTAATTGGTAAGGTACTCTGGATTTGTCTGATCAACATCCTCATCTCACCCTCAAAAGGCTAATGAATCTCAAGGCCCTACTTCAGTGGTGCTTCATAATTCGGATTTCTAGCCTGCACTGCTAGCTATATGAAGGCGAAAACCAAACCCAGCTGAAATTTCACTAAATAATCTTTAAATGCAAGTTTTGATTACACCCCAAACTCTAACATATGCGTTCATTGCATCAGATTGTGGCCAAGTTTAACATTCTGTACAGGGAAAAAAATAGCTGTTACAACTATTAAAAAATTATAGATACAAATTAATTAAAAGCTTATGAATTGAGTATCTGAGAAAAATGTTATTCTTTTCAGATGAATTCCAGAACTTGCCCTATTAAAATCATTACTAAGAATGCGTAGAAGTGAATGGTGAGTACAACTTGTAATACTTGTTCTTTGAACCACTGATTTCCTATCACAGCATATATGACAATTCTTTCAGTTTTATTAGGAACTTTAAAATGTCAGACATGGCTGAAGTGGTAACATTCCATCCGCGTCAAAATACTGACTGATTCCAACATCTTCACCAACTCAATATGCTGTAGTGGGATAGAGAATTTGCTATACTGTCACAAGTGCCTGATTTTTTGTATGTCCTTTCTTACCTTCATAGATGAATATAAAAGCCCACAGGACCGCTTCAAAAACAGGAAAGAGTTCCTTTGTTTTCGTCAATTTTTCAACCACTATCACCAAACCAGGCTATCTGGTCATTTAGCTCAAAGATGCTCATGCATTATTCTGTTAAAAAAACTTATTACCCTTCTCCATGTTACTAAGGCCATTACACTCCAAAACTACTTCAACAATTTTGAAGAGCTTTGAACTCATGCATAATCCCACTATATTTTTCATGATTCTAAAAATACAAATCTGTAAATTGTTTTTCATTGAAAAAATATTGAGTTATTGCATGACATATTATGCGGCTGCTGGGAGTGGGAAGCAAGGAAAGTGGGGGAAACTTAATTGAATGAGATGCCAAAATCAGATTCCTGACAGCAGGTTGAAAGCTGGCAATAAAGCATTTGGATCATTAATGGCAGGTCACATTTCCCAACAGCAGGTATCAGAGAGTTGTTTTACATTCTCACTAAAAGGACAGTTCACCAGGATTAAGTACCTTTTCTCAATGAGAGTCTCTACAACTGAGCAATACCTGCTCTGCAATTGTAGACTCCATACAAGAAAGGTACAACGGGCGAAGCACACCAGGGAAGACAGGCAGTTTGACCTGGGGAAATCAGGACAGGCTGACCAGGGAATTGGAAGAGGTCGAGTGATGAATTAGGGCAGGCTGCCTGGGGAAATTGAGGCATGGCTCCCAAAACAGGCTGGTAGGGTCAGAATGTTTAGCTGTAGGCCTCCAGTCAGACAGCACGTGTGATACCTCTAGTTTGTAAAGATTTTACATCTTCCCAGTCACCTTCTAAGTATCCAATAGGGATCCAAGATGGCATTGGATATTTATTTGGTGAAAAGGGTGTGCAGGGATACAAGGAAAAACATGAGGTAATAGAACCAATACAAGCACGATGGGCCGAATGGCCCCTTTCTGCACCAATGTGATTCTGATTCTATGAATCATGGCATAAGGACCTTCAATCCTTTCAGGCATTATTCTCCTACCCTATCATGCAAACAAGATTAGCCAGGCTTATTGCATATAAATATGAAACACGCTGAGAATCACACGAGAAAAGTTGACCTGTCACCAAGAAGACGTGATACTTGAGTGAACACTTACTTCAATAAACAATAGAGAATAGGTGCAGGAGTAGGCCATTCTGCCCTTCGAGCATGGTCTTTACCAATTGGTTAGATCTTTTTAAGAAAAAAAAAGAGAGAGGAGAGGAAAGAAGAAAGGAAAGGAAAAGCAGAGCAGGAGGGGTCTCAAAAGAGATAGACATGGGAGAAAAGCAAAGACAGGGAGAAAGGGAAAGTAAAAGAGAGAGTTTATCTGTCATGATTTACTTCTGTAATGCAAGCCACTAATTGAGTGTATCGCTGGTTACAGAGGAGTCAGAAATATGGCAAATGGGCAGAGGTTTAATGTTCAGGAGCAAGTGTAGCTCAGGCAGATTTGCCAGACGATCTTTAGCTGTATATCTCAGATGGTACCAGGTGCCTGGCTGAGGAGGTACAAACCAATTTGTCTGGCACAAACCCACAGAGCTAAAGCTACCAAGCTTCCTGCACAACCTGGCTTCTTCCACTATACCCATGGGCAAAATACCAGTGAGTACAGACAAGACCCTTAAGTAGCCCCAAGGCCCCAAATAGGCCTGAGGCCTTCCGTACCTTCTGAAAAATTGCAGACAGGGATGGAGCAGACCAGTAAGTGGCAGGAAAGCCAACCACTGGATTTTACAGGCCATGCCACAGCTTCAAATCTGTTGCCAAGCAGCATAAAATCTAGGCCTTCATTCACTTTCAAAACTAAAACATTGATGTTCATCCAGCACAGAGCTAGTTATCATCTCATGGCTGTTTTAATTTTGGATAAATAGCAATGCAATGAATGCTGACTTGCATTCTTAGTATGACAGATGCGATTATTGTTTTTACACTGGTAAATGAAACTCTTAATTCTCACCTATCACTTGGTCTGTCCTGGTACTTAATAAGTACAGTGTAGTATGTGTGTGACAGAAATACAGCAGAACAGTGGGTGAAAAGTCAAATCCATCTACACTCAGTGGTTTGATGAGGCCATGCCACAACCTGGCTTAAATCAATCCAGTCAGGAATTATTATATTTTTTTAAACTCTAAATCAAGTGTGGGGTTGTTGCTGAAGTTGTTGGCTGGGACACAGCTATTTTTCATTAGCTATTTGGGTGAAGTTCCTGGTACTGATTCTAAAGCAGCAAAATCACAACATCTGTGCTGACACATTATAAAGTGTCAATATTATAGGATTTTAAAGGTCAGCCTCCACGAACTACTCTGACTGAACTCCTGGCACACATTACGTCTGTCTCTGGGGCCTGGCTGACTGCCTGATGGGGTGAGAGAGAAGCAGGTTTATGAGGTGTAGCTGCAGACCTGCAGCTGGTTTGTCAAGATTTGTTCATTGTTGCTCAATAATGATGGATATAACTAAGAAAAGGAGGTACAAAACCTCCACTTTCACTTTATATTCTGAAAGAAGAAATCCACAACAGCAATGTTGCCCTCTTTGTGGATTACAAATCACCTTTGATTTTTCAAGTTTCACTTGTGGCAGATAACCTTGCTACTGCAACAACACAGCAACATAATGCTCCAGTTGGTCCATTATGAATCATTCTGGTCAACACACTGTAGGAATGATATATACTGGCTGTTGACGGAATCCAGCATAGATGCACCTGAATGACCACAAAGGTTAAATTAAAAGGAGGTATCATATCAAGTAAGGTTATATTCCATTGATCAAAGTGTTCAAAGTGTTAAGGGAAATTGATTGATTATAGAGAGAGACTACTTTCATTTGTTGTGCAGTGAAATACTAAGGGACTCAGTCTAAAAATTAGTGTCTGCCCTTTCAGGAATAAGATCTGCAACACTTCTTGCTTGGAAGGTGTGATCAAAGTTTTGAACCATTTTCCACAAATGAAACTGATGTATGGTTAATTGTTCATCTTAAATTATGAGATTGATAAATTAGGAATATGAGATGAAGACAGGTATGTGGAGTTATGCCATGAAACAGCCACATATCCATTGGAAGGTTCGAACAAGTTTGATGGCTCATGTAGTCACATGTTTCTGTAACTTCTATCTGTATGAGGAAGTTAATTATACTAATAGAAGTGCCAAATAAAAGCAAATTACTGTGGATGCTGGAATCTGAAACCAAAAGAGAAAATGCTGGAAAGTCTCAGCAGGTCTGGCAGCACCTGTAAGGAGAGAAAAGAGCTGACATTTCGAGTCTAACTGACCCTTTGTCAATAGAAGTGCCAGTCTGGCTTGTTTTTACCTGAAAGAGTTTTTTGTGATCTTCATAAAATACTCACTTGTTAATTCCTCTTTTCATCTCACACATTCAATTAGGACATCACGATATAACATACAAGTTGCATTTTTTAAGCTTACTCAGCACGCCAATGGGGATTATGATGGTCAGCGCTGACCTCAGTTCTGCTAAAACTAACATGGGCTGACATTTCTTAACGTAAAAAAGCTGCTGTGTCTGCCTGCAAATGGATTACAACAGAGGAAGAGAGAAATAAAGCTCGATGAAAATTAAACCAAATCCCCCATTTGAAAATTGTGCACTATGTACATGAAAATGTATTAAGTTCCTTGATTTTATGTTTCTTTCTATATCTGAAATTGAATATAGATTTCAATTTACTTTAATGAAAAACAAACTTTGGCATCTGTTTCTATATTTACATATCTTTACATAACAGGTACAGCTGGTGATTTGGTTCCATTTTATAGCCTGTTATGTGTTAAATATTGGAATGATAATTGATGATTACTGCAGACAGGTTTGCTGTGGCTATTAAAAATTAAAGTGTCTATGCTTGTTGCTTTTCAAGCTAGAACATAAAAATTCTGCATTCAAAGATTAATTCCTGGATCTACCGTACAATGTAAAAATTAAGGTGCAGAGGTTTGCTCCCACACTCGGTGCGCAGAGATCGAAAAATTCCCAGCTATGCAAATCCATTCTTTAATAATAACTGGCCAGATATTATGTTTTCAGGGATGTTGGTGTTGAATGGGTGTAGGGGGAAAGAGAGGGGTTGGAGGTGCAGCACTGGATTAGCAGACATGGCGAGTTGCCACAGAAGAACTGAGGGAGCAGCGAGGTGTGGAGGAGGACTGGCTGGAAAATATGGTTCACGGATAAATAGAATGTCATATGAAATATCCCTCTCGCCCTCAGCCCTCGCACTTTCATACATTGCCCAACTCATTCCCATCGCTCGTCATGCTAAGCTAAACCCCAAACGACTCCAGTGGACCCAAATACCCTCCATTCTGACTTCCATTTAACTCCCTTGCTTTTTAAAACCCCCAATTGTCAACTTGGTACCAAATCATACCAACCCATGCGTTTCCATCTACCATTTTAATCCATTGAGTAGCCAACACGGGCATACCTATGTATCCATGTACAGATGAGATAAAATAAAGTTCTAAACAAATAAACTACCAGGTGTATAGTGCAGACTTCACTATGTGGAAATAAATCACTCTCACTCAAAAGATCCTATTTGCTACATTTGCATTCCTCCTACTAAATAAATATCAAAGACAAAACATTGTGTTCAGTTGCAAGAACACTTTATAACAAACATTGGAATTCATATTTCTATGTTAAAGAATCTATAACCACTTGTAGCTAATAATCAAACTCACAAATGGTAGGCAACCTCTAGCAATAATGGGTTGTTTTGAAATCATTTATTCAGCATTAATCCAGTAGTATTAAAAAGAAATTAGTTTGATGTTAGCAGACAAACTGAAATAAATAAGGGCTATGCTTTAAAAACAAAATCAAAATTGACATGACTTTTAAATTCCTTAACAGTTTAACAGCTCCCTTTGACATGCCATTTTTGAGATAATCTTAACAGATGCTTCTGACTAATTTGAAATTTGATTTTTAACAAGGCTGTTTACAGTTGCATTGAGCTCAACAGTAATGAGTTTGCATATCTTCTCCTCATATTTATGCCTACTTTTAATCATTGCAAAAAGCACATTTTATCTCTCAGAAGTGTCCTCTGAACATATCCAAATAGGTACATTGTCCCTTCAAAGAGGCACCTCTGTCTATCCAAAGAAATTAGGAATGTTTAGACCTTCTCTTCCCAGGGCTAATCTGCATTTCAGACTACAATGATACTAAAAGACCACTTCAGTGGAGGCAGCTGGTGATTTAAATATATGCAAATCCCAACCTGATCATATGTCTGCCCCCAAAATATGGAAATGCAGCCTTCGGGTGTGGGATGGGGAGGAATCTAATTTCTATGCTGGTCTGACACGATGGGACGTCCCGGTGTGTTGGCTTTGTGTACCTTTGGAAGGCAGTAGAAGGCGCCTACACGAGAAGTACGTGGGATGAGGGCGCGTAGGAAACTCTGAAGGAGTGGATCCAAAGTGTCGGGCAATGGGACCTTATATGAGAATCTCTCTGGCTATGTGGAAGGCACCTTGAAACCTATTGTACAGGGGATCTCCAGCTTCTGTCACGACACTACGGATTTCTTACAGAAACTCAGCACCCACGGACCAGTCGAACGGGGAACATTTCACGTCACAATGGACGTTTCCGCACTCTACACCAGCATCCCCCACAAGGATGGCATCACGGCAACAGCCTCACCACTCAACACTCAACACCAACAACTGCCAATCTCCAAACACCATCCTACAACTCATCAGCTTTATCCTCGATCACAATGTCTTCACCTTTGACAACCAATTCTTCATCCAGACACACGGAACAGCCATGGGGACCAAGTTTGCACCCCAATATGCCAACATTTTTATACACAGGTTCGAACAAGATTTCTTCTCGATGCAGGATCTCCAACCAACATTGTACACCAGGTACATTGATGACATTTTCTTCCTCTGGACCCATGGTGAGGAGTCACTGATAAAACTACACA
Source organism: Hemiscyllium ocellatum (assembly GCF_020745735.1). Taxonomy (NCBI): domain Eukaryota; kingdom Metazoa; phylum Chordata; class Chondrichthyes; order Orectolobiformes; family Hemiscylliidae; genus Hemiscyllium; species Hemiscyllium ocellatum. The sequence goes on from NC_083401.1 coordinate 126,643,843, forward strand.
GTGACATCAACAAGTTTCATCCCACTATCAAACTCACCATGGACTACTCTCGACTGTCTGTCTCATTCTTGGACACGTGCGTCTCCATCAAGGATGGACACCTCAGCACCACGCTCTACCGCAAACCCACAGACAACCTCACAATGCTACACTTCTCCAGCTTCCACCCAAAACATATTAAAACAGCCATTCCCTATGGACAAGCCCTCCGTGTACACCAGATATGTTCAGATGAGGAGGAACATGATGGACACCTGGAAGTACTCAAGGATGCCCTCACAAGAACGGGGTACAATGCTCAACTCATCGACCGCCAGTTCTGACATGTCACAGCAAGGAACTGTAATGACCTCCTCAGGAGACAGACACGTGCTGCAACTGACAGGGTACCCTTCGTTGTCCAATACTTCCCAGGGGCTGAAAAATTACACCATGTTCTTTGTGACCTGCAACACATTATCAATGAGGATGAGCACCTCACCAAGACCTTCCCCATACCTCCACTACTTGCCTTTAAACAACCACCAAACCTCAAACAGATCATCGATTGTAGCAAACTGCCCGGTTCTCAGGACAACTCCATACAACCCTGTCACGGTGGACGCTGCAAGACATGTCAGATTGTGGACATAGATACCACTATTACGCGTGGGAACACCTCCCACCTTGTACATGGCAGGTACTCACTGACTCAGCCAACATTGTCTATCTTATACGTTGCAGGCAAGGATGCCCAGAGGCATGGTACATTGGGGAAACCGAACAAAGGCTACGACAACGGATAAATGGGCACTGCACAACAATCAATAGACAGGAGGGTTCCCTCCCAGTTGGGGAACACTTCAGTGGCCCAGGACATTCAGCCTCGGACCTTTGGGTGACCATCCTCCAAGGTGGACTTCGGGACAGGCAGCAGAGGAAAGTGGCCGAACAGAGGCCGATAGCTAAGTTCGGTACCCATAGGGAGGGCCTCAACCGGGACCTTGGGTTCATGTCACATTACAGGTGATCACCATTGCACTACACGCACACGCACGCACACACACACACACACACACACACACACACACACACACACTCACATGCACACATATTTTGTGTGGTGAATTAGTACTTGCAGAGTTACATTGCACGTTGCTCAAAAACTGCACACATTCATGTAGAACTCTGAGCTCAAAAACTGCAGAAATTTATGTAAAACACTGTTATCTCACTTATTAGATTAGAATCAATCTAAACATCAGGTCATAGACAGAGAACATAGGGGGCTAACACCTTCAACATATTGTCTAGCTATCACCATTGTTAGCAGCTAACCCAAGAATGCAACTTTAAAAAAAAGGGTTTTGTGATTTACACATGAAAGAAGTGAAACTATCACTGTATTCTAACAGATGAAAGGCTTAACAGACAATCAATTTTTCAATGTATAATTTCAGTTACACCACACTGCAAATTTTTGTTATAAATTCTGTGTTACGATCGAGCCCTCCACAATCACCTGATGAAGGAGCGTCGCTCTGAAAGCTAGTGTGCTTCCAATTAAACCTGTTAGACTATAACCTGGTGTTGTGATTTTTAAACTTTGTACACCCCAGTCCAACACCGGCATCTCCAAATCATAAAAATATACAGCAAGCTTCATTATAGTTTTTGATGAATAAGAGGTTATTTCCATTGTCACCTCTCTCATTATATTTTTCCGAACATACAAATTCTTCTCAAGAGATCCACATTTATATCAAAGCAGCAAATATCACTTTTTAATACATTCCCACATTGACTGTCATTTTGATGTATTCATTATCATGCACATGCCCATTTTGTCATTCTCTTGGTATATGGAGCAGATTCAAGTCGTCATAGCAGAAGTGACAGCGCAGTCAAAGCCTCCTCTAAATTGTATTTGCAATCGCTACAAAAAAAACATCTGACTTACTTTGTCGTGATTTTCAATGAACTGGCTTGACTTTTGTCAAAAGGAAAACTCAGCTTTGAAAGGAAAGACTTTCATTTTGCCTTCAGCTTTGCTGGGTTTTCGGCGTTGCTGGGAAACAACAAAAAGCAAATAAGAGCATGTCAATTTATATTGAGAGCTCTTGAATACAGAATACTTTGAAAAAGACGACTTTCAGTCCATCTAGTCCATTTATCGACAGTATTCTCCAGTTACCTTTCTTATAACCCTGAATCCCATGTGACAAGAGTTCATCCATTTGCTTCTTTAGGTCCCTTTTTCTACTACCTGCACTGAAAATCTCTTTAATTTGCTTGCATAGCTTTCAGTAGCTCCTCTACATTTCTTATTTCTTTACGTTATCATTAATTTGTAAGTTTGACCCTGTCATAGTGGTGAGCATATCAATCTGAGTGAGGACCACTAGCTGTTCAAAATAAATTCAACAGCCAGTTATTAATTTTAAAAGTAAATGACAAAATTTCACATTTTAAACCAAGCACTTACTACATAAAAGCTAAACAAAGCAAATGCTACTACCATGAGTCATAAACACATTGTTCAGCCCAAAACGTCCAACAAAGCACTCCCTGCTCTATTGTCTTTACAATCTAACTGTCCTCCAATACTTGCCATGACTTTGAACATTCTTTCACTTCTCCTGGGAACAAACCAAGTTGCATTTGGAATGTTCTGGGATTCAATTTAATTCTCAACAGTGTTACTATAAGTCAAAATAGTTTGTGTATTACTGGAAAAAAAATACATTTTATTGAAGCATTTCATCTTGCACTCATCAGGACAATTCACAAAAAATACCAAAGTGAAGGGAAAATTAGAGAAGACGAGTGTGTTTATAGTTGACAAGTGGGCTTTTAGTGGTAGATTGGTTACAAGGGAAATGCAACAGTTAACTGCCAAACACTGTTTAAATTTTAAACAAGAGTAACTGACTCTGATCAAAGCCATTGACTGAGAACTGAAGGAGAGAATGTCAGCCACATATTTTGTTGCGGTGAAACACATGCAGTGTGTACACGTTCTACCTGCAAAGAACAGGACTGTGTGTGTTAATATATCTCATTTCTCATACACACAAATGTGTCATACTCCAAGCCCACTTGACAATCTAATTGAGACTGTCGGTCAAGCTCAGGTAGGTCACTTGCATATGTTGGAATCTATTATATTAATACCTTGCTCTGTGTGTATACGCACTATGCCCTTTTCAATGCAACAAAGCACATGATAGTGATTTTCTGTTTAATTTCACATGATGATGCCTTGATCAACTGGCCTTGTTTAAAACATAAACAAAAGTTGACAGTTAAAGCAAAGTGGTCCATTCTTGAAATCGACACCTCTACCAATCAGAGTCGACTTATCAACCAATCAGCATAGCCTTTCCTACAACGTAAGTGTTGCTTTCCCCTTAGTTAGTTAGTTTTCGTGCATTTTCCCCCGAGTGCAAGAGAAAGCTTCAAAAACTGTGTCTTCACTCAGCAGGATTACGCCCTTGTTCACTGAGGTATGAGATTTAATGGAGTCATTCCACTCACAACCTCCAAAAGATCCTTTAGCATCACAGGAGCATGGAGATTCAATTCAAGCTTAGGCCACAATGCCTTTTTGCTTCGTGACTTTGCAAACAGAGTTTCTGATCGTTGTTAGCTATTGATCTACAGATCCTGAAAGATTCTCTCATTCCATTTGTCTCAATGCTGCTTCCAGTCCTCAACCGCAACTATCTGAGAGAGAATTTGCAAAGTTAAAACCCAAACGATAACTCCCTGAATTCTATTTAGGAAGTCCCAGCTAGAGATTCAAGCTAAATTTCTTCAATTCTTTAATTAGTCTTTTGATCTGAAAGGTATTTGGAGACTTTAATACTTTCCCTTGTTTAGCAATTGCTGTTTACATTCTTTGATTTTATACATTTATTGAGTGCAACTTCAACCTTACCAGACTCACTTGTTCCTTCATGAAGCTATGGAGGACCACCTATCTATTATTTATCTACTCTACCACTGACCATGTTAATTAAGCACTCCTTGAATTGGAATTTCCTTAGATTTGTTTAATAGCTTCCATTGTCTTACATGTAAAAAAATTCATTTCTCAAAAGATTATACTCATAAATCACAAGATTAGACATTTTCACAGCACTAGAAATTTACTGATCAAATCAGGAAGGGTGAACACTCTCCTCTCTTCACTTCATCCCTGAATTAGTGGTGAGTTTGAGTTTAAAAGGGTTCTTAATTAATAAATAACTTATAAAACAAAATGTAAGAAATAAGCTGGCCACAAATTCCTTATGTAAAGATTTGTATTTCTGAAGCCTACTCAAAAGATGCAGAAATTAAAACATACAATTATATCCACTTTCCCATTAATATTAATAAACTATCCTAAATATACAAAACAAATGATAATGTTTGATACTCTGCAAAGTTCTAACACTTAATTAAAACAAAAAGAAAAGTCAGAAAAACTGGATATATTTCTCAGAAGTTTGCTTACAGCTGAGAGGTCATTTTCTACATCAACTGCTGGTCCCAGAGTTTCTCACTGGCGCAGTCATGACTAATTGATTTATTCCTCCCTTGAAAACAATGCCATTGATTCAGAGGTCTCACTTTGATGCCAGCCGAATGCTCTCAATGAAGGCTTTTCGATTCACAAATTGTGATGAGAGATTTCAGAAAAGGAGGGAGGCAGCAACACAATTATTTCTCAGGCATTTTTCTCAGAGTGAAACTGATTGACCGGTGAACAATATTGACCCTTGAATTAACCTGGCTGACCTAACAAAACACTCCAATAGAGTTCTGCGCTTGTTAGTAGGCAAGCTCACATGTAACAAACATTGAATATCTTGTACCCTGAAACCGACAATCTCCAGCTAACTACTTCTCCACAAATGCCATTTTCACAACAAACACACACACTTTTAAAAAAAAACATTTAATTGGATACAACTGGTCCAAAACCTTCTCTTTTCAAACACGGTCAATATTTCCTCATGCATCATACCTTTAAATACCCTTCCACATTCTGACTCCTTCCCGCTCTCACTCTGTAAAGACCATAAGGCACTGGTTAGCAAGAGCCTTGACCAGGGATACACCACCAGAGGGAGGAAATTGCATTAGGTCTTCTGGGCTACAGAAGAGGCACCAGACATTAAAATAGCTTACCTTATGCTCTAGCTGCTTCTAGTTAGGTTTGAAGTGAAGAAAACTCTTAATAAAAACAGAACAGTCATTAGGGGCTTCCTGACTCCTAACATGAGGTTGGAAAGTAGGAGGGATTAGGGAATCTGATACCACCTACTGGGCCAATGAATGCACCTTTTCAGAAAATCAGCTATCAATGGCTGAGCTGCCTGCCAATCACCAAGACTAACACAGATGATTGGTTGCTGTGCACAGTGACCAAAGAGCCAAGGCCCCCAAGAAACATGGTCCTGGGAATGAGGACCATTTGTAGTTCCCTCTCCTGGGCCCTGATGTCTTGTAAATGCAGAATGCATTGTCTTTCAGCATTGTTGTGGTTGTGTGTTACTAAACATTTCAGTTCACAAATGTACATGCTAACCTGAGCCTCAATGACTCATGCAAGGAATCATATCTTTTGAAATTGTACTGAATCCTCCACAGGTATTTTTGTTTTAATATTTAAAATATTTATCATCTTTCCAAGAGAAACCATTCCTGGTTTGTAAAGCTGAAATACAATAAACTCCAAAAATGCCATAAAATTCAACAGGTGATATAAAAATTGAAATTTCCTTTGGTGCATTGGGTCTGCCTCAGAACTTGCTAGAAAAATAAATCTCACGCCTCAGTACTCCCATCCCAGTTCAATCATTTCCAAATCTAACACTGCTGAAAGCATCTCTCTTGTGCATTTCTCTCTCTGTAATAAGAGAGAATGACTGTGTGGTACACCTGCAGCTTAAGTTATAGCAAATGTACGCTCCACTGCACTTTCAGTCTTTGTGGGCTAAGGCCTATATTAAAGTTTTTAATTGTAGCTATTATCTTTTTATTGAAGCTGAAAGCCAGATTCAGAAAACTTTTGATGTATAGATATAAAAGTGACTGTCAAAATCCCACAAATACATCACAAAAATAAAGCAAGTGTTTTTGGTTTCCTCACAATTCTATTTTCCAGTGAAACCAATATTATTAAAAACCTGTCATCTTTGCATCCAGTCGATTTCCATCTTTTAATCTCTTCAGAGATGAACACACCACTGGAGCAATTGGGTCTTGAAACAAGGTCTCTTGATCCAGAGACACTACCACTGTATCACAAGAGACCTTTTCCATTTTAGTCGAGACTTAATATTAGGTAGCTATTCTCACTATTAAGAACAAGGGAGTTGCCTCACCATGTGGTATGCAGGTTCCTTTCACATAGAGATTGGGTAAGATCTTTCATTAAACCATAACTGAAAACAAAAGGTGCTGCAAGTCACAGCAGGTCAGGCAGCATTATGGAGAGAGAGCAAGCTAACATTCTGAGTCCAGAGGACTCTTCATCAGCGCTGATGTGAAGTGTGGAAGCACGTATGCAGTAGTGGAGGGGAGTAATTTGCTCTATCAACACCCTTTCTTCCTCAGCACTCCACCCTGGCCCACTATTGCATAAATGTTGCCCCCTCCACACTTCACACCAACACTGATGAAGTGTCCTCTAGAGTAGAAATGTTAGCTTCTCTCTCTCTATGGATATTTCCTGACTTGCTGTGATTACTGGCATTTTTTGTTTTCAGTACAGCATTTGCAGTAATTTGTTCCTTCATTCATAAAACCATTCCTGAATTTTCTAGAAGCAGTTTACAAGTTAAATTAAACATTCTGATCTCCCACAGAAATGTTTTCATCTGTGTGTTATCTTCCCTGACCTGGTTGGCTGGACCCTAACAAAGAAGGATTCACTCCCAATATCCTATCTTTGCTCCTTTGTGGAAAATCTGGATGTTGTACCCAGAGTAAGCAGTTTGTTGGTTTTGTTTCCATGAGGCAGATCACAAAAATAATTTGATGTGTTTGATGATCTACTTTGCATGGATCATCCACACTGGCTACGTGCCTGATACCATAGACTTCAAAGTCATTCTTATTGATCTTTGAGATTTGAAATATGACAGACCAACCTGTTAGCAATATTTTATCTGGTAATATTTATTGTCCTGTTGAAGAGTCCATGTAAAAAATAAGAAATGCTAAATGGAGGAGTTATTTTGTGAAAGCACCTAAAGCTAAGAGTTCGTCATTTTACCCAGAATGTTAAAGTTCCTCTAACAAACTGTTACCTCTGCTAGAATTAATTTCTGACTCAGCGCTACTCAGTGTATGAATGACTACTACTGCCTCCAGTGGATGATCATTGCCTTCCACCTTTCTGATCCCACAACTGTATTTTCTGTGTCTAGAGGCCCAATGTTCAGAAATAATAAAAGCGAGATTGTGATTTTCGAAGTAAATGTTAATGTAAAAAAGCCAATTGTTGCCAATGTTGCTATGGAATCTGGGTCAGATACCAGAGATGTAGAAGTCAAACAAACAAGCAAAACCGTTCCTATTTGAAGAGGTTTTACATGGTCACTAGATTCACTATAAAAGTGGTGATTATCTGCAAAGATGGCTACGCACATCCATTTTTCATATTAACAGCATCTGAAGTGCGTCCAAGAGTACATACAGGAACCCTTACAATATCATTCTAAATACAGGAATTGCTCTTACCTATATTGTGTGAAATTTTCACACTTTATTTTTAGACTTTCACTTTTAACCTGTGTTAGGAAATAAAGTCCTGAGGTGGTCCAGAATCTCTAATGCCACAAAGGGAAATTATAATTTATTTTTAGCTGTCCGGGTACAATTTATCAAAAACCCTTAAAGTAAATTAGATTGTATTGTATTATTAAAAATGTTCTTTTAGATAACTATATCCCCCATTTCTCTTGATCATTGAAGACACTGAGAAGGGGAATGGGAGAGGCTATGTAACAAATGACCAATCCACTCCCACCTGTTTTGGGCACTCACTGAATTTGAACTTATTCACTTGTTAAGCTTCAACTTATTTGTAAACATATTTTCACTTGCAACTGTCCTATGAATTTGGTTTAAGAATATCCAGAAGAAAGTGAGTTTTTTTTTTGGTTTATGAAACAAAACCAGCTTCCACTGTAAATTCATTAGAGATTGTTTATTCCTGAAAGAAAGATGGCCAAAGAGTTTTGTGCAATCATCTTGTGCAGAATGTAGTGCCATTCAGAACAAAGGCAGACTATTGATTGATACTCCATCTGCTGGTGTAGCCATCGACATCACCCTCTGTGCACTATGGCCACAGTGTATGCTCTCTACAGGATATACAGAAGCCACTTGCAGAGATTTCATTTGGCAGCATCTCCTAAACCCAATATCTCTACTGACCAATAGATCATGAAGTGCATGGGAACATCAGCTTTGCCTCCAAGTTCCAATCCAAGTCACATATCATCCCAATTTGGACATGTACTGTCAATCTTTAGGTATTATCATTGAATCAAAAACCTATAACCCCAACCAGGTAACATTCTAGAAACACCTTTACCACACAAAGTGCAACAGATCCTGAAGAAAGGTAATCATCATTTTATCAAGTAATGAACAATGCATGTCAGCTTTCTCACTGAGCTCAAAGTCATAAGAAGAAAAATAAACTAACTCAATTGCTTCATTAATGACCTTACTTTCATCATAAGGTCAGAAGAGGGGATGTTTGCTATGATTGCACATTTGTGACTCTTCAGTTACTGGTGTAACCCTTTATCAGGACAAGACCACACCCAAAATGTTGACTTGTCCACCTTCTAATGCTGCCTGGCTTGCTGGGTTCTTCCAGCCTCCTGTCTATCTATTTTGGATTCCAGCATCTCCAGAATTTTTTTTTCTTCAGTTACTGAAGCAGTCCATATCCACATGACGTAAGGCATGGTAAACATCCAGGCGCAGGCTTATAGGTGGCAAGTAACTCTAATTCAATAAAAATACTAGGCAAGGAATATTACTGATGACATTTAATTGGATTAGAAGCACTGAACCATACAAAATAGGAGCAGGAGTAGGCTCTTCCAGCCTGCTCCACCACTCAATCGTCAAGCTCTATATCCTGTTTCCATTTTTCCTCTGTCTTCTTTAGCCCCAGTTCTTGAAATCATAAAATGTTTGGCCTTAACTGTTTTCTGTGGGTAGTGATTCCTCAGGCTCACCTCTCTCAGTGAAAAAGATTCTCCATATCTCAATCCTAAATGGTTTAGTCCATACCTTAGACTGTGGGCCCTGGTTCTTGACCTCCCCAGCATTGAAAATATCCTTCCTGTATCTACGCTGACTAGTCCCATTAGAATTTTACATATTTCTTTGAGATCTTCCAAATTTTTCTGAAATCCAGTGAATAGCATCATGACTGATTCAACCTCTTTTCATATATCAGTCCCACCATCCTAGCAATCATCCTGGTAAGCATTCGCTGTACTGCCTCTATAGCAAGAACATCCTTCCTCAGATAAAGAGACAAAAACTCCATGCAATATTCCAGATGTAGTCTCACCAATGGCTTGTATATTCTCATTAAAATATCCCTGCTCTTGTACTCAAATCATTTCACTATGAAGTTCAATATACCATTTGCCTTACTTGACTGCCTGCTGCACCTGCACCCTTACTTTAAGTGGCTGGTGTTCAATGACACCCAGGTGACATTGCACTTTAAGCTCTCTTAATTTATAGCCATTCAGATAATAATCTGTCTTCCTGTTTTTGCTACCTCATTTGTATCTATATTACACTGTCATGCATTTGCCAACTCACTCAGTTTGTCCAAATCACACGGTAGCATCTCTTCATCCTCCTCACAGCTCACCTTCCAACCAACTTAAATCCCTAATCTAAATCAGTAATTCATACTGAGAGCAGCTGGGGTCCTAGCACTTTACCCCTGTTGTAGCCATTGCCTGTCAGTCAGAAAAGACCCATTTACTCTTACTATTTGTTTCCTGTCTACCAAACAGTTTTCTATCCATTTCAAAAGACAAGCATCTCCACACCAAAAAAAATCCATTGCACTTTCATTTTACACATTAATGTCTTATGTGGAACTTTGTTGAAAGCCTTTTGAAAGTCCAAAGAACAACTTCCATTGGCTCCCCATAATCAACTCTACTAGTTACACCCTTGAGGAACTCTAATAGATTTGACAAGCATTATTTCTCTTTTCTAAATCTACGTTGACTCTATCTGATATATTCACTGTTCTCCAAGTGCTCTGCTATTAAATCTTTTATAATGGACTTTAAAATTTTCCACACAACTGGTTTTCTGTCCACCTCCATTTTTAAATTGATTAGTTACCCTCCAACCTTAGGAAATATAGCAGAGTCAATAGAATCATAAAAGATGATCTCCAATGCATCCACAATTTCTCGGGCTACTTCCTTAAGTATTATGGGATGTAGATTATCAGGGCCTGGGGATTTATCGTTCTTTAATCCTATAAATTTTCTGAACACCATTTCCCTCCACATACTGATTTAATTCATTTCCTCCCTCTTGCTAAATCTGTATTCAACATTTCAGGCCTGTTATTTGTGTCTTCATTTGTGAACACAGAACAATGTATGTACTTTGTTGGACAGCCATTCCCTCATTCCACATTATAAATCTCCCTGTTCCCGATTGTAAATGACCTGCATTTATCTTCACCCATTCATTTTCTTCATGTTCTTATAGAAACTTCTACAATCCATTTTCAGGTTCTCTGCAAGCTTCCTCATGAATTCTATTTTCACTTTTTTAATCAATCCCTTTTCCCTCCTTTGCCAAATTCTAAACTGCTCTCATTCTTTACATCTGGTGTTTTTCTGGCCAAATTGTATGTTTCTTCCTTAGATCTAATACTATCTATAATTTCCCTTGTCAGTCATGGTTTGCCTATCTTTTTCATTTTAGTTTTGCACCAGACAGAAATGAACTATTGTTGAAGTTCACTAGTGCATCTTTTAAATATTTGATATTGATTTTCCACCAACTTTCCTTTAAACAACGTTCTTCAAACTATGATAGCCTTACATCACCATATTTTCCTCTATTTAGATTCAGGACTCTAATCACAGAATCAGCTAGGTCAGTCTCCACTTTGATGAAAGATTTTTTCATATTATGGTTGCACATCCCAAGGAGCCTCACATCTTGGCAATTATTCATAGGATCACACAGACACATCAAGCCGGTACCACCAGAAATACACTACACCTACCTAGTCACTATACTGTCCATTCTCATTACACATCTTCCAGTCAAAGATGGCTTATTCTCTCAATGGTTACTTAGTGTATTGACCATAAAACCATTCCACAAATTTTCTTCAGGAATTCCTCTTCTACGGTTTTATTACTAATTTCCTTTGTCCAAACCATATGGAGATTAAAGTTACCTATAGTTAAAAATGCTGCTGTTGTAACGAGGTCAGCCAGGTAGACCTCATCGAATATGCGTTCTCTGATTGGGGCTGTTAACCTGGTCCAATCAGGGAACCCTAGCTGGCAGATAAGAAGAGGAGTGTCGCTGTCTCTTGTACAGCTGTAAATGTTTATTGTAAACTGTTTTGTAATTTGTTTAATAAAATAATATAACCAGGAGAAAAAAAAGAAGAGGAGTGTCAATCATCCTGTTTACTCTGAGAGCTGGCTCTGAGGGAGCCAGACCAGTGTCAAAGACACTCCACGTGTAAATAAAAGGTGACTTGGTGGTGGGATACTGGCCTCTGTGGAGTTATTTCAGTTCCTTTATTAAATGCATCTCTAATTCCCTTTATATTCCCATTCCAAATCCCAACATCACCCCTCCAGTTTAAGGGTCTATATTAACACCAATTAATATTTTTTGCCCCTGGGATTTTCTCAGCTTTGCCTATACAGATTCCATATCATTGGAGCTAATATCCTTCCTGTCTGTTGTGTTACTTTCTTCTTTAACTAGCAATGCAACTCCAGTGCTATTTCCTTTATGTCAGTCCTTCCAAAATAGTGAATACCCCAGGATATTCAGTTCCCATCTGTGGTCAGCTCGCAGCCATGTCTCAATAATTCCAATTACATCCTGCCCATCTACATCTTTTTGTATAATTCATTCATTCACACTATTGCAAATGCACAAAACCTTAAGGTGTGTCTTTGTAACAGTACTTGTCTTGTTCCCTGCAGAAGTCTAGTTTGTACTGATCCCACCTCCCCCAGAACAGGTCCCTTTGCACCATCTCTTCAACCATGTAATCATCTAATGTATCCTGCTATTTCTATTCTGACTGATAAATGGATCTGGTAGTACTCCTGATATCACCACTTTTGTGGTACTGGTTTTTAACTTACTTCCTAACTCTCTATATTCTGATCTTAGGACTTCATCCCACAATCACTGGCTATTCACACTCTCCCACCAGAATGTCCTGAAGCCACTTTGAGACATCCTTGACCCAGCACCTGGGAGGCAACATACTATCTTAGAGTCTCGCTTGTGGCCTCAGAAATGCTTATCTATTCCCCTGAATAATTGAACCCCCTGCACCAATTGCATTCCCACACTTCTTACACCTCCCTGTGCAGTCGAGCCACTGTGGTGCAACAGATGTGGGAAACATGAAATTTGCCATGCTTCCTGAGACTGCATCTTCCAAACTCAAACCACTATGATCTAGAAGGACAAGGGCAGCAGATTAATGGGAACAACTCCAACGACAAACTCACATCCAAGCCTTTCACCATCCTGACTTGGAAATATATTACTGTTCCTTCAGTGGGTCTGTATCAAACTCCTTAAACTTCCGTCCTAACAGCACTGTAGGTTTATCTGGCCAAGCCAGCAATATCCACATCCCATAAATGAATTTTTAAGAAATTGTCCCCTCAGGAATCATTATCAACTATCAGAAAAAATATCTTAACAAGCTTTCCCTTTTATTCAAAATTGAGAAAATGGTTGTGCTTTTCTGTAGTTAAATACCTATAATAAAATTATACAAATCCACAACATTGTGCCTTGTAATAAAAGAATGAAACCTAGTTTGTATGTTTTGAACAGTTAAATACCTTTATAATATTTTACTAGTTAGAACTACTAATTGAAGTTATCATTCTTAATATAGTAGAAGTAATCATCTACTTTTTATTAAAAGTTGCATTTTATCCTTAATGCACCATTATTTTCAGATTCTATTCATTCATTATACTTTCTGGGGAGTAAAAGTGGTCCACATAAGCAATGCACAATATAATCAGAGTAAATTGGCAGCTGAATTTTCACCTCTCCAGCTTTCTATTCCCATTAACTCAGAAAATATTGCCGAGCTTTTTCATTTCAAGCACAGTAAAAGTAAGACCAGGAAATAAGTCTCTAAAGAGGTTTTGAGTCTTCATTCTGTGAACTTCAGCAGAAAACTATCATGCGTAGTGAAAAATCTGCTGCCATTTCATGACAAACATGCTTGATTCTACTGGTTTAATCCAATTTCATCCCTGTGATTTTACTATAGGATTAAACATAGACAGAAAGAAAACAAGTCACACCATATTATGAAATATTGTATTTTTTTTCCCATTACATCCTAATTTTAGACAGATCTAGAAATTTAAGGAAAATAAATCAATCAATCTCAAAATAATTCACTTCACTCATAAATACACATAGTTCTTCAGTTCTGAATTCTTTATATAGTAATTAAACATATAAGATGACAGATATAAGTTTAAAAATGACTAATAGACATTACAATCAATTAAACTTTGAAAATGTTTCATAACTACCAATTATAAAAGAGAGATATTGTCATTTCCATTATAAGATTACTTCACCTCTGTGCTTCTCAATTATTCATTGTGCCGTGTCAATCAATGTGCTGATTTACATCAATGATAAGTCCACAGCAGAGCTGTTTCAAATGCTCCTTGTCGAAGGTTGGGCTTCCTTTTCTGAGTGTTACAAGCAAGATCCCAGGAGACTGAGCCTTACTTCCTTCAAAGTTGACTTTGGTCTGATCAAGATCAGGAAAACATTGGCGCCATCTGAAATTTTAACACAACTACAGGATCTGGTGGATTTTCGAGCCACTTCATTTCTTCGTTTTCCTTTCAGTTCTCATTAATTTAAAGACATTTAGATATGTATGTCATTAGAATAGTTTCTGTTCATTTCAGAATCCAATATGTATGAGGATTGTAATAAAAATTATGAACAACACTAGCCCTCCTTAGCGAATGCTATGTTCTAATTTTAGTTAAACAGCCTATGTATTTTACTGCTACAGTTATATTATTGCTACTTTTTGAGCGAGCATATCATTTATCTGATATGAACAGAAGGATTTAATTGTACTGTCACCTGTTCCATCAAAACAGATATTCACATTTTCGCTTAAGTTAGTCCAGAAAATTCAATGAACTGCAACAGGGTTGTGGAATTTCAAGACTGTGGCATATTCTTAAATTGAGATGAGAGATTTGAAAACACATGAGGGGGCAAATGTTATACACAGGTGGTTTGTGTGAGGAATGAACTTCCTGAGGAAGTGGTGGATGCAGACAGAGTCACGATATTTAAAAGACACTTCGATAAGTACATGAACTGGAAAGGTTTGGAGGGATGTGGGCCAGGAGCAGACAGTTGGGATTAGTTTAGTTTGGGATTATGTTTGGTTTGGACTGGTTGGACTGAAGAGTCTGATTCCATGCTGTATGACTCTATGATTCTACAACTGGTAACACTTCAATTGTTTATGGGACAGATAGCAGATTCTAACTTTACCTCAATGGATCATTTTTAAACTTGACGTTATCTCACAACAGACGCAAAATAGCGAACTGACATTGTTTGGTTCATTGTTGCATTGTTAGCTTTATGTTGCTGCAGTGACACATAATATGCAGTGTAGTTTCACCGTTACTCTGAACTTACAGCTATCTAAATTTGTTATTAAGCTCATGGTCACACTGTCCTTCATTTAAGAGGCAAGGACAACCTGAAATGTAAAGTTCTTTCTAGTGGTGCGCAGGAGACGCATGTTATGGAGTTATGTCGGTCTCACTTCTAATTTTTCTCAACTCCATCCCCCCATTAGAATGTTTCAGTGCTAGTAGACACTTCTGTTCCTAGCTATACACAGCACACACACAATTCAGATGGCCTGATAGTTACACCTTTTACAAAAAATCTAGAACATGGATAGTTTTGTCAATTGTTTCAATAAAAATTACTTACACGAGAAAATTCCAGAAAATTATTGAACACTATTCAGAATTGCAGTGGGGAATCTGTAGGTATCATATTATTCTTTTCAACTAGTTTGCAGCTAACAAAGGAATTCAGCATTTGTTGAATAAAATGTAGTTAAATCTCCATACTACATGATTATTAGGACCAGCAAGGCATTCTTTACCTGCACTTTATTTTACTGAGGTTTGATTTCCTCTGCTGGGTATAATGCAGTGTCTCCCAAGAGCACAAGAGCAGTTGGTAATAGTGAGAGGTTTGTAATAACACAGTTTGTTATAATTAGGTTGCACTGTAAAGTCTCACAGCATTTGTAAGGCTGAGCATGTACCTAGGGACTGGTGAGGTTCCTATCAAATTTAGTCAGGCTGTCAGTAACAGTGAGTGATTAGATTAGATTAGACCATCCTGTGTCACTGAACACTGCCTGATATCCTCTTCTACAGTTTCATAAGTGACCTGACAACCGCTTTAATAGCACTAAGTGGTTTCATAGCAAAACAAAATTATTTTATGTAATTCTGTAACACAATAAAACAATGGGCGAAACTGAACAAGTAAAAAACTTCAGAAAATTTTAAAATAATTACACAGCAATATTCAGTGCAATACATTTTCAGAAATTGCTATATAAGTTTTCATGCTGTTCTAATGTCTCAAGTATTCTATCTCTCACTAAAATTTCTCCAGTAAGTTGTTTCCCTCTTCTCTGCAGAAGGCTGAAACCATAGTGGTAACCTTCAACCATTTGTATGATGCTGAATTGTCCAAATATTCTCAAAAAATGTCCAAATCTTCTTGGCAACAGCATAAAGTTAAGTGTTGCTTGTCTGTTAAATTAGCGATGGACACTGTTTTGTGATACTTCGTCCAGATGATTATCATTCACATGAGGATCTTGATAATGAGTGTGAGAGATTACTTAAATGTAGTGATACTCCGAGGGACATCTGATCCTTTCCTCAACTGTTGTCTGCCTACATTTTAGAGTTTAAGCAGGGATCAGCAGATAACAATCTGTGATGTGACATTGACGGGCTGTTTCTTATTGCTCCTGCTACTGGCCCAAATGAGATGAACACTCACAGGGAGTTGAATCTGGGTCACTCCTCATGTGTAAACCTTAGTTCTTCATTGAGTAAACTTAGCTGACAGAAAAGTCAGTCATGTTTTAATCTCAGCATTTACTTCAAAAGATATTGAAGCGTTAATATTTAAAATGATTAGATTCAGATTGCTCCCTGGTGTGTCAAAGGAGAGTTGTGTATTTGTCATTACATAAAAAATAACACTGAACTCTACTCAGCAATATTCTGTTTAGCTAAGATTACAACGTGGCCATATTGAGGGCATATTATAATAAAGGTAATGCAGGCAGCAGAAAATGTTGGGTTTCCTGTTCTTGTCCATGATCACAGCACGCAACCGACTGCTAAATGCACCTCTCAGCAGCATGCTCAGCTGCATCTAGAGTTTGCACAAGTTAAAGCTTCTTAAAAAGAAATTCCTGAAATAGGAATTGGAACTGTCCCTGTTTTACAAATGGCAGAAAGAACAAGAATGTAACAATACATCAGAGCAACTTCTCAGATTCTTCAACTAAGCACTCAATGCATCAGTCCAAGAGATGAAAGGAAAGAGAGATGTTAATTTTCTGCAGAAGACAAGGGGCTTCCAGGTATTCACAGTGAAGGGAATGGAAGCAAGTTGCCATGGTTTCCAAAGCAAGAAGTCAGGCTACCTGGCTGCAGTGTCACAAGATGTTCAATCACTTCATGTGTGTGGTCAGTATCTTTAAATGAAAATTTCAGCTGCCAGATAACCAATATCACAAACCCCCATCATTCGCCCATCAGGAATCTCTTGCAAAGAAGTCTAACAGTCAGGTGCTTCAACACACCTTCACACCTTTATTGTTACTACAAACCTCACACCACCAGCTATTCAGTAATACCAGACACATTGTTGAAGCTCATTGCAACATACTCAGAGACACTTATCTATCTCTCTGAGGATGAGAGGACCCATAGCAGGAGGGAGCTGTAATGAACCAATTTGGCTCAGCACCGTTCCATATCCTCAGCCTGTTGGAGGAGACATTGCTCCAAATTAATGGCATGGTAGTGACTAAGGTCATTGCAATTAGCATTGCTGAAACCATCTGGGCTGACGGTTTGTTTGTGTCTTATGCATTATTTCAAATTTCCCTTGGTCTTTATCTTTCAATCTTGAATGAAGTACAAGCTGTGAGGGTGTATCAGTGGACTCCTTGAGCAGAATTATATAAGCTACCAGGTTCTTAGCCCCATTCCCCACCCCCCAGATAAAATGTGGGGAAGATGGTCAACAAGAGGAAAACAGCCCTTGTTCTACCTCAGAGAGCTCCCGGTTAATCAGAGGATGGCGATGTACCAGGAGAGAGGCATCTTGCAATGGGTTGGAATTTTAGTAAGAGCATGAGGATCTTATCAGGAAGCAGACAACTGGTAGAGCAGGAGGGTGGGAGTTCTGAGATTGTGAAAGGCCAACATGGGCAATGCCATCAATGCATTAAAATATTTTAAGACACTCTCCAATGAGTACTGGACACCACAAAAAAGAGGAACTCTCCCATCCATCATTAACTCCCATATTTCTGCTTTTTGTCATGTTAAGAAGCGTTGCCTGGCTAGCGCAGCCTGGAAATGAAGGGCAGGCATATGGCCGACTTCTGATGAGAAAGAGCAGTTACTTGATCTCCCACATGCAGTCGCCAGGTCAGAGGCTGGCGCTGTACAGACCTCACAGGGTGGTGTCGAGTTGGGATCAGTAGGTGGTGGCTTGTTAGACACAAACCGGCTGCAGTGAGGCTGAGGGTGGTGTGGTGCGAGATATTTGATGCTGGCACCCCAGACAGAGGTGACAGATTAAGACTACTGCAGGGCTCAGTTGCACATTCAATAAGATGATGTGCAAGCGAATGCTGGTGAGTTTGCACACTTTGACATTTGGCGTTGTTTGGCAGTTCTGCCAGTGATCCAATTTTCATTTTTAAGGAATATTGAGCAATCGGATTCCAATATGACAGAGAGCCTTCTGTCAAGCTTGGAGTCCACATACTCCCAGATGGGAGGCGGTGGCCAACTCCATACTCAGGCATGGTTCAGTTTCCAATGGCTGATATCTCAGCATTCCCGCCCCACCCCACCCCCACCCCCACCTCCATAGCTGCAGAGGCAGCTGCCACCACATTTTTGAGTGCACAATGGAAGTTCAGACTGAGGCCATGAGCTCTCTGCTTATTGCCATGCAAACCTAGTTTGGTGCAAATCGGCTCAGACTATTGTGATGGTGGTTACAGATATCAGTGTCGAAAATGTGGTGCTGGAAAATCACAGCAAGTCAGGCAGCATCTGAGGAGCAAGAGAATCGACATTTCGGGCAAAAGCCTTTCATCAGGATCAGCTTTTGCCCGAAACGTCAACTCTCCTACTCCTCGGATGCTGCCTAACATGCTGTGCTTTTTCAGCACCGCACTCTTGACTCTAATCTCCAGCTTCTGCAGTGTTCATTTTCACCTACAGATACCAGTGCTCAAAGGACTTGCAGCTTCACACAGCAGACCAGCAATCTGTTCTTCAGTAGATCACTGGGATTGCTGATCAATGGGAGTGACAGTATCTCTGTCTTATGTGTCTGTCTATAAATGCAATCAGCACAAAGAGATTCAGGGTCAATTCACAAATATAGTGCCCTGATTAAAAGATATATGAAGCTAAGGAATACATGGATTATCTTATTGATATTCTCATTAGACATAACCTGACCACTATTGTTATTAGTTGATTTGGAATTAAAGAACTGTTCAGAACATAGAACAGTACAGCACAGAACAGGCCCTTCAGCCCACGATGTTGTGCCGACCATTCATCCTCATGTAAGGTAAACCTAATGTACGAACCCTCAAATTTCTGTGACCATATGCATGTCCAGCAGTCTCTTAAATGTCCCCAATGACCTCGCTTCCACAACTGCTGCTGGCAACGCATTCCATACTCTCACGACTCTCTGCGTAAAGAACCCACCTCTGACATCCCTTCTATACTTTCTGCCAAACAGCTTAAAACTATGACCCCTCGTGTTAACAATTTCTGCCCTGGGAAAAAGTCTCTGGCTATCAACTCTATCCATGCCTCTCATTATCTTCTACACCTCAATTAGGTCCTCTCTCTTCCTTCCTTTCTCCAATGAAAAAAGTCCAAGCTCAGTCCGAGCTTCGTGAGATAAGCCCTCCATTCCAAGCAGCATCCTGGTAAACATCCTCTGAACCCTCTCCAAAGCACCCACATCTTTCCTATAAAAGGGCAATCAGAACTGGACATAGTATTCCATGTGTGGTCTAACCAAAGTTTTATAGAGCTGCAACAAGATCTCACAGCTCTTAAACTCAATCCCCCTGTTAGATTAGACTTACAGTGTGGAAACAGGCCCTTCGGCCCAACAAGTCCACACCGACCCGCCGAAGCGCAACCCACCCATACCCCTACATTTCCCCATTACCTAACACTACGGGCAATTTAGCATGGCCAATTCACCTGACCCGCACATCTTTGGACTGTGGGAGGAAACCGGAGCACCCGGAGGAAACCCATGCAGACATGGGGAGAACGTGCAAACTCCACACAGTCAGTCACCTGAGTCGGGAATTGAACCACTGTGCCACCGTGCCGCCCCATGAAAGCCAAACCAGCATATGCTCTCTTAACAATCCTATCCACCTGGGTGGCAATTTTAAGGGATCTATGTACCTGCACACCAAGATCCCACTGTTCCTCCACACTGCCAAGAATCCTGTCTTTAATCCTGTACTCAAATTTCAAGTTTAACCTTCAAAAATGCATCACTTTACATTTATCCAGGTTGAACTCCATGTGCCACCTCTCAGCCCATCTCTGCATCCTGTCAATATCACGCTGCAGCCTACAACAGTCCTCTATACTGACAACGATACCTCCAACCTTTGTGTCATCTGAAAACTTGCTAACCCATCCTTCAATCTCCTTATCCAAGTCATTAATAAAAATTACAAAGAGTAGAGGCCCAAGAACAGAACCTGTGGAACACCACTCACCATTGACTTCCAGGCAGAATATTTTCCTTCCACTACCACTCGCTGTCTTCTGTTGACCAGCCAATTCTGTATCCAGACAGCTAAATTTCCCTGTATCCCATTCCTCCTGACCTTCTGAATGAGCCTACCATGGGGAACCTTATCAAATGCCTTGTTGAAGTTCATATACACCACATCCACCACTTGACCCTCATCAACTTATCTAGTAACATCCTCAAAGAACTCAATAAGATTTGTGAGGCATGACCTGCCCCGCACAAAGCTTAAGTTTACAAGTTGTTAAGATAGTAGCAAACATTTTCATCATTATTCAATCCTGGGAGCAGTTTACTATAACATCTATAGGTTTTTTTTTGTTTTTGTTACAAATAACCAGCCATCGCAATTCCGTTTTCAATATGGTTAAGAAGTAGCACTTCCAGTTCAAAGGTTCTAGACTCAACACTTACTCTGGAAAGTGATTACATAAGCTGTGGTGAATAGTAATTCTGTCAATAGTGTAAGTGAGTGATACTGGGAGAGATCTGCAATAAATGGCTAAACCATTAACTACCATTTTACAGTATCGCCAAGAGTTATAATTACCCCATGGAGTTCCATCTTGTTGAAGGTCCAATGAATCAGACGAAGGTAAATCCAATGTGTTCGCTCCCTATTCCACTGGATTGATTACAGTTAAAGTTACCGTGTCATAATTCAAATCAAAATCTTTTTGTTTTTGGAGCATGCATCTTCCTGTCAATTAAGGGAACTAAAGAAACAATTTAATTGACTATCTGTGGTTATTCATAGAATCTTGATGTTCTTAAAATGATTGCTGTGTTTACCTCACGAACAGCAATCTGTGAGTTTAATTACTAATGTCTGGATGGGTTGCATTTGACAGTCCCAGCAAAATGGTCATGAAGATCACAATGTGTTATTATTCTGTGTCTGTCAGTGTATGTCATCCATGCACCACCATGCTGTCTGCTCATAACGATTTTGTGTTTAGCCAGTGCTAGCAGGGCTGCTCAATGCCTATATACATTAGCAGGAGGCCCTGCTAGGACTACCTGTCCTAGTTAGTACTGCTTAAAATTAGACTGTATCTCTTAAAGGGAAGTGCATTGCCACTGCATGAAATACTGAGGCCATTGGGAATGGTTCTACACAAGAATTAAAACTTGCTGTGCTACAAATATAAAAGTTAGTGGCCATGGGAAAGAGTGAGCATCAAGTTTTCAGATGCTATACTGGAAGTCTTGATGGATCAGGTAGAAAAGAGAGGAGATATCCAATATCTGCAGGACTGGACACACAATGAAAAGCTGGTAGAAGCAGACAATTGCAGTGGTCAACATCAGCAGCTTGGATCCAATGATCTGGATGCAGTCTGGCAATAATTTCAATCTTATAAGAATGGCCAAGGTCATTGATACAACTTTGAATATCATATCTTACCAATTGCTCTTATATGGTTCAATGCACTGTATTCCAGCAGCACAGGCCGAGGGGTTAGCTGATAGAAGTAGATAAAATTATGAGAGGTGTGGATGAGTTGAATAGCGGGGGTCCTTTTCCCAGAGTGGAAATGTCAAATACTCAGGGGCATAGGTTTAAGATGAGAGGGGAAAAGTTAAAGGAAGATACGTGAAGGAAGTTTCTTACACAGAGGATGGTAAATGCCTGGAGTGCACTGCCAGGAAAGGTAGTAGAAACAGGGTCTGTTTCTGCGCTATGTTCCATGTTTAATGTATGGGCATATATTAAACTATTCTGCCATAACAGCCTCATCACACATGTAAATTGTATGATATTCAATGACACATCCACTTCTCTTTTCAGGACAGGTGCTCAGCAAAGACAGCAGAAACTAAATGAAGGGGGATAGGGCCACTATTTGCTCTAATAATGATGAAGGGGATAAAGTTGGTCATTATGAGAAGGCAATTGGGTTATTGCTGAATTACTTACTGTTGATAGTATTCTCATTCCAGATCATCCTTCTCACATCCCAATTCCCCCTCACCCTATGATGTCTTTGATTTACAAACAGATGTGGTAAACACAAACCTCTTATTCCCCACTTGGCTCATTTCTGCCGCAGAGTGCTCAGATGATGACAGGTTACAGATCAGGGTACATGGGTGTGCACAGCAAAAACAAAATGCACATTGTTTTTGGAACAAGCCAACCAGAAAGCCTATGTTCATTGTCAAGTTCAATGGAGAACAGCTTCCAAAAGGCCCACCTCCTGTTACGGAGAATTCTATTTCTCTTCTTTCTACTTCCAACAGCTTATCCCATTGTATGTGACCTCTGACTCTCACAGTCATGCCCAATTCCAAGAAGAAGGCTGACTCCCATCGTTCATGTTTGCAAGGAATTAGTCTCTGCAGAAACCTTGAAGTCAGCAAATGTCTGTACACTGTTAAAATTTGAAACATGAATTGAAAGTAACAAAAATCTAGTAAAGACTAAAAAGGTATAGTCCACAACCAATGAGTGAACTTTACCAGAGGTACTGATCTGTATGGTTTGATAAATAGAAGACCTGCCCCTACAGCTTTCCCAACACAAGCTACCATTCGAAGTGATTGAACATCATCGTGACCTAGCTCCATTCACACATGCTCTGTAGCTGTTCTGGAAGTAAAGTTATAAATAATCCAAATCCTGAACATTGCCTTTTAGGATTCCCCATGTAACATTAACATTTAACTCTTTATTCTCACTTCTCCTTCTCCCCCAATTCTCACCAGTCTTTTACACAAGGCATTAATTTCCTACAGCATGCTCAGCTCTTTTGGAGGATGGTTAGGATGATGGTCTTTTGTTATTGTCTGTAAGGGTGGCAGTGTTGGTGGAGGAGGGGGGACACTCTTCTATAGACAAGGGCACTTCTGGAATCCATCGCAAAATAGAAGTACATTACTGTCTCCAAGAGGATAGATTTTTGGGCCAGAACAATTTGCCACTCACAGGATATCTGCTGCAAAATTAGCATTCCCTGAATCCATGCCATCTTTAAAAGGCCGTTGCACTCCTGGACAAACATTGGCAAATCACATTGCCCTCACCAGCAATAGCAAGATACAGCAACCACAAAGCCACACTACTTACAACACGTAACTACCATGCCATCCCATGCTGTTCCGCATGGCTCCCCATAAACCTTAAGTATCCCTCATCAACATCCATGTTCCCACCTCCTTCTTTGCTTCACTTCCCCCACCACTATCCAGCCTTGACTTTCTCACCTCTTTTGGCCAAGGTCACCCCACTGCCCCGACAGTCTCCCATTGCATCTGTGTTAATGACTGATAGACCTTTTGGAGTCTATTGATGCCAGAACACAAATAACTTCAACGAGCAGCCCCTAGATATAACTAACTCGACCCCAACCACTGTCTTCGCAGTTTCTCAACTGAAGATGTGGGATTTATCATACGGCTGGTGTTTGCTCTATAGGACTGACCATTGCCCATTCCCATACTGTTGTTGGACATATTCCCTAACTTTGAATAGCCCAAGTGGATAACAAGATAGCCAAGCTCCTGGACTATGTGCACCCTGACAGACGGTCCTTGTCTAGACTAAGCATTAGCCCTCACACCTACCAAATGGCCATTTGGTTGAATGAATGTGTAGTGTGTTTTCTATGCAGCGAGTTGGCACATGTAAGTGCCAAACATGATGTGTCATATAGCAAGAAATCCCCCACCCATGGGCAGATCTGTACTGACTAGCAGCCTGAATATGGTTTGTAATAAAGAGCACATTAATCCAGCACACTGACAACCTTTTATACTGCCTGAATTACCAACATTTTAACAGGGATGGCATGGCAAGGCATGGATGCTGCAAGCATGCAGGTGGGTGCCAAATGAATGAGCGCCAAGAGAAAAAGTGAGGAGCCCTGAGATTGGGGGGGGGGGGGGGGGGGGGGGGGGAGGTGGGAGTTTGGTTTAATTCATGAGCTGAATGCCTCCATACAGGCTCTAAGTATCCTTGCAGGAGCTTTCCAATTGCAGTATTGCATGCCAGTGCAGCTCTGTTTATCCAGAGCAGGCTGCCAGTGGGTGCCATGTTGGTCATGAGGACTTGGCTAATGTTAGATGACAATGTTCATGAACAAGGAATATGTGAAGCTGGTGACCATGAGTTGTTTTTTTATATGTCTAGGAAGGCTTTACTAGAATTTTCACCTGATTATTGAAACTAATCGTTCCAAAGCCCATATCATCCATGGCTCAAGAAGAATCCTCCAAAAGTCTTTTTAAAAAACTGCCAACCTCCTTCTCCAGAACAGTTGCCTACAACATTAAATAAAAGGCGTCTGTTCTCTTTTTCAAGGTTTTTTCTCTCCTTGGTAAGGTTCTGATTCACTGACCATAGCAATAAATATTGATAACGTTGTCCAGTGTTCTCCAAGTTTAATTTTCTTTATACCAATTATATAAGAACATAGGCTGATCCTGTGAAGGATTTTTGGAACTTTAATGTAGCTTTTTGTTTCCAGGAATTGGTTGTGCTGTAAGGTGACCAGTTGCTGGGCTTCCAGTACAATACTATCCTGACTCTTCGTTATTTTGATATGTTGAGCTTTTTTTCCTGCATTAGGTTGAGCTATTTCAAGAATGTCTACAGAATGGACAAGATGTGCTTGATCTATTTACAGCTGAGGACCTCTATTTCCCTTGTTCATTTTTTATATTGGGTCCTTGCACGTATTGAACATCTTCCTGATGGACATTTCCAGAATGAGGCGTTGTTCTCCAGAAATACTTAGTTCATGTCCATGCTCTCTGTGCACAATTGTAAAAGATCCACTGAGTAATGTTGGCTTTGCTGCTGCAGGTGGGACATTCACCATACAGCCTGAAACTCCGATGTTTATAAATTTGAGCTGGAGCTCAAGATCATTCTAACTCGACACACCAAACCATCTCTGCTCCTGCGGATACTTCATTAGATTATTCGAGGTTCCACCTGCTTCCCTTTGTGGTTGATCAAGTTGAAGGTTTTGCTCTTGCTTCATTGAAGTGGTCTAGCAATCTAATTCTGGAGTATCTTTCTTTATAGATAACTGCAGTTCTGATTGCTGCTGTTGTGTCTTAGACTTTACTTCATCTTCTTCAAGAGACAGATGACTATTCCTCAAAGGACACAGCCAGGTCTTGGAAAGCAATGGTATCAAAATGCAAGAGTACATGAAGGTCCAAGACTTACACATTGGCAATAGGTGCAGGAGTAGGACATTTGGCCCTTCGAGCCAGCACCACCATTCATTATGATCATCCACAATCAGAATCCTGTTCCTGCCTTATCCCCATAACCCTCGATTCCATTATCTTTAAGAGCTCTATCCATCTCTTTCTTGAAAGTATCCAGAGACTTGGCCTCCACTGTCTTCTGGGACAGAGCATTCCATATATCCACCATTCTCTGGGTGAAAAAGTTTCTCCGCAACTCTGTTCTAAATGGCCTACCCCTTATTTTTAAACTTTGTCCTCTGGTTCTAGACTCACCCAATAGCTGAAACATTCCTCCAGAGTGTCCAATCCTTTAATAATCTTATATGTCTCAATCAGATCCCCTCTCATCCTTCTAAACTCAAGCGTATACAAGCACAGTTGCTCCAAACTTACTACATATGATAGTACTGCCATTCTGGAAATTGACCTTGTGAACCTACGCTGCACTCCCTCAATACCCAGAATATCTTTCCTCAAATTTGGAGATCAAAACTGCACACAATTCTCCAGGTGCAGTCTCACCATGGTCCAAAACAGTTGCAGAAGGACCTCTTTGCTCCTTTACTCAATTCCTCTTGTTATGAAGGCCAGCATGCCATTACCTTTCTTCACTGCCTGCTGTACCTGCATGCTTGCTTTCATTGACTGATGTACAAGAACACCTAGATCTCATTGTACTTTCCCTTTACCAGCTTGACTCCATTTAGACAGTAATCTGCCTTCTTGTTCTTGCCACCAAAGTGGATAACCACATATTTATCCGCACTTCAGTCTCTATTAATGAACTGTCTGTGACTATGTCCTGAAACAACAAAGTCCTGAATGCACTCCAGTAGCTGGCCTCCTCTATATTTCTCCTGCTATCTGTGATTCCTTTTGTGAAGAAGTTGGAAGATCTCCCTTTCTTTTTGCAGGCCAAGGGCAGGAGTGTCAGTCATAAAACATGATTGTTGATGCTCTGAATTCATTTCAATATTGCTGGGCCTCTTGCTGAGATATATGTATCATCGATAGTCACAGCTGAGGTGCCGGAAGACTGGAGGTTGGCTAACATGGCGCCACTGTTTAAGAAGGGTGGTAAGGACAAGCCAGGGAATTATAGACCAGTGAGCCTGATGTCGGTGGTGGGCAAGTTGTTGGAGGGAATCCTGAGGGACAGGATGTACATGTATTTGGAAAGGCAAGGACGGATTAGAGATAGTCAACATGGCTTTGTGCGTGGGAAATCATGTCTCACAAACCTGACTGAGTTTTTTGAAGAAGTAACAAAGAGGATTGATGATGGCAGAGCGGTGGATGTGATCTAAATGGACTTCAGTAAAGTGTTCAACAAGGTTCTCCATGGGAGACTGATTAGCAAGGTTAGATCTCATGGAATACAGGGAGAACTAGCCATTTGGATACAGAACTGGCTCAAAGGTAGAAGACAGGGGGTGGTGGTGGAGGGTTGTTTTTTCAGACTGAAGGCCTGTGACCAGTGGAGTGCCACAAGGATCGGTGCTGGGTCCTCTACTTTTTGTCATTTACATAAATGATTTGGATGCGAGCATAAGAGGTACAGTTAGTAGGTATGCAGATGACACCAAAATTGGAGGTGTAGTGGACAGTGAAGAAGGCTACCTCAGATTACAATGGGATCTTGATCAGAAGGGCCAATGAGAAGTGGCAGATGGAGTTTAATTTAGATAACTGCGAGGTGCTGCATTTTGGGAAAGCAAATATTAGCAGGATTATACACTTAATGGTAAGGTCCTAGGGAGTTTTGCTGAACAAAGAGACCTTGGAGTGCAGGTTCATAGCTCCTTGAGAGTGGAGTCGCAGGTAGATAGGATAATGAAGAAGGCGTTTGATATGCTTTCCTTTATTGGTCAGAGCACTGAGTACAGGAGTTGGGAGGTCATATTGTGTCTGATGAGGACATTGGTTAGGCCACTTTTGGAATATTGTGTGCAATTCTGGTCTCCTCCCTATCGGAAAGATGTTGTGAAACTTGAAAGGGATCAGAAAAGATTTACAAGGGTGTTGCCAGGGTTGGAGGATTTGAGCTATGGGAAGAGGTTAAATAGGCTGGGGCTGTTTTCCCTGGAGTGTCAAAGGCTGAGGGCTGACCTTATAGAGGTTTATAATATCAATAGGGGCATGGATAGGATAAATAGACCCCCTGGGGTTGGGAGAGTCCTAAACTAGAGGGCATAGGTTTAGGGTGAGAGGGGAAAGATACAAAAGAGAACTAAGAGGCAACATTTTCATGCAGTTGGTAGTGTATGTATCAAAGGAGCTGCCAGAGGAAGTGGTGGAGTTTAGTACAATTGCAACATTTAAAAGGCATCTAGATGGGTATATGAGTAGGAAGGGTTTGGAGGGATATGGGCCAAGTGCTGGCATGTGGGACTAGATTGGGTTGGTATATCTGGTCGGCATGAACGAGTTGGACCGAAGGATCCGTTTCTGTACTGTACACCTCTTTGACTCTAATACCTCCAGTAGCTGCTAACTAAATAATACTTAAAGCTACACACACAGTGTATACTTAATAATTAAGCATAGTGGTGAGGAAAAACATGCAAAGTATCTTTAATCTGTCTTCTATTGTCATGCAATGTAGTAAGCATTTCCATTTTCACTGCAATTTTAACACCTTTGGGACCCCACAGTTGAACAAAGGACAGTCTAAAAAAGCTTTTCTTAAACATATTATAGCCTCTGAAAGAATCAATGCTTTCCCTTATATCCAATTTGAAATTAGTTCTATATCATTTACCATAATATCTGCACACCAAAGTTTATCTTGAGAGCCTACACTATCAGGGGAGCCAAAATTTTGCAAAACATCTTCCACATTCCCCAGGAAGAATTCATTTTGCCTCTCCGAGTTTCCTCCTGCTGTCAAGCCTGCAAACTGGCGTGATCTGGTTTTGTGTGTTGCTTCTTCAGGCAAAACCTGGTCTCTCTCTTTGCCATCTCTCTAAAGCTGGCTGGGTTAGATTCCTGCCAAAGAGGAATGTGGCATAGACCACAAGTTGCTTCATCACCCACATTATGGAAATTGGTCCATTTTTACTTTTTAATAACAAATATAAGGATTCAAGTTTATATTTTCCAGTGACAACAGCATATCTTGCTGCACCTGTGTGATTTGAGAATCTGCTTGAACTTCATGAGTAATAAATGAAGTCTCTAGAGGACATCATCGAAGTCAAAAGGGCAGTATCAGGACCAATGTAAGATCAGCTTGAGAGCACTATGAGTTAAGGTGTGTTCTTTACAGAGTTTTTAGAATTTAAATAATGAAAATTGCAGACCGCTAGCTGAGTGAAACATTAATGAAAAGTTGAAAAAGTTCAGTTAAAGATTTTGGATATTAATTCCTTTGCCAAACAAAATCCAATATACAAGAGCTCTCTTCACGTGCTGCCATACCTGCCTGAGAACAGGTAAGGAGATTTTCACTTGAGGCTGTTTACTGGATACAAGATGCAAAGTTTTACAAACTATCTTAAACAGAATGTGTTAACATAAGAAGGGTGTAATTATATTTAGTATTACTTTTACCTGAAAACTGTACAAAAAGTAATCACCAGAGTAAACAAATGGCTTATTTTGAATACAGATTAAAGGTTTAACCTTATTTTTCAATATTTGCATATTTCACAGAACTTTGAGGCATGGTTCACAAACAAAGTATTGGCTTCCCGCATGTACGCCTGTGTTTAATTGAATTGTTGATAAGCCAATGAAGGCCTGCATAACCATTTCTATGTTAGCCAGTTGCACTTGAATGCTGAGTGTTTTCCAGTTGTTTTTATGTTTAATTACACAAGTGCTTTCATTACATAATGTTTTCCTACGCTGTTTTAAAATAAAGATATTGCAGCTTACAATTGTGAAGTATAGTCACGACACCACAATTGCAATTTTGTCTGACTGACATTAAAACTATCCCGTACTCACTGGAACATTTAAGACAGACCTCATGTGACGTGGAATCTTCCACTGGATTTGGAAACAAGATGGGAGATAAGGCAGTGAAAATCTTTGAAGTCTAATCCTGACCCAACAAACATAAAGCTTCCATTTAATGGTTAAAGTGCAGTTCTAATGAAGAGTATAGCATTACATCATTGCTTAAGTTAAGAAGGAAGTGGGCTGCAAGTAGAAAAGTCAAGAGATACCAAAAAATGAACTATAGCATTTTTTTTAAAGTTTAAGAAATCAGATTTAGTATTATTGGTGATATATTTTAATTCAAATTTCCGGTGGAGTTTTGTAATAGTACTGCGATTAATTTTGCACAAAAGCTTAAACTTTTTAAAATGTCATCGAAGTTAACTGCTCCAAACATATTTTCCAAAAGACGAAATTAAAGTGAGATTGACTAATGTTTGTACATTTAAAAAAAAAACAAGGTTTGAATCCTTTATTTGGACTTTCCTTTATGAGGAATTGAGAAACTGTTCTGTAAAGTGGGTGTTTTTGTGACCTCAGTCACTTATGAGTCGAGGCTGATCAAAAGCAAGAGGCTATTCTGTCAGCAACAGGAAATGACCAAGGAATGATAAAACACAGGGGCGAGTTTCATTCTTTCCTGTATCTACATTAATAAGGTCTCTCCAGTAACAAAGTATTAAAAAGATGATTTTCTGTTTAATCAGTCAAAAATGAGAAAGGGATAACCTCAAGAGACTGTCACAGGTAAGTATTGATAATTAATATTCATGTTTTTTAATTGAATTATTAATGCTTTACTTTTTTCTGTACAACACACATTGGAATCTCTAATTGTTATCATTATGCATATAGATAAAGCAGTGTTAGGTGTTTTGGAATCAAATTGCTTTGGCAATGATGTTCAGCAGAATATATTTAAGGTTTAGTTTCTTGAGAGTGCAATTTAATCTTTCCCTCATTTATTGGCCTACATCTCCGTGTAATATATTTGCCTACTTCTCCAGCTAGTTGATCTAATGAAGAGGGTCTTGTTGTATAGTACTTTAGGGCTGCTTTGGACTTAAGAGCTATTGAACATGAATTTGAAGAGAAAAATTGAAATGTTTGCTAAGATTATCATCTAGTAAATTAGCCAGCAGCAATTTCTTTACAATGTGAACACCTCTTCTTGCAACACATCCAATGCTGGATGATATGATGATATGAGATTGTGTGTCTTTATTTTTACTTTTGGAAATTCTTCTGGTGTAAACTGTGCATGATTATCCTCTGGTAACCCTAACATGAAAAGCTTTGGCACTCGAGGTTTTGGGTGCAAATTCAACATGAATCCACTAGCTGTGGCACAACAAAAACAAGGAACTCTTCCCACTCTGCCTCAAAAACAAAACCACCATGTCATCATACCCACATTCTTGAGTGTTTGAACATGGAATAGTTGAATCATTTTCATTCTGAGGCACAATTCACAACCTTTCACCAACTTTTCACAATTTCCATCCATGTATTTACTTAACTGCTTTCAACTGTGGATAAGGCACAGGCCTAGCCTTATAAAATATTAGCTGTGCATTTCCCTTGTCTTAATTTCAGCCTTGAGATGTCAAATTTAGTAATTTGGTCCTCCTTGCTCAAAAACGAATTCTGCTCTCTTCATAGTTCGTCGTGACAAACATACTCCTATCGATTTCTATTATAAATACTTTACCCCAATCTAACTGTATCTGATGTCAATTCCTACGTTTGTACCCTCTTATCACGAACAATGGCTAGGAAAAAGAAATAGAATCATGTTCCAGAATAGCACAGACTCAATCCAACACTACAATCCTGTTATTAGAATAACCAGCCAGTTTCATACCAATTTTACTCAAGGGAATATGACTTGGTAACTTTATTACTTTCTTTTCTGAGATAGGAGAAGCTGCCACAGTTGTATCAAAGATAAAAGCAAATTGTGGGTTGACAAGTTTCACTTCTACTGTGAATGCTGGACTTACCTCCTCAATCCCATTACTCTCATTCTCCATGAGCTGTTCCTCTTGCTCGCTGACTGAGCAAAATTCTTAAACATCGTGTTCAATAACATCAACTTTTGTTACCATTTTTATCCTATGAGCATTTGAGGACCTGGTGCATGGCTGTAACCTGGAGTTCCTGTTTACTCCTGCATGTCATCTGCATAAGTCCGAATTTCCCACAGGGACAGCACTTTGACCAGAAGTGGGGGTTTGAGTGGTTGGTGACCACTGTGACAAGATTAGGATCTACATTTCTGAGTTCGAGTCTGTGAACTTGGCTGCTGTGGCCTGCATCCTGTTAGCATTTGGAGGACCTGCATTGCTGATGCAGGAAGAGAACTCACTTGTATTTTGGCACCACCTGTTGTTGTTATTTCTATGGCAGTGGCCTCCTTGCAAGCTTCCTTCCAGAACGCCTTATGCATTTACTCAAAAGCTTTGCCTGGATTTTATTATTTGTCAGGCCTCCTATGAATCTGCCTGTAAGATCAATTTCTACCGTTTGCTCCACAGACATTATAATGAGAGAGTTTCTTTAATTCAATCTGTAATCTGCAACAGTCTCATTTACCATTCTCATTTTTAAGGATTGGAATTTCGCAGTGCAATTTCATTCTTAGTTATAGAGTCATAGCGATGTACAGCACGGAAACAAACCCTTCGGTCCAACTTGTCCATGCCAACCAAATATCCCAACTAAGCTGGGCCAATGTGCCAGCAAATGGCCCATATCCCTCCAAACCCTTCCTATTCATATACCCATCAAATGCCTTTTAAATGCTGCAATTGTAACCCCCTCCATCATTTCCTCTAGCAGCTCATTCCGTACGCACACCACCCCCTGCATGAAAACGTTGACCCTTAGGTCTCTTTTAGATCTTTTGCATCTCACCCTAAACCTATGCCCTCTAATTGGATTTCCCCAACCCAGCAAAAAGACCTTGTCTATTTATCCTATCCAAGCCCCTCATGTTTTTATAAACCTCTATAAGGCTACCCCTTGGAGAAAACAGCTCCAGGGAAAACAACCCCAACCTTGGGAGTTTGCACATTCTCCCCGTGTCTGCGTGGGTTTCCTCCGGGTGCTCCGGTTTCCTCCCACAGTCCAAAGATGTGCAGGTCAGGTGAATTGGCCATGCTAAATTGTCCGTAGTGTTAGGTAATAGGGGTATGGGTGGGTTGCGCTTCGGCGGGTCGGTGTGGACTTGTTGGGCCGAAGGGCCTGTTTCCACACTGTAAGTAATCTATTTAACCTCCCCCTATAGCTCAAATCCTCCAACCCTGCCAACATTCTTGTAAATCTCTTCTGAACCCTTTCAAGTTTCACAACATCCTTCCAATAGTAAGGAGACCAGAATAGTAAAAGTGGCTGAACCAAACTCCTGTATAGTCGCAACATGACCTCCCAACTCCTTTACTCAATGTTCTGACCAATAAAGGCAAACATACCAAAGGCCTTCTTCACTAATCTATCTACCTGTGACTCTACTTTCAACGAGCTATGAATCTGCACTCCAACGTCCCTTTGTTCAGCAACACACCCTAGGACCTTACCATTAAGTGTAGAAGTCCTGCCCTGATCTGCCATTCCTCAGCCCATTGGCCCATTGTATCCATTGTGCATTGAGGTAACCTTCTTCGCTGTCTACTACACCTCCAATTTTGGTGTCATCTGCAAACTTACTAACTATACCTCCTAGGTTCACATACAAATCACTTATATAGGTTACAAAAAGTAGTGGACCCAGCCCTGATCCTTGTGGCACACCACTGGTCACAGACCTCCAGTTTGAAAAACAACTCTTCACCACCACCCTCTGTCTTCTACCTTTGAGCCAGTTCTGTATGGCTAGTTCTCCCTATATTTCATGAGATCTGACCTTGCTAAGCAGTGTCCTATGGGGGACCTTGTCGAAAGCCTTACTAAAGTCCATCGCTCACTTCCACCATTCTGCCCCTCATCAATCCTCTTTGTTACTTCTTCAAAAAACTCAATCAAGTTTGTGAGACATGATTTCCCACACACAACACCATGCTGACTATCCCTAATGAATCCTTGCCTTTCCAAATATATGTAAATCCTGTCCTTCAGGATTCCCTCCAACAACTTGCCCACCATCAATGTCAGGCTCACCGGTCGATAGTTCACTGTCTTTTCCTTACCACCTTTTTTTCCCACTTTTTCCTTATCACTTTTTTGGGTAGAGAATTCCAAACATTCTGGACTTTTAAGAGGGGAAATTTCTCCTCATCTCTATCTTATTTGGGAATTTCCTGATTTGGAAATTGTGTCCCCATTTCAAGATACACACATCAGGAGAACCAATGGGCGGCACAGTGGTTAGCACTGCTGCCTCATGGCGCCAGAGACCAGCGTTCAATTCCTGCCTCAGGCAACTGTCTATGTGGAGTTTGCACATTCTCCCAGTGTCTGCATGGGTTTCCTCTGGGTTCTCCAGTTTCCTGCCACAGTCCAAAGATGTGCAGGTCAGGTGAATTGGCCGTGCTAAATTGCCCGTGGTGTTAGGTGAAGGGGTAAATGTAGGGGAATGGGTCTGAGTGAGTGCTGTTTGGAGGGTCAGTGTGCACTTGTTGGGGGCAAAGGGTCTGTTTCCACACTGTAAGTAATCTAACTAATCCTGCTGGGTACAGCCTGTTCTGGTCTCATAATCCCAGAACTGGGCCTATACCTCAAGAATCTAAATTCCTTTCTCTTGGGCGGCACAGTGGTTAGCACTGCTGCCTCATGGTGCCAGAGACCCATGTTCAATTCCTGCCTCAGGCAATTGGCTGTGTGGAGTTTGCACATTCTCCCTGTGTCTGCGTGGGTTCCCTCCAGGTTCTCCAGTTTCCTCCCACAGTCCAAAAATGTGCAGGTTAGGTGAATTGGCCATGCTAAATTACCCGTAGTGTTAGGTGCATTAATCAGAGGGAAATAGGTCTGGATGGGTTACTCTGTGGAGGGTCGGTATGGACTGGTTCGGCCAAAGGACTTGTTTCCATACGATATCTCTCTGTATCTGCCCTTGCAATCTTAAATGTGAAAATTATCATTAATTTTTCTCAACACCAAATGAGTTTTGGTCCAAACTCCTTAACCTTTCCTCATATAACAATCCCTTTACCCGAGGGATTACAATGGAAATGGAAACACTGTTGTTAAGCAGGCCAATTCCAGCATCCAACTTGATATTTTAAAAATGCTGTAAATGGTAAATGAGATAAATGGGTAAGTCTGGTTGAGGTGTAACCATTGGCCTGGACATCAAAGAACTGCTTTGTCTTTGGTCAGATGATGCCTATTGGTGAATTGGACCTCTGTTTAATACTTCATATCTAATAATGCCACATTCCATTGGTCAGTCTAAAATATGAACCTAAATTGTGTACTAGAGCCAGAATCTGCAAATGTTTGGCTGGAGCAAGAGCATAAAAACTGATCCAAGCTGATAGTGCCAGTTGGATTTTCTCATATGCAATTGCATTCTTATAAATGGTATTCAAAAAGAATGCTGAACTAAATATGTGTACTTTGTATAAACACAAATGGACCATTTGTTAGAGAATTGTTGTAAATCATTTGTCCTTTTCCTTCAACAAAGAAACTTAATGACTACGAACAAAGTTTATAGTGCAGCTTTCAATGCAAATGAAATTGCATCATATATAAATTGTGACCCATACATCTGAGAGAAAATCAACGTACTGCTAATAGATGGCAGAGGTGAGAAAAGAAATCTACTGCCAATGAATTACAGTATTCACTGGGAACAATCAAAGGGTCAAAGTAACTGTTGAGGCTGGGGTTGCATTGGCAAATAGAGGTGGAGAGTAATGACAGCTAAATGACTGCAGTGCTGATGAAAATGTAACTGATCATTATCAGCTAAAGCAAGAATAGTGATCTGATAAAAAAGGAAATATGAAGCCCACTGGTTCAATAACCGCAATGGAACAAATAACCTTGAGCCACTTGTTAGTCCAGCACTCTGAATAACAAAATAGCCAGGGTACTCTCGATTTTTTCCACCTATGTGAAAATCTGACTGCCTTTATTTTATCGTAAATTGTTTTAATAGACATGATCAATGGTAGGAGCTAGTGGTTTTCAGTATCATTCATAAGAACACAATCAGACCTCAGAATGCTGCAAGTATTGCAGCTGGAAAGAGACTCTATGAATATATTGAGGATTTCCAACAAATGAGTTGAAATTATATCATGCCACATTCTAAAACAAGCATTTGGACAAGAAGATTCAAATCAACGAAGCTTGGTTGTCAATATGTTGTGATACTTTGTAGATAGCTCACCAGCATTAACAAAATTGTTAAATTCTAATAGATTTAATGTTCCTATTAACTATTACATACAGATGCTGCACAATTCAAATACTGAATTAATGTACTCCACAGCATATGAAAATAATAGGCCTAGATTTATTCATTCATCATTCCCATAATTAAACATCAGGGACTCAGAGTTGAAATCAAGGAATCTAGGAATTAAAGTGTGGAGAAAGCTTCAGAAACAGTAATTATTGACCTACCTTTAACATGGATGTGCCACAATATTTATGACGCATGTTAAAGAATTGTAATCAGCTGTTCATTTTGGATAGCTCACAAACTATGTCTTTTTCATTGATAATGTACTAGCAATTACTTAGCAGCTAGCTAATTGAAATTGAAATTGATTTATTTCATACTAATTCTAATATTAGATCACACTAGGCTAATGAACATTTAACAGTTCAGTGTGCTTTATGTTAATTTTGTTCTCAAGCAGCATTAGCACATGGACACCTCCTGTACTCTGTTATGGATTGGGAAGAACATTTATTCTGAGTTACATGGCAGCAAAGGAGAATTCACTTTTCATGCATTATTTATGTAAATAGTTTGTTCTGGAGAGAAAAGATGTATTGTTTAATTTCCTAGGTATTGGGAGAGGAAAAAGGTTATTTTGACACTTAAGCAGAAATCCTGGTGTGGGAGTGTGGTGTTGGCCTCTATTGCTGATGGCTTTGCAAAAGCTTGAATTTTAAAAAACTAAAAGAAAAATTATTCTTGTTCGCTAGCTGAGGAGGATATTTACCTGATCCCCATCCTGTGATGTAAAGAATGAAAGCCTCTCAGAGTTTCAAGATATAGCAACACTTTACACCACTGAAGTGCTTTTGAAGCACATTGACTGCTGCAAGATAGAAAATGTGACAGTCAAATTGTGCACTTTTGGGTCCCACAAAAGCTGAGGTAATGAACAGATAATCTATTTTCTAGTGACATTCGTGAAGGGATAAATATCAGCCAAGACCTTGCTGCTCTTCAAATACTACCTTGGGATCTTCACCAGAGAAAAGGCATGGCCTCGATTTATCCAAAAGATGATATCTTTGTGAATACAGTATTCCCTCAGCAACTGCACTGAAGTGTCACACCTTTTCATTCAAGGGGGATTTGAACCCATATCATTTTGATTGAGGCAAGCAGCAATACTGGTTCATTGCTGATGTGTAAAATTATGTGTCTGCTTCATTAACTGGAGGTGGAAATGCAGCATGAGAAAGGCTGTAAGTTTTTTTTATCTATAATGTTTACAATGATTGAATATCTTTATTCCTAAACAGAAAAGCAATGAAAGACAAGTTGCAATAGATGAAAGCTATTTCTAGAATGTTTGTTTTCTCTTTTGATTTGATATTTTATCTTAGTTAAATTTAAACCCAAGTTTATCTGGGAATGTAGTTTAAAAAACATATGGAATTCCTCAGAACGTTCTTTTCTGAAACTCTTACCAGGCACTTTGAAAAACCATTGCAGGATAAATTGGTTGACGGAGAAGGAATGAAGCCAGCTGTGCCCTTGAACCGGTAAGGAACATCTCACTTCAGCAGACTTGACAGTGATATTTATCCAAATGAACCTGCCATAATTGTTCTGAGACAATAGTATCGACTTATAAAACTCACAGTTTGGAGATGACGTAAATTAAAGAGGAACAACACTGAAATGTTTTAAGTCATTTCTTCCATCAAATTATTCCCCTTTTCTCCTTTTAATGTTTCCAATGTCTTTTCTTGTCTCTCTGGTGGTCAGACCACTCTGTAATTTTAGATTAATTCAGGCTTCAGATTTATGCCATCCTCCAATACTTAATCTAAAATCTGCAAACAGAGCAGAGCAGAGTGCGATAAGATACACCTGTACTGCTGGCAAACTAGAAATTATGTTATATCTATTCCCTACACCCAGCAGCCCAAAATGTTTTAACTGCATCGAAACTATCTGTTGTGTTCTCCCTCCAAGTGTAGCAGACTGACAAGACATAATCTTTCCAACAGAGTCAGAAGAATTATGGCAGAAAAGCTAAAATATGATTATGCATCTACTGTTAAGTTATGCAAGTTTTAAATGAAAAAGCACTCTGAAACATGTTACATTTCAGAGCACCTTTACTGATAAAATTAGACCTATTATAGGATGCAATAGGGCAAGACAATGTGAAATCTGCCTTTCTACATATATTCCAAAACTTTGTTCATTAAAGCAACAAGCAACACCATAATTAGATGCCAGCTAAAATCAACTTCAGAGTTTAGTTATTAGAAGTAAATGATTTCTACTCTAATTCTAATAGTCAAAGGTTTGTCTTCTTACATCTCAGCCTCACATTGCAATTTCCTGCCTGGGGTTGACAGGGTTGAATTTTCACAGCTATTCTCCCAGTTGTCTGTGATAGCTTCAATGGAATAGTTTCACCCTAAAACTCAGAGCATCAGGGTGAACATCAAAATTATAGCAATCACTTGGAATAAGCTTCACAGAAATAAATGGTGCTACTGACACATCTTTAGGTAACTGGGATATGAAAGCTTTTCCCACAGCAGCATGAATATAAGTGTTTCCTCCAACACTTGTTTGCCATAGAGGTTTCACATATTCCCCTTTCTTCTTCCCCAGAATTACTGCCTGAGGAATCATGTCTTTGTGCTGTACATTCTTTAAATCTAGATGCAGCAGCATAGATGCTGGATGTTTATCTGTAATAGCTGCCAATGTTCCTGATTCATAAGGGTACCAGGGGTTACCATTTTCTGCCCATTCCTTTGTTAACTCGTCTACTTTTTTGTTACTTTACCATCTAATTTGTAATTGGAGTGGGTCTTCACTTTATGGACGTAATATTGTCATACAGATCCTTGTTCAGCACATCTAACATCATTCTCAACATGAGTGTCGCAAACAGAGACTTCCCTTCTGTTAATGTACTGGTGGTTCTTCTGTAACATGCTGGTTGAGTTCTTATGCAACCCCACATTGTAGAAAAATCATGTTTTAGAAACAGCAATTAAAGTGTTGGTATTGCAATTGCATATTAGCGCAGATACATTTTAAAAGCGTGCACTCGAGAAAATGTGTCCCCAATTCGTCAATCGCATTACAGCAAATTCGTGTTAACAAAACACATGTTATAGCAGAACAACCTGTAAAAGCATTCCTGGCCCAGACAGCAAAATACTCAGTTCAGGAGTTGAAGGTGAACATTGAATCCCAACTATTCAATTATGGCATCAGGAAATCTTGGGGGTGCTAACCACATAAGTTACCATTGGCCTGTAGGATGGGCATGGTAGACAGTAACTTCACAGATAATTCAACTCCTCTGTCAGAGTTGTAATCCCCACAGCCATTCCTTCACTTTCCTTCTACCATCAAGCTACAACCAGCCATGAACATTTCCCTTCTCTCAGGACGCAGACCCACAAGCATGTCCTCTTAAGTGTTCCAAAAAGTTTGAGCAAATCCAGCTATCATCCATATTCCCTGCCAACTTGAGCCTTGCCAGTGTTTTCACTTTCAAATTTTTCCCATTCAAAAGCAACTTTATTTTGTCTGTCTTACTCTGCTCTCTGTACAGACTTACAACAGTGTTTCGTCACACACAAGTTGGCCAATGTGTCAAGTACATAAGTCAAGTACGCCTTTTTTTGACATCTGACAATATCTTGGAGGCAAATGCCACTGGTCTAAACTGTCCACATATTTGCTGCATTAGGACCGCTGTCTGACCCAAGTCCTTGGTGGCCACCTCCACAGTCAAATCTCTCTCCAGGTTTGTGGCCCTGAGGGTGTGACAGTTGGTCAATTTGTCTACAATCGTGCAAAGGCATTTTCACATGTCTCCATCTTTTCCCATCCTGTTCCCTTCCTTAGTAATTCACAGTGAGGACCAATGTGGTGACATACTCAATAAACTCTCAGCAATATAATTTCTAGTGAGTCCTACAAATTATTGCAAACCAGAAATATCACTAAACTGCTTAAATTATCGGACAGCATTCCTTTCTCTGCTTTCTATGCCCCTCTCATGTGGCCATGTAGTGAGACTGAAGAATTGGACTTCCTCCTGACCTAGCCAAGTCTTTCTGACTTTGTTCTTATTTCCATGGCTCTCAGTAGTTAAAACAACTCAATTGCAAACTCAGGTGCTGTGTCTCCATTTGAGAGAACAGCCATAACTCATTCAGATAGGACACAAACTGGTCTGGAGAACTTCCAAATGCTGTGCCTTGCATTGGTATATCATTGAGCAACTTTTGTGGAACCCCTGTTCTAAGCACTTCCACATACATACAATTGTTCCTCAAAAGTGAATGTGAACTTATATTGGTCCTACTTACTGATGGGAATTGACTGAAGTTGTTAGAGATAGTGAGGATGGGAAACCCTTGAGCCTCCTTCAGAACAGTCACTATCACATCTACCACTGTGATCACTGTAGGGGGCATGCTGCCTAAGAGTGTATAGTCTACCATCATTTGTCAGGATGAATCTGGACCGCCATGCAGGTGCATTTACATTGCTGACAAAAGGACATAGCATTCCCTGTGGTACTCAAATAAACATCGCTGCTTCAAAATCTGGCTCATCCTCTTTCAGAAATTGATACTGCTTTTGCAATATGCTCATGATGTCCTTGTCTATCTGCACCACCCTACACTGCATCCTCCTCCACATGTTTTTGTATCCTGCAAAATCTATCACATTTTATTGTTATGATTCAAGTACAATTCAGGCAGCATCATAATAAATTCCTGCCATTCATACGATCCAGAGCTGCCACAGGATTTCCTTCTACTGTCGGAAATCCAATACAGAATTACCAGTTTTCCTGATTCTTTCATGACCCCTCCCCACAAACAGTTACTGGCCATGTCCACTGTTGCGCACTGCACAGTTATTCAATCTGCTCTTAACACTCCCTTTTTCACTTCATTCCATTTAGCTAATATTCATTCCCATTGTGTTTCTAGGGGCCACATAGTGCTGGAGAAAGGACCATCATCTTGGGGGGAATTGGTCCCTACTAAAAACTAAACCTCTTTCCCCTCTTGCAACATATTCACACATGCTCTTCCCCTCCCGAGAGAAATACGGGAGCACAAGTACTTAGTGGGTGCACCTCCTTCAAAGTTGTGATATAGGTGGTGAATTCTGACCTGTCAGACAGTGGACCTTTCCCAACCAAACCCTTAATTTGGTTTTCTCTCTTTTGAACTTCTCCCCAAGCTCCTTCCTTATTTTGCTACTGTCTATGATTATTCAGACTGACAATCTACAAACTGTGGTCATCGACACTATTTTCCTTTTTCTACCTTGTATATTTCAAGTTCACCCTTCTTCCTCCTCTAACAGTTTTAACAATGATGGCATCCCTGCCTTTAACCATTTTCCATAATTCCGCAATTTACCATATTTTATCAAGTGTTTTTCCTGGTATGCCACATATCATCTTCATGGAGGTGGTTTTACAGGGGGATTCCTGGGTTCATGATCTGCCTCACTCATTGAATCTTCTCCTTCGACGATGAAATGCACCTATCTTTCCTTTAAAGATACTTCCTGCATTAC
Source organism: Hemiscyllium ocellatum (assembly GCF_020745735.1). Taxonomy (NCBI): domain Eukaryota; kingdom Metazoa; phylum Chordata; class Chondrichthyes; order Orectolobiformes; family Hemiscylliidae; genus Hemiscyllium; species Hemiscyllium ocellatum. The sequence goes on from NC_083401.1 coordinate 126,685,358, forward strand.
TTACTTGGAGACCAATACATTCACATGTAGCTATTTGTTTATCTTCAATTATCCATTTGGCTCACCAATATCTGTGGTCTATCCCCTTCCCTGAGTCCACTACTTAACTCTTGCTGATAAGGTCTACTCTGGATATCAACGGCTCAATGTATACTTGCATACATTCCAAACAACATTTATATTGACCAAAGTCCAATTGCTTATAAATTAATATCACTATAATGTATAGTCATAATTTGATTGGTTTCTTGGTTTCTAGAGAGGCAGACAAGATTGCATGGTCAAACCTTCTTGTTTTGCAACTCCCATAGATAGCTGACTAGTCTATCCTCCCTTCCAACTGCAGCCATGGATCTCCCATACATTTGATTCTTCTATCTTTCTGTAGTATCTGCATAATACATTTGCAGGAATTTAACTTTCCCATTGACGCAATGCTCTCAGCCTCAACTTAACCCTAAGGGGATACTGGGGCTTTGGGGTTATCACAAGATCCCTATCCTGATTACAGCATTCAAACTGCAGAGACTTGTTCCTTTTTAACAAGGTTCCGTGTGTGCAGATACAGTCTGTCTCATTTGTGTTTACATGTTCTCTTTTTTGTTTGGTCATTTCCTTCTCACAATTTCATCCTCTTTCCATCCAGTAAACAACCATTTTGTGTTGTACTAAAATTATGTTGTTGAATCTCTAATACCACATTTAGTATTATTATTACAATAAAAAATGTTTCAAAAATGTGGTTCAAAGAATCAAGCTACAAAAATATCACTATCAAAATATCACTTTCAGTCATAGTAAATGTGGGACAAGTTCAATCTGACAATGTCATTGCAACCTTGTCTATCTCCATATTGAAAAATTCAGTGACTGTTATAGGTGTTGTTCTTTTCATTCACTGTCAATTAAACCACATTACCTGGTATTTGACAACAATGTGTTGCTGTTGCTAGGTTTACTAACACTTTTGTACCCACACTAAAAACATTTGTACAAAACTCCAAATTATTACAAAACTTGTACATAGGAAGAAAAGTGAGCAACTGAATGGTGCCTTACTATGAATGAGAGAAGTTAACATTTTAACTCTGAAAGAACACAAATTAAGTGATTTTTATAGAGGTGTTTATAAACTGTATTTAAAGATTTCATTCATTCTTTCAATCTAAACCACAACAATAGGACAAAGAACAAAGTTTTTAACTTGAAAAAAAACATAAATGAGCAATATCAAGAAATTCATCTTCATACAATCACTAACTTGTGGAATAGATAGGCAGAGATGGATAACTGCTCAAATAGGGGACAAGGAAAAGACTTCTTACTGAAAAGGTGGGGTGTCTGTTGAGGGTTTGAGGGTCAGGCTTGGTTTGGTGGTGTGATGTCATCAATAATATAATACAACCAATTCTTCTATAACCTGATGGTTGTGTTCTTGTGCAACCCCGCATTATAGAAAAATCGCACTTCAGAAACTGTGCTTGAAGTGTTGGTGCTGTAACTGTCTTACAGCCAACACATGTTTTAAAAATTTGTACTGTAGAAACAGTGTTCCAATTCATCAATCATGTTACAGCAAATTCACATTGAAAAAACAAGCATTATAACAGAATACTGTACTTTGACAGTACTCAAAATGTATCCTGCTTTACCAATATTATCATGTTCCCTACTTCCCATTTGTGTAACCAAGACAACAATGGACTAATAGAAGGATTAATAGAAGACATAGTCCGATGTCATGATTGAAAAATTGTGGCGTTTTTCTAGATAGTTATCGATACACCAAATTGTCTTACTCATCCATAGTTTATCTTGTGAACTTGCATAGGGTAGTATAATGTTTCAGTTTAAGCACAACTCACAGTGATTGATTTGCCTTTGAATTACATTTTTACCTTACTTCCCTTTATAACTGTGCAAATTTGCTGTAACTTCCTGTTGAACTGATTGTGGTTATGATCTCAGTTCTTGATTACAAGTTTGCAACCAATCAAAAGAGAAACCACTTAGTAGATATGAGATTAACCATGCTATTTCATTGCAAGACGAAGATCATTCTGGTTTGCTGCTTGTAGCAAAAGCAGAAATACGACTAAAAAGAATGGGTTTACAATTTTTATTTTTTTGAGTTTCTTAGTTCCTCAATAGAACTGGCTATAGCATGGAACTTTTAAAAAAAAAGGGCCAATAGAATTGCTTTAAACTGTAATTGAAAAGCATGCAGCTGAAATTCTTAGACAAATGACATAACTGTAATAGTAGTAAGTGAAAACTTAATCTACCTAATTATGTTTATTTATAAATACTTAGTTGCAGAGATTGGAGACTACTTTTATAGTCACTATGCCCAAAAGGAGAATCAAACTATGTAGTGTGTCTCTGTAATGGCCAATGATAAAAATAAGCCTTTTCTCTGATGAGCATCGAGAGTTGGTTATTGTGGTGTTTAGGATCAGGTGGCGTATTGAGGAATTGTATTAATGCCAATACTGTTATGGCCCTGGCAAAATGGGAGGCAGGCAGTATTTCTCATGTCTCGCTCCTAGTAAGTGTGGCACTGCATGCCATCCAATGCCAAAAGACACTAAGTTGCTCCCTCATGCTCAACACTAAACCAAGCCCTTTGCAAAGTGGCCTAAACTTAAGTTATAGATAACATTCCATGTGAATATGACTTGATGAAATTACCTTTCCTTGATTTCCTCAATCTTTCTGCAGCCTTTTATATGGTCAACCACATTCTCCTCCAAAGCCCCTCATTGCCCAGCTCAGTAAGACAGTCGCTACATAGTTCTATTCTTACTTATGAATGAAGATTCTTATTATCACTTCGAGAATTCCAAAGGATCCATCCTCGGTATCTTGCTCTTCCTAATCCACAGTTATTCCCTGGTAACATCATCTGTAGATATGATCAGTCTGCTCTTGTATGCTGATGGTATCCACTTCAATGTATTGGCATCCTTCCTCAAATTGTCCATTGCTAAGTGTTGTCAGAATAATTGCTTGATAGCCGGTTTCAGACAGAAATTATTTGGGAGAGTTAAGCCACTGTTTGCAGCCCGAGCTGAATTCAACACCATTCCCAACTGCCATTTCAGGCTGAACCAACCCTTTTGAAGTCTTGGCATGTTGAAGCATGCTGAGATCATCTCTCTATTTAAAAGTTGACCCTCATAACATTCATTGTCTTGCCTCTGCAAAACAGCTGCTCAGCAGAGCCATTGCTAGAGGTGGCCACAGCAAGTGCGACATCTCTAGGAGCAGTAACTTTATTGGAAGTTTTCTACAGACCCCCTAGTAGCAACAGAGACATGGAGGAGTAGATTGGGAGGCAGAGTTTGGAAAGGGCAGAAGTGACAGGGTTGTTGTCATAGGTGACTTTAACTTCCTCAATATTGATTGAAACCTCCCTAGTTCAAATAGTTCGGATGGAACAGTTTTTGTCAGCTGTGTCCAGGAAGGATTCCTGACTCAGTGTGTAGATAGGCCAATTAGAGGAGAGGCCATATTAGATTTGGTGCCTGGCTTGGTGTCAGAATTCATGGTGGGAGAGCATTTCAGTGATCGTGGTCACAACTCCCTGACCTTTACAAATAGTCATGGAGAGGAACAGTAGAAGGTATCGGGGGAGGGGGAATTGCAATGCTATTAGGCAGGAATGGGGCACTTAAATTGGAAGCAGATATTCTCAGGAAAATGCATGACAGAAATGTGGAGGTTGTTTAGGGACCACTTGCTGATAGAGCTGGACAGGTTTGTCCCACTGAGGAAGCGATGGTAGGGTAAAGGAATCTTGGGTGACAAGGATGTAGAACATCTAGTCAAGAGGAAGAAGGATGAGGAGGCAAGGATCAGACAAGGCTCTAGAGGATTACAAGTTAGCCAGGAAGAAACTGAAGTCCTGGACTTCGGACAGCTAGAAGGGGGCATGAAAAAGCTTTAGAGGGTAGGATTAAGGAAAACCCTAAGACATTCTACACTTACATGAGGAACAAGAGGATGACCAGAGTGAGGGTAAGGCCAATAAGGGATACTGGAGGAAACTTGTGCCTGGAGTCTGAAGAGGTAGAGGAGGTCCTTATGAATACTTTGTTTCATTACTCACTACTGGGAGGGATCTTGTCGTTTCTGAGGACAGCGTAAAACGGGCTTATGTGTTCAAACAGGCTGTTGCTAAGGAGGATTTGCTGAAGATTTGGATAAATGTAAGGATAGATAAGTCCCCTGCACCAGACCCAAGGTTACTACTGGAAGTGAGGGAAGAGATTGCTGCACCTTTGGCAATGATATTCGTGTTCTCACTGTCCACTGGAGTAGTGCCAGATGATTGGAGGGTAACAAATGTTATTTCCTTGTTTTAAAGAGAATAGGGATAATCCTGGGAATTACAGACCAGTCAGTCTTACATCTGTGGTGGACAAAGTATTGGAGAGGATTCTAAGAGACAGGATGTTTGATTACTTGGAAAACCGTAAGCCTAAATGAATTCTTTGAGGATGTGACAAAACACCTTGATAAAGGTAGAGCAATGGATGTGGTGTACATGGATTTCCGCAAAGCATTGTAGGCTAAGCCTGAAAGTAAGGAGTTATGGGATACAGGGAAATCTGGCTGTCTGGATAAAGAATTGGCTGGCCCATTGAAGACAGAGGGTGGTAGTAGATGGAAAGTATTCAGCCTGGACCTTGATGACCAATAGTGTTCCACAAGGATTGGTTCTGGGACCTCTGCTCTTTGTGATTTTTTTAAATGATTTAGATGAGGAAGTGAAAGGGTGGGTTAGTACGTTTGCCGATGGCACGAAGGTTGGTGGAGTGGTGGACATTGGGGAGGGCTATTGTAGTTTACAATGGGACATTGACAGGATGCAGAACTGGGCTGATAATTGGCAGATGGAGTTCAACTTGAAGTAGTGTGAAGGGATTCATTCTGGAAGGTCGAATTTGAATGCAGAATACAGGGTTAAAGGCAGGATTCCTGGCAGTGTGGAGGAACAAAGGTTTCTTCGGGTCCATGTCCATAAATCCCTCAAAGTTGCCATCCAAGTTGATAGGGTTGTTAAGAAGGCATATGGTGTGTTGGTTTTCATTAGCAGGGGGATTGAGTTTAAGAGCCAAGAGGTTATGCTGCAGCTCTACAAGCCCTGATTAGAACATACTTGGAATATCATGTTCAATTCTGATCACCTCATTATTAGGAAGGATGTGGAAGCTTTACAGAAGGTGCAGAGGAGATTTACCAGGATGCTGCCTGGACTGGAAGGCCTGTCTTACGAAGAAAGGTTGAGGGAGCTAGGGCTTTTCTCATTGGAGTGAAGGTGAGAGGCAATTTGATAGAGATGCACAAAATGATGAAAGGCATAGAAAGAGTGAATAGTCAGAGATTGTTTTTCCCAGGGCAGATATGGCTATCACAAGGGGGCATACTTTTAATGTGATTGGGAAAAGGTTTAGGGGAGGTATCAGAGGTCAATTCTTTACACAGAGAGTGGTGGGTGCATGAAATGCACTGCCAGTAATAGTAGTGGAGTCAGATACATTAGGGACATTTAAACTACTCTTGGATAGGCACATGGATGATTGTGAAATGAAGGATATGTAGTTTAGTTTGATCTTAGAGTAGGATGAAAGGTCGGCACAATGTCAAGGGCTGAAGGACCTGTACTGCGCTGTGCCTCACTATGTTCGATGTTCGATGTTCTACACCAGGAAGGTTAGCATCCTTAAGATAAGTGAATGGAATCCTAGAGCACCAGTCTGGAGAGAGGTGATTGCTGAGTAACCTTATTGCCAGGGTCAAAGATTGTCCAAACATCAGGCCATACCACATCCCTGGAGGACTCTTGGAAGCAAGGTTTATCTGCTAGTCATCCTCCACACTAAAGCAGATCCCAACCCCGCCTCCACTTCCCAGTAAAAAAGTGTAAAATACCAACTGAAACATGAAGAGGATCTTGACTGATCAGATAAATAAACTGAGCTTTGAGCAGTTGGGTTATGTGCCACCTTTGGCAAAGTGACATGGCATCCAGAAGGGCTGGAGTGCATCACCCATGCCTCTTCATGGCATTTTGCTCCTTTCGCACACCCTGGACTGTCCCTCAAGGCTGGTGAACCTCAAATTCCCTCCCAAATGCTGCATCTCTTATTCATTGACAATTACAACAGCCAAAGCTCGCTACCATTTCACCTCATTTTCTCCATTTTAAAACCTGTTAACATCTAGTGCTTTGAACTAAAATTATTAACCTCCTTTGAACCGTTTTCCCTTTATTCTCTTTACACATTTGAGAAGTGCCCTGGAGTATTTTTCTGCATTAATGATTGCATTTATGGACAAGTTGAAGAGAATACAGTTTGAAAGAATTCACTTCACTGCTTCATGGAATGAATGAATTATTTTATAAAGAAAGGTTGAACAGATTAGGCCTACATCCATTGGAATGTATTTTTAAACATATATGATTTTGAGCAAACTTGGCAGGGTAACCACACTAAGATGTGGGGTAGTCTAGAATGAGGGACATGGTTTAAAAACTATGGGTCTCCCATTTCAGACCGAGACTAGGAGATTTTTTTTCTCTCTCTTATAACATTGTTAATCTGTGAAATTCTCTTGCCTGGGTGCAGTAAAGGCTGGGTCATTGAAGATATTCGAAGCTAATCTAAATATATTGATATTAAATAAATAAGGTCAACATTAGTCAAGGGTTATGAGAGGCAGGTAGAAAGTGGTGTTGAGGCCAGGATAGGATTAGCCATGATTCTTTATCCAATGGTAGAGCAGGATGGCCACCTGCAGCTTCTACTTCATTGTTCTTGCTTTCAGTCACTGATTTAGGATCATCAATTTAACTGGGTTTCTGGGCAGGATTGTTCGACTGTTGAGTGTAAATTTCATTGCTTCTGCACAGACAAAGAGAGTCAAGGATGATCCAAGATTCGACATGAGACTTCATCCGTATATCACAGATAAGCGCCTCTTCTATCTCCACAGGAGGTCCACCTGGAAATTTAGATGAGGGTCTGAAACTCAATTTGCATCATTCCAATCTTCCTTTGTCTCCCATTGCGAGAATCACAGGATGTCTAAAATACAATGCAGGAGCACAACTACAAGTGAAACACTGCTCATGTTATCCAAACATCGATAGTGGAAATGACTTTTTTTATTTGCCTTTCTTCAGGCAAGTGCTTTTGAAAACAACTGTTTAGAAATCTAGCCACACTGTAATATATTGCCAGTCTGGTAGCAGCAAGAAGAAAATGTAGATATCGGATCAAGGTTATGCTTTAAACGACTCCAATAATTAATGATCCTTAAAAGTACAATAGAAAATAGGTCAGTGGGTTACTAAAATGCTGAGATTAAATTGGAGTCAACCCAGCTGGAGGGAAAGACTGATGGAACAAATTCATATTGGAAAAATATTTTAATTAACCTAATTAATAGGCACTAACCTTCACTATGAAATAACAAAAACCACGATATCATGTTTATCCAGAGCAATGTTGATATCAATACAATCCAGAGATGAAATGTGTTCCATTATATACGAGGATAATACTTGTAAGGATATCAGTTGCCAGGCCAGTCCGCAATGATCCCTGCTATATGTTTCTACAACTGACTTTCCCACTTAACAGCCAAAATTCAAACCTGCTCAGTAGGAACTGGGTTTTAAAAATCGCTAATTATGTCTTCAATTTAAATAGGGCAGGATTTCCAGTTTCCCATTATTTCCATGTCCCCACATTCCACCTCATGTGTTCATAAGCATCCAGATATTATTATTGTACAGCTCAGAATGAATGAATAATTTCAATGTCACATGCACTGTATTTGGGAAAATACAGTTTTGTTGCTACGATCTGGAGTCACTTTGGACTTCAAAATGAATAAAAAGAAATTAATTAAATAGAACTTCACCTTCTGTTCAATCGAGAGAAAAATATAAAGGCAGAAAAACAAGAAGTTATGTTCAACTTTACACTCCTTCCTGTCAAGCACGGCTCCAGGTTTTATTAACTTCTGTAAAATGTTCCAGTCTCTGGGCGACAATGAGTCCCTGTTCCGGGAATGGCTGATGCCCAAGGAGTCCCGGGCTTCGCCGCCGCCTCACTGACATCATTAGGTGTCCCTACTCCAGGACCACTGCAACCACCGCCGCACCGCCTTCATCATGAGTCCCATTCCAACCTCTTCCGCAGCACCACCTCCTCCACCACCAAAAAGAACAGAGGTAGAAGGATACGGCTGACTGAGGGGATGGGTGCACGTGCCCAAATGCTACCGACATTGCTGACACCGCCATCTTGTTCTCATGTGGAGGCCTGCCAAGCCAGTTTGAGATTGTTATTCGATTAGTCCCTTTCCCTGCCTCACTGCAAGTGAAACTATGATCAAAATCTCTGTTCTAATGTTTGTGTTCAGCTCTTTCAATATATTTCCATCCCTGTAAATGCAATATTAACCAGAATGTCACAGTTCCCACATTAGAAGCATCCTGAGAAGATTAACAGCTGAGTTTTAAAAAGTATTGGGATTGCAGATATTGTTGTTTATTTTGTAAACTGAATTGCACATAAATAAATAACATACATTGCTGTTCACAGGCTCTTCTTATGGCATTATTGTAAAAGATTAATGTCCTAGTTTGATTTATCACCCAGCATTGTTCATTATTAATCTGCAAAGATATTCCATTATTCTTTCTGGTTGATAATATCCACAAATCACCACTCAAATCAACAAATCATCCTTTTTTTAAGATAAGGAACATTTAGGCTGAGAGGAGCAATGCTGTGATGCGAGGAAGAAATTGTTATATCTTCTAAAATGAACTTAATTTTATAAAATATTATTTTATGCAGGGGTTTATGCTGATTATTAGTCCTGGGGTAAAGATTATACTCCAAATCAAGTGAAGACTGGTAATGAGAAATTCAAGGTTACCATACCCACAGAAAAAGGTTCACACTATTATTGTTATAAATCTCGCTCATTTTTAACTCAGTAGAATTTATTGGACTTTTTTGTAGTTCACATGGCATCTTTCCAACTACTGTAGTAGGTACACTGATATATATATTTCACACCAAAGTACATTTCCTGCAGCAAAGGAAATACTGCAAAACTTTCTTCGGTAAGATTAGATTAGATTACTTACAGTGTGAAAACAGGCCCTTCGGCCCAACAAGTCCACACCCCACCCAGACCCGTTCCCCTACATTTACCCCTTCACCTAACACTACAGGCAATTTGGCATGGCCAATTCACCTAACCTGCACAATTTTGGATTGTGGAAGGAAACTGGAGCACCCGGAGGAAACCCAAGCAGACACAGGGAGAATGTGCAAACTCCACACAGTCAGTTGCCTGAGGTGGGAATTGAACCCAGATCTCTAGCTCTGTGAGGCAGCAGTGCTAGCCGCTGTGCCACCATGCCGCCCACTAAAATGCTGCTTTGTTTTTAAAATTTCCGTACAGTACTTGGAGAGTGGGTGGGTGGACAATGAATGTAATCTACCTTTTCAACTTGGGGGTGGGGAAAGCACGTAATGGAAATAGAATCATCTTCCCAACAGGGTAAAAAGCTACAGTCATTTTAATGCATCAAAGCAATTTTTGCAGTGCTCCAACCTTCCAACCAGTTAACTGCAAACCATCTCTTATGATTGACCGAGGCATTGTGGTCAAACACCATTCTTTCATACCAATTCAGTTTTTAAACTTAAAATATTGCATGGGATTTTTATTAATCCAAAAATTAAGTCTGGTACATGCAATTTAAAATACATAGGGATGTGATCAACAAGTCATCTCATCAGAATAACATTTCAAAATCTTGGCAAACAATGAAGTAAAACTTCAGTGCAAACATTTTCTTAGAGAACCCAAACTAAACTTAACCAAGCCAAACTTACTTTGAGTTACAGATTCCATTGGGGAGGGTAATATAAAGCAGCCTGTGAGATTTAATAGGTCTCTACTAGGTGGGCTTCAAATGTGCGGCAGTTGGATCAAGACAAAATGCACCCATTTACACAGCTTAAGCTTCATACTGTTTGAATGTTAAAAACTACAATCCTTCAATTTACCCATCATTATCATGAAGGTGAGGCAAGCTTCTATTCATCAGTGGTGGACAAGTCACAACTTTGAATTCAATCAAATCAAGCCAAAACAATTGCTGAAAGACCCCTCCTCCTTAACCCTCCTGAACCATGGAACTTAACTATTGTTAACTGGAAAAACAGAGTTTGGAGTGTAACTATTCCACCACTCACAGCCTTCAGAAACAAGTTGATTTTGTGTTCTGGTTTCATACATAGCACCTCTGCAATTTCAGATCACCTCGTCAGCCCAAATTCTTCACTAACAACATGTCATCTTGTAAGCATAAGAACCCATGAAAGGCAAAAAAGAGACTTAGAATGTCGACCATTTATCAGTGACTGCCCAATCCATTTTGTCTCTTAACAGAAAGTCTTGCATAAATATTTCCTGATCAAATGGTCATCAAACCAAACTGATAAATAATCATTTTTTTTTTCCTCTTCATTCCTTGACCTATAACTATACACAGACAACTTTCTATCAATTGTAACCTATTGTATGATCAACTAGGCGAAAGTGAGGACTGCAGATGCTAGAGTTTAGAGTGTGGTGCTGGAGAAGCACAGCATTGAGGAGCAGGAAAATCAACGTTTTGTGCCTGACCTGCTGTGCTTTTCCAGCACCACAACCTCAACTCCTATTGTATGATGTCAATTGAAATGTATTTTCATTGCCTCTTAACTGAATTCTCATGAAGATATGAACCAAAAACTTCTGTTTTTTTTTTCTTTTCTATTTTAGAAATGCCTGCTTTTAGCTAGGAGCTTATCCAGGAAAAGTGTTAATATCTTGGTGCTTGAAGTAGTTTCAGGCAATGACACAAAACATTTGATATCAGATTGATATCCCGTTATATATACATATATCACCTTGCAATTAGTCCCATTTTAGACATGATATCACATCCACCAAAACCTGTTGTATCTCAAAGGATCATTGTTTATTTCTGGGTTTTAATAAAACAATTCCACATTAAGTAATTAGTATTTTTCTAGTTTATGTCCTAATTATATTTATCTTGTTACTCTCTAGCTCCAGGCCACAAAAGCATGCAGGATTCACAGTCCATGCAACAGGTATGTGATCACTTCAGATTTATTAAAATAAATATGTCTATTATTTTTCAATAGAATGAATTGTGAAAAATCAGTACCCAGAAGACATCATGTGTTAGACTCATAGTAATAACACCAAGCAATACTTAGGTGTTAAGCTTCAGGGTAATCTAAAGAAAATAAACTCTTTGTGCAAAGGAGAAGTAAACAATAAATATTGGTAATATGAAACAAAAATACAAGATGTGGGAAACAAACTGCAGATCAGAGAGTATCTGTGAAGAGAAGGTAGACCAAGTGAAAAATGAAAAATGAAGAGGTGTTTTCATAGAGCAGAATCTTCCTGACCAGCTCAAAGGCGATAGAAGGGTAGGTGGGAGGCAAAGATTCAGTTTCCCAAATACGAGTTAAAGTTTTGATTCTCAGAGCTTTTCAGGGTTTGCTTTCCCAACTTTCTGTTGCATTCAGTAGCCTACTCATTAACAGCCCAGTTAACTAGGATTACATTCATGGGAGCAATCTTATTTAACAAAAGTGGGGAGTATATGAGTTTGCAGATCTGATTATCTATATTTTTTAATATATATAATATGACGCAAGTATCTCATGGGGTAGACTTCTTCCACCAAGTTCTTGTGAGTATAACTTTCTTCAATAACTTGGCTTCCAGTCCAGTATGCACATTGAGGAGATCCTCCATCCTTTTGTGTGGCACAATTCAACTCCAATCATGGCTAAACATTTTTCAAAATCTATTTATTCTTTTCGGGGATTTGAGTATCACTAACACAGTCAGTACCTGTATTTGTTGCCCCTGAATTGAGCAGCTTGATGAAGTGCCTCGGGGACAGTTGACAGTTGCCACACTCTACCATGAAGAGTAAGCCAATAGTTCAACACGGTCAATGATGGTCACGGGGTGGCAAACCAGGTGATGGCTCCCTGATGAAGTGACACTAAAGAACTATTTGTACAAACAATGACAGAAGCTCATGCAACATACAAGGCTGAACAATTCCACAATAAACAGACCAGTTCTAAACTCTGCCGATCCATCACATCCAGTCATCAATGTGGGTGAATAACTAAACAATTTATGGGAGCAAAACGCTCCTCAAATAACCCCACCAGTAGATCAGTGCAAATGACCAAGGTTGAAGCATTTGTTTCCATTTTCTGTCAGAAGTGCTGAGACCATGATCAATCTCGGCCTCCTTCTGAGATTCCTAGCATCACAGATGTCAGTCTTCAACCAATCTTACTGCACATGATAACAAAAAAAAATCCTGATTGATCTAATTGTAACCTCCAATTTGTTTTCTCACCTACCCATCATAACCATTCACCATCCTGTTTACCAAGAATCTATCGACCTCTGCCTTAAAAATATTTAAATGTTCTCCTTCCCAACACCTTCTCAGGAAAAGACTTCCAAAGCAACTCAAAGATTCTGAGACCAAATATTTCAGGTAATTTATGTTTTAAATGCACGTGCCCTTATTTTTAACAGTGATATCTCATTCTACATTCTCCCATAAGACAAACATTTCTCCACATTTACCCTGTGAAGACCCCTCCGGTTTCAATCAATTTACTTCTTTTACGTCTAGAATTGAAGAAGGGTCATTGGACTCAAATTGTATACTCTATATTCTCTCCACACATGCTGCCAGAACTGTTCAGTTTCACCAGCAATTTCTGTTTTTGTGCATTCTAGGTACTAGTCTGGTAAACCGTCACTGAATTGCTTCATCAAAGAGGGAGACCAGTATTGTACAAAGTGCACCAAGTGTGGTCTCATCAATGCCCTATATAACTGAAACATAAACTCCTTATTTTTGTATTGACCATTGATGTACAATGGCAGCATCATAAAACATCCACAAGTCAGATGGCTTCCTGTTGCTGTCCTTTTCTCCTGGATCATCTTCAGGGGAACCCCCAGGAAGGAGCTACCAAACATGTGAAGCTGCTTTTTGGCCTGGCCTCTGCTGTCTCCAGGGTGGGTGGGTGGGGAGAGTGAGTGATGCTGCTGGATTACAGACAGTGAATTACTGATGAGGTGTTTTTTCAATATCGTGTCCAGAAGTTGAAGCCTGAAAGATTCTGACAGAGAACAAAATGTCCTGCCTGCCTAAAATAAATGGGTGCTCCACCCATTAATGCAAACGTATTGAGCTGAGAAATAAGTAACTGTTCTAAAAAAAATCCAACCTGCCCCCTAGTGAAAATAACTCTTGTATTCATGCCTACCTCCACACTAAGTTTTACAAAAACAGGATTCCACCCACAGAATTTACAGTACATATTCAGAAGGCTAGCAGAGTATTATGAGTAATTGTGAGGGGTATTGAATGCAGAATTAGGGACATTGTGCTTTAGTTATATGGGGCTGTAAAGAGATCACATCTGAAGTATTGTTTGCATATTTGTCATCTTAAGGAAGAATGCAAATATTTTGAAGCAGTTTAAAGAAAGTTTACCAGACTAATACCTAGAAGGAGAGTTGTCATTTCATGTTTTGAAGGGTACGAGGTGATTTGATTGGCACATGTTAGATCCTTAAAGTTCTTAACAAGGTAAATACAGAAATTTTCCTCTTCTGGGAAAATCAAGAACTAGAGGTCACAAAATGGGTATCATCCATTTAAAACAGAGACTCGATGAGTTGTTTTTTTCAGGGTCTTGAGTCTTTGGAACTCTCTTTCTGAAAAGTTGGTGGAAGCAGTGTATGAATATTTTTAAGGAAGAAGTGGATATCTTTTTGGTAAGCAAGAGGGTGAAAGGTTATTGAGTGTAGGCAGGAATATGGATTTGAGGTTACAGTTGGCCCTACCATGATCTTATTAAATGGTAACGTTGGTTTGAGGAGCCAAATGGCCTACCCTTGCTCATAACCAGTATGTTTGTAAGTTCACATTTTTAAATAATATACACAATCATTTTGCATCAAATATTAGTAATAATTACACACGATCAGAGCTAAGAAGCAAGTCATTTGTGCTCCTTGTAACTTTGGCCTGCTCCACTGTAGTGGTCTCAGCCCCTGCCCTTTCCCTGTCACCCTTCAAAATCTCCAGCTTAAAACATTGATCCAAATCCTTTTTAAAATTTATTATTAAATCTGTTCTGTTTTCATTACCTATTCACATAACGCATACCAGGACATAAATTATTGCAAAAATATAACTTTCCTTTTCTGGCCTTTGTCCAACTAGCTTGAATTCCTATCTTTTATGTTTTCAACCTTTCTGCATCCTGACACAGGTTCTTCTGACTTATTTTGTCAAAACATTACGTGACTTTGAATATGTTCAGTTAATTTCCCCTTCTTTGCTCTAATGCATAACAATCCAGCTTTTCTTGGATCTTCAAATAACTAAAGTCTTTCATTTCTGATATCTTTTTAGTAAGCCCCCTCTGCTCACAATCTAAGGTCATGACATCTTTCCTGCAGTTTGATGCCCATAATTAAAAACAGTAATCCATTTGGGGGTTAAAACCTGATTTATAAAAGATAACATAAAATATTGGAATATACCAAAGAAATTAAGTATGTATGGCTTGCTGAGATCAAAAAAAAGTATAAACAGGGATAGTTGAGAAAATAGGGAAAATTTAAATTTTAGAACATCTCAAATTCAAATACAATATTTGCCTAAGACTCATTTTATATTGTTAAATGTAGATTGGGCACACTTGAATTCTCTCCACAATCCTGTTTCTAGTTAACATAAGCATTGTCCATGAATTATGATTGGTGGACAGACTAAATTTGGCAAACCACTAGATTATCTATTAGATTGCAAAGAATTGTGCAGTGGCTTTCTTCTCCACATTCCTCTGCATACATTTCCCAGATTTATGTTGGTGTCAGGTTACCTTTTCTTCACCATCAGATATCAGAAAATCACATTAATGTAGTCATTACAAACATCAATATGGTAAAGGTATTGTAATTTTCCTGGAGTGACTCTTTATAATGATAGTGAAATGTAATGTTGTCTCATTACTGCAGCATTCTGATGACTCAGTCAAGCATGTTAATGCTCACTGCTAAGTGACAATGATGTATACCTGTTCAGGTAATCTACATTGTAAGCAGATTTATTCAATCTCACGAGTGCTATAAACTCTGTAAGGGTGGAGTGGTTCAGGAGAGCATGGTGGGTGTCAGTCTTTGACAGTCCAATTAACTGTTAATTAGTTTGTGTGATCTCAGTTACATCTAATGCCCTGCTATTTGAACCTTCAATCCATTTACCTCATTCATGATGACCTGCTCTGTAGGTTTGACCTTGCAACCGTCCAGGAATTTGTTGTTCTGTAAAACCAAAAGAGAGAGAGCTGGAATTTCTTCGCAGTTTGGGTAGCACCTGGTAAGATACTGCAGGCCTTTGCCCATCATCATAATGAACAATTTGCATTTATATATAATGCCTTCATCACATTGTGACATCCCAAAGCACTCTTCGGACAACATTTGTGAAGCATAGCCATTACTTTACGACAGAGGATGCAGCAGCTAAATAGCACGCAGCAAGCTCCTGCAAACAGCAGTGAGCTAACAACCATATATTTTAATGAAGTTTGCAAAGGGTAAATATAGACCAGGACGCTGGGTAGAGCTTCATGGTTCTTCTTCAAAATAGTGTCATGGCATTTGTAATATCTATTTGAGAGAGAGAAAGCAGGGCCTTAGTTAACACCCTACTTGAAACATTGTATTTGCAATTTGTGGCGTTCCTCTAGTACTAAGTCATGGGTTCAAGACCATGGAGCAGGATTTTGAATTTACAACCTTCCAACTCAGAAGTGAGAGTATATATAAACAGTCTATAAACAAAACTATCAACAGATATAAAAAAGCTCCCATCACTAGAGCAGATGACATTCAGAGGACTCACAATTTAACAAAAGGACAATGTTTCTAATTAAAATTGAAATCACAGTTGTTCAGGAAAGTATCCTCTACATCATTTTATCTAAATGCCTGTGCTATACAGCTTTTCCCCTGGTGTGTGATCAAATTTGGTACCATAACAATACTGGCACCAGATGAGTTTTACAGTTATTAGATTGAGCAGTGTTGCAGTTTTGGGTTTTTGTGGCATGAATACAAAATACCATTCTAGAGATTGCGGTACAGGAAATATGTTTGATTAAAGATGCAGTTTTGCGCTACTTAATTATTAATGATGTGATTGATGATATTCTTCTCTTCTGATCTGAAAGTAACTCTGATTGTGTTTAATTCAATGGGTGTTCATCACCTGAAAGAAAACATACCCAGTGCTTACCCTTCAAAGGTCAGTTGAGAGCTCTGCGTTCATGCTAGGGGAGCTTCATCCACCAGCAAGTATATTTATTAAGCTATTCCCTTTATATTCCAACCCACACATAGCTGGAGATTTTATGGAGCTCACACGAGCAGGAAATGTGGTGTGCAATGTGAATTAATTAGTCAAGATGGGAAATTTTTCAACAGCAAGTGGGGATGCTGAGATAAAATCAACAATATGTTTATGATGTGTTGAAAGTCACAAAAACCCATGGTGGTTTCATACTTATAATGTCATTTTGAATATGTATTAACATGAAACAGTTTTCAATAAAGATGCACTTTCAAGATAAATTCACTGCCACTCGAGAATCTCATGGCACCCAGTTCACAATTATTTAAAAGTGATGCATGCCTGTCAGCTTTGTACAGTTGTGTGCAAGATCAGCACTTTTGCTATTTCAACTTGATGGCACGAGAGAGAGATAGAGAGAGGGGCAGGAAAGTAGACAGGAAGGTGGCAGCTCGGGATTGTCTTGGGTGAGTCAATGGTGAGGGAAATTGTAGAGTGTGGTTGAGTTCATAAAGGATGAGAAAAGAGATCCAGGGGAGGACTGAGGATTGGAGTGGAGGCATGGAGGAATTAAGACCGAAGGGCTTGGTGCACTAGGAGTGATGTGGGAAGAGTAGTGAGGACAGTCTGAGAACGTAATAAAATGAGGGGCCATGCTAAGTACATTCAGAGATGATTCTGGAGTGGACTTTTACATCCAGGAATCTTTATAAACTATAAACAATATTGCAAGAACTAAATAGGAAAGAATATTCTGAGGTCCTCATTGTAGTAGATTAGACTTACAGTGTGGAAACAGGCCCTTCGGCCCAACAAGTCCACACCGACCCGCCGAAGCGCAACCCACCCGTACCCCTACATTTACCCCTTACCTAACACTACGGGCAATTTAGCTTGACCAATTCACCTGACCCGCACATCTTTGTGACTGTGGGAGGAAACCGGAGCACCCGGAGGAAACCCACGCAGACACGGGGAGAACGTGCAAACTCCACACAGTCAGTCGCCTGAGTCGGGAATTGAACCCGGGTCTACAGGCGCTGTGAGGCAGCAGTGCTAACCACTGTGCCACCGTGCCGCCCACAGTCACACGGAATTGCTCCTATGCAATTCCATATGCTCCATCATCAATGATGACAAATGCTATCCATTTTCATAATAATATGTAACCATTATCCTACACCTCCACCTAGGCCTTTTGATCTGTTCCATTAAAAGAATTGCTACTTTAGCACTAATATTTATTTTAACGTATAACCATAAGCATGTTTCTCACTCCCACATCCTGCCCATCAAAATCTCTCCCTGGCATTGTTCTTGGTTGATCTTGAGGGAGGATAGGTTACTCAATGTTCACTTTCTATATCTTGGAAGGCAGAATTTTAAGCAGATTAAGTGTGCAACCTAATACAACAGCTGGTACTTGTGCAGCAGCAGTCACAATGACATCAATGCAACAGCAGCGAGGAGAGGTCAATGAAGAATGGACTTAACTGGTAAACCATCTAAACTAAGAAAAAAAGAAGGTATTGAAATGGATGGGAGCAGACTTTAGGCCAAGCACTCTATTTACTTTTCCCTGCAGCCTGGAGTGAAACATCATCCTCAGCTTTGGTCAGCAGGTGGATCCCAGATCCTGCTTCATGGGACAATTGTGGCAGAAGAACTGAACTTAATTGTAGGACTTCCAAAGTCAGTCACTTCCTTATCAGTCTTAACTTAATTCAAGAGTTTGGACTGGCTCAACATTAATCGATTTTTTATTAGATGCTTGCTTTTTTACGATTGCTTCCACAAAATTAAATGAAGATTGTTCCTTTTACTCAAGGTTTTTGTTCGCATATGCAAATTCGTCAGTTGTACCAGAATGTTGGCACTGCTAATGATTCATTCTAATCTTTGAGTGTTGAATATTTCAATAAATAAGTACTTCAACACCATTTTAACATCTCAATTCTTGTCAATTTCTCCTGTACCACGGTCTCTGCATATGCCCTGCAGAATATTGTTGAAATGTTTTTCTTTTCAGTTACAAGTTCCTGTTTTCTTTAATCACTTGCCTGTCGAACCGATAGCAGAGTGTTCATGAAGTTGAGTGTTTGCTCACATTATGTTTCCTTCCTGAACATCTGGCTGTGGTTCATTGATGGTGGAGCACGAGATTTAGAAATCTTTGCTATCATTCATTAACTCATCAAGTAGTCAGTGTGAATGATTGACCTCCCTGAGAAGCTATTCCTTTTCAGTCCCTATACGTTCCATTTGCAGACTATATTCTGGCTGGGTCCTCTCAAGATTCTCCCCTTCTGCCAAAAAAGTTCTTCTTTCCAGTTGGGGGTCCTCACCTCCTGGCTATAAAATCATAATCCCTACATTGTCTTCTTTGGCCATACTGCCAGCAGTGACATTACTTTGGGTAAAGGTATAGGTGTTGTTGCTTCAGAATGCAGAAAACTGCACCTTTGTATCAACGGTCTTCAGGTTCTGTAGGGTGGTCAGGAGCCTTTTCTTTTATGGAATGCTTGACATCAGTGACACCTTCATTCTCATGCACCCTTTCAGCAAAAAATAAATGTAAGTCCTTGTCTTACTGTTGGTCACTAGTGCACTTCTTATCCTCTGCATGTAGGATCTCCTAAAGTGTAAACAGAAAATCCAAAACATTAACCTTTGCTCAGAGGGATTCAATGCCAGTGGTGTATACTGGTTCGCAGCATAATGAGGAAACTTCAATGTCCCCTGCTACTGCTGATAAAAGGAGGTTCGCTGCCAGAAAAACACCTTCAATTAATAGAGAACAATGATGATTAGAAAGGGCAGACATTGTGGCAGTGATTTCACTCCCATTACAATTTAGTGTCTCTGCCTGAACACACATCCTGCCTATTATTGTAGACCCATAAGCTGACTCTTATATCTTGAATCACAGAATCATACAGTGCAAGAGAGGGTCTTTGGCCCAATGATTCTGCACTGTCAAAATTAGACTACTGTCCACAGTAATCTCACTTTCCTACACTAGGCCCATATCCTTTAAAGTTATGACCCTTCAAGTGCTCATCCAAGTATGTTTTAATAGTTGTGGTGTTTTCTGTCTCAATTACCCCCAAAGGTAGTGCATTCCAGACAAATGGTTGATGAAATTCAGGTCTGAGGCATCTGTTTCAATAGATACTGCTATCTTGATATTCCAAATAAAAGCAATGACCTCCCCATTAACAGCAATGTCTAACACAAAGTTTTGTGGACCTGTGAAATCAAAGTTGCAGAAATTGTCTTGCTGCTCTTGACCTACCCACAGAATATACGTTCTGATCTTTAACATCCTGTAAGGTTTGCACACCAAAAGAGCACTACCGTTTTATGTTTTACCTTTCTTCATTTGAGGGAGATCATTGATCTTCACAACCTGGTGTTATGAAATGGGCTGTTTTGTAAATCTCATGCCCCTCAGCAAAAAGGACTAGGTAAATCTTCCATTAATAGGCTCTCTTGTCACCACCAAATGGAGCTGGGATAGAGACAGTGGTTGCATCCTCAGTGTTTTCTCCCTTCTGTTAATAGGATTTCTATATGCTACTGAATACGTACCTTGCAATGGCAGTCAAACAATTCAGTGAGTGATGTGATGATGTCCTCTCGCTTGTTCACTGAGCAGCACCTTTCAGATGACATTCTGTTTACTGCCTTTTGCAACCTGAACTGCGAGGCTTCTATGTTGCTGCCTGAAAAAGAACACTCAAATCTTTTACCCAGATATTCTTCCCTTGCATGACTGACAAAAGGCAGGGTAATGACTCAGAACTCAATTAAACAAACTCTTCTTTATTTTAACTCTTTAGGTATCAATTCTTAACATAAAACATACATTGGTTGCAACATTAACTTCCCACGCCATCTAACTTACCTTCAAATTTAACTCACTTCATTTAACTTCACTTTATCTGACTTTGTCTTAACTCACATTTAACCCTAACTCTTACTTTACCTCTATAAGTTTGCCTTGAATCAAATACTACCCAGATTCAAGTGAAATGACCAATTTTATCCTCTATGCACATCTCGTCTCATGGTTCTTTGTCCTCTCTGCAAGTGCTTTTCTCTGCAAGTGATCTGGAGGTTTCTTCCCCTCTGGGGAAAAATCTCTTTGTTTTGTAAAATGTGCTCCTTTTCCAGAAAGTTGTCTGGCACTCAATAAATGAATTGATCAAATCCTGATCGCATTGTTCGATCTCAGCCATTGACGTTTACTGGTAAACAACTCCCAAATGTTTTTATCCTAATTCACAAACAGTGACATTCCCTATTCCACATAAGGTAGTGTGGTGCCAGTATGCCTAGATACCACATGACACTTTCCCTATTTGGTCAACCCAGGAAACTACAGGTTACTGCAGGTCCTGGCTACAGTTTTAACTGAGGTCAGAGTTTAAGCTAGCTTGACCAAACTTCCCAGCATGCTTGATTGTATCACTTAAACTGCCTTGTAAGCAGTTCTGCTGCAGGCCACCTGTCCACAATGTTTTCACTTGGTTCAGGCCCACTGTCACACAAAGACCAACCAGCTGATTGTTTGCAGAGCCCATACCAGTCTACACATTTGACTAGGCTAAAGGAAGTCTTACTGCTTCTACTTCAAGCATTCTCTGAGGATTTGTCTTGTGCTGATGACTACTTCATATATTGCTGACGTGAATAAGAATGACCAGGTATTTTCACTGCATTGGAGTCCATGGGTACTACCATCTTGTGACAATGTTCAGAGATGACTTTGTAGCGGATCTTGGCAAGCAAGAGCCTCTAGTAAAGTATATACAATACTTAGGTATGTAGAAAAGAGCATTCAGAGAACCCTGTCACTCCATCCCCACTACAATTGTTTCAATGTTAGTATGCAGCAACAATGACATGTGCTATCTATTAGCATAAAAGGAATCAGCCATTATCACACAGGGCCTATACGGCAGTGCCAATTTGTGCCTGTTGGCTGGTAGAGTCCTTACACAGCTTTGAGTTTCAATTACTCCTGCTGAGATTGCCTTTGGACAATGGCCATACTAATGCATAAAAGAAAGGACCAGTTAAGCTGAAGGTCTCTTATGTCCTACAGAATGTCAATGACAACACTGTACACATAATATGACCACTGAGAAAAACAATATCACATTCTTTTCATACGTGGTAAAGGAATTGGCTTTAATTTCCTTGTAACCATCAATCTGTGCCAACTACGAGGTGTGGCCAACTACGAGGTGTGACCAACTATGAGGTATTTAACTGCCCGACTAAGCTAGTCTCAATGATAATGTACAAGCAAATAAAGTGAAACCAGTGTAAAGTGAAATATTTAGAAGTGATGTTTAATTTTGAAATTAAATTGCAATATGCTGCATTTGTGCTCTCAAGGCTTATGTAATTGGCAATAGAGTTGGACATAAACTTATGTCTATGAGGTGGAGCCTCCCTGTTTGTCCAGGAGACTCTTTAGTAGGCTGCCTGTAGATTATGTGTTGTCCACAGTACTAAATTAAGGTGTTTTACACACACACACTGCTGGCACTAAGAATGGTAAGAATGGGGAAATTCGGGATAATTTTAGATCCAAAGAGGAGACACATTAAAAAAAAGGCCAGAGAAAGCAGCAGTTGGAGTTATGCAGAGTTCAGCAAAAGAAGACATAAAGATTGATCAAATGGGGAAAGTAGAGTATGATAGCAAACTTGCAGGAACATAAAAAATGACTGTAAAAGCTTCTACAAGCATAAAAAGAGAAAAAGATTAATAAAGATAAATGTAGATTCCTTATAATTGTAGATGGGGTAAATTAGAATGAGGAACATAGGGATTGCAGAAGAATTGAATACATATTTTCATTTTGTCTTCACAAAAGAGGGCACAAATAATTTCCCAAAAATGTTCGGGAATCAAGGGACTAATGAGAAGGGAGAATTAAAGGAAATCAGTATTAGCAACAAAATGGTGCTTGAGAAATTAATAGGGGTTAAAAGGTGACAAATCCTCAGAGCCTAACAATCTTAAAATATTAGATGAATTGATGGCTATCTTGCAAAATTGTACCAACTCTGGAGCTATAGTTCTGACCGTTTGGACAGTGGTAAATATATTGCACTATTTTAAAAAGGAGGTAGAGGAGAAAAAGAGAATAACAGAGCAATTAGCCGAACATCAGTGTTGAGGTAAATGCTATAAGAGAACATTTGGAAAGTATTAATAAGATTATAAAAAAGTTAACATGGGTTTATGAAAGGTGAATCATGCTTAACTTATCTACTGATTTTTTTTAATGGTGTAACTAGTCATATGGGTTAAGGGAGATCCAATGGAAATGGTGTACTTTGATTTTCAGAAGGCTTTTGATAAAGTCTCACACATTAGAGGCTATTGAGCAGAATTAATGCCCCAAGATTGAGGATAACGTGGGATTGGGAATTGCTGACAGATGAGAAAAGAAAGTAGAAATAAATGGATCATTGTCTTGGTTCAGTTGGGTATTTATTGATTACAGTTTAGAAGAATGAGGGGATCTGATTAAAATGTATAATATTCTAACAAGGCTAGACAGACTAGAGACAAGATGGATGTCTCCTGCGGTTGTGGAGTCTAGAACCAGGCAACCCTGTTCTAGGATCGGGGGTCTGCCATTTTGGGCTGAGATAAGGAAGCATGTCTTCATTTAGAGGGTGGTCAGTCAATGGAATTCGTTATCACAGAAGGCTGTGGAGGCCAGGTCACTGAGTATATACAAGAAAGCAATTGAAAAAAATCTTAGATATTAAAGGCATTAAGGTTTATGGAGAGAAAATGGGAATATGATGCTGAGATAGAGGATGATGATATTAAATGGCAGAGCTGGCTTCAAGGGCCAAATTTTCTACTCCTGCTCCAAATTTCTACAATTCTATGTAAACACATGGGAAAGGCAAAAAGAGAGAAAGTAGGAGCAGCATTCAGTTCTGGTTACAATGACCGGAATGCTGGCTATCGACCAAATTGAGTCCAGAATAGCCTAAGGCAATTTGATCATAGGAAACATCACTGTCAAACTCAATATTGTGACCAGGCTCTTAAGGACAAACCAGCAGGTGTCAACAAAGCACAAGTATAAGTAAAAGCCCTCTCAGAATTTTAATAGCCGAGAACTTACTGAAATAATAGGTGTTTGCTCCACTCAAAATAAAGGACAAATCAGCCAGCAGCTGCTGGTGAAGGATGTCCCATGATTTGTGAATGCTATGAGTTTTAGTTGCCGGCTAATTAAATCACTCCACAGTTCGTGAAAACAGTATCTTATTTTGCCCATTTTTAAATTTCTTTTGTGAAATCTTATTATCACTGGGAAGATCAACATTTGTAGTTTATCCCTAATTGCCTTTGAGAAGGTTGTAGTAGCTGTCTTTTTCAATATTTACAATCCGTCTGCTCTAAGGATACCCATAGTGTTGTGAAGACAGCACTCTCAAGATCTTGATCATGGAAGCTTGCAGATGATGATGTTCTGATACATCTGCTACTGTTAGTCCCCTAGCTGGTACTTATTGTAAGTTTGGAAGGTGTTATAGAGTCATAGAGTAATACAGCTTGTTGAAGGAGCCTTGGTGTGCTCCTGAAGTGCATGTTTTAATAGCACACACTGTTGCCACTGTGCATTAGAAGAGGAGGGAGTGAATGTTTAAGGTGGTGGTTATGGTACCAATCAGATTTTTGCCCTGCCCTAGATGGTGTTGAACTTTGTGAATGTTGGAGCTTCTACTTGTTGTTGAAGCTTAAGTATTTATTTAGCTGGTCCAGTTAAGTTTTTGGTCAATGGTGACCATCAGGAATCTGATAGTGAGGAACTCAATGATAGGGCATTGAAAGGAGGAGACAATTAGTTTCTCCTTTGTTGGATACAGTCATTATCTGGAACTTGAGTGTCACAATGTTACTTTTTACTTGTCAGTTGTCAGTTAAACTTGGATATTGTCACGGTCATGCTGCATTTGGATATACACTGCTTCACCATCTGAGAAGCTGTTAATGCTATTGATCATTGTGCCATCAAAAGGACACATTACTACTTTAACCTCATGGTGGAGTGAAGGTAATTAATGAAGGAGCTGAAAGTGGTTGAGCACAGTACACTAATTAAAAGCTCCTATAGTGATGCCCTAGGGCTGAGTTAATTGATCTTCAACAACCACAACCATCTTCCTTTGCACCAACTATGACTCCAACCAGTGGATAGATTTCCTTCTCACTCCCATTGATTCCAGATTTGCCAGGGCTCCTTGATTCCATACTCAGTTAATGCTGCCTTGATGTCAAAGGCAGTCACTCTCATTCCATTGCATTTGTTGTTGTATTTGTATATTAAAGGTAAAATTGTCTTTGTTCCAGAGAGTGAGTCTCTCATTAAAGAGAGACAACTGGTGGTGGTTTAACCTGCTGAGGGTCCCCATGGCTCAGGAAAGGGGCACAGATGAGAAGGCAGAACCTTCATAGTAACTTCAGCTGGTGTGGAAATTGGACCCATGCTGTTGGCATCTCTCTGCACGGCAAACCAGCCATCCAAGTTAACCACATCCCATTTGCCCACTAATCACCCATTACACTCACCAAAAAAAGTTAAGTGCAGCAATAACAGGTGTGGATGCCTTTTTAATTTAATGAAAATTATAATTGACAGTATTGAATCTCATTCCTTCAGGTTCTGAATTATTATTGTCAATGTGTAATTATCTTCTCATTTTGTCTCTTGTTTCTCATGATTATTATAAATCTTTCTTTTCTTCCTTATGTTTCTCTTTTGAATCTGATTTGACAGTAATTTTACCCACTCCAAATCACCATCTTTCAGTCCGTCCCACTGTTTGTTTCTTACTCCTTCACCCTCGCTGGTTAAGGAAATGCACTGTTTCATTACTCACCCAGGTCCCAAAAAGCATGCTGTCCTCAGTGCTATGAGCTACAAATCCCAGAAAACTTTTTTGGGGAATAAAGTGTCAAAGCTAAATGTGCATGAACATGTCTAACTATGCCAAGAGATGTCCTGCTGCGCAAAACCTGAGCCAATGTAATTTGACTGTGTGTTTCTCAGTTGGATTGCTCCGTACCCTCTATATTATGCATCAAAGCCAATGAGTCGGAAATTATGTGATGCTGGTGCTCCATCAAGCTGATTTACAAAAGCAATTGCTGCTGCTGCAACAAAATAAAAACGTTCCTAACATTTCCAATCACACATTCTTATTCAATTATATTATTAAATGTAACCCTCAATGTACAAAGTAGTTCCAATATAAACATATTTCATTCCTGCTTACTTCATTCAGAACAAGTTACCATTATATATAAAAAAAATCTTTATGGTGCAATGTCCCCAGTCTTTGGATTTAGCAGCTTTCCTGAACTGGTTCTGCAGCAATTACTCCTGTTGATCTGATACTGACAACTGAAAAACTAGATTTTTATGCTAAGAGCTCTATTTGAAAAAATTCTGCTTGTTACATCTGTTTGAAATGAAGTGGTCCCAGGTGGAGCAGCTTATATAAATCTCGAAACTGTGATTGTATTTTGTAATGGAGAATTCTGGTGAATATATTATATCTGGTACAGATTTCACTAAGAGACAATTTCACAATGAAGTCATGTCTGGCAATATATAAAAAAAAACAATGTCACTGCCAAAATGGGAACAGAATTATTGACCGCACTGTTCCTCTTTATTGTTGTTCATTCAACATAGCAATCTAGTCAAGAACTAATGAACCATTCCTTAAGGTATGATTTGTATTGAAAATTAATTGATTTTTATGGACCACACTTGAGATCCATAAAGTGGTTTCTATCCAAACGACAGGAGAAATGTGAATGTGAAGAGTAATCCACTCTGCCCAAAACAATAGTGATAGTCGAAGCTTTCTACATTGTTAATATAACAGAAGAATCTGTGGGTGGTAGGACTGTGGTTGATGGAGTAGCCATTTCAACGTGATGGCACTTTCTCACTTTACAATTTTAAATAAGAACCAGAAAGAAACATCCAGACCACCTGTATGGTGAAGTAGTGCTATTATAGGAAGTTCCAGAGTTGGCCCAACCACAGTGATGGAACAGTGATATAGTTCCAGATCAGGATGTCATGTAGCTTGGAGGAAACTTTCAGCTAATGGTGTTCTCACACATCTGCCAACCTTATCCTTGTAAATGGTCATGGGTTTGGAATGCCCTGTTTAAAGAATATTGGTGTCTTTCTGATATACGTCTAGTAGTTGGCACAATTGCTGCTACCATGCATCATTGTGGATCGAGTGAATTTTAAAGGTGTTAGATAGGGCATGAGTTAAACAGACTGCTTTGTTTTGGATGTGTTAAGCTCCTTGAACATTTTTGGAACTGCACTCATTCAGACAAGTAGAGAATACTCCATCACCCTTCAGATATGTGCCTTGTAAATGATGGACAGGCTTTGGGGAGTCAGGAGGTTAACTGACCACCATAAAGTTCCTAGATCCTGACTTTCATTTTCAGCCACAGTATTTATCTGACTGGTTCAATACAGTTTCTGCTCAATGGCAACCCCCAAGGATATCAATAAGGGAGATTGAACAAAAATGCCATTCAATTTTAAGAGAGAATGATTAGATTCTCTCTTAATGGAGATGGTCAGAGCCTGGCTCTTGTATAACACAAATGTTACTTTCAATGAGCTAAGTTAAATTTGCCAACTGCTAAGTAACAAATACAATACGTACAATGCCTGTGACCATGATAGGTGCAGCTGGGCTGACTTTCACCAGGAGAGGAGATATTGACTACTCAGAAGTTAATTCAGAACATGGCTGCATGGATGTTTTGTGAATCTTATCAGCCAGTTCAGAGGTTAGTGAAAATTAGCTGCCTAAATGTTCAAATCATGTGCTCAGAATCAAGACAATTGTGTTCAGCACTAAGGTGACTCCAAAGAGTCCCTGGGTCAGTTCTGGTCAGAAGAGGAGGTCATGGCTGCAATGATCAGATTTTGCTTCTTCACTAGATGCTTGAATATTTTTTTAAAAATTACAATGAGCCATTTCTGATGAGGAATCTAACTCCTGAAAGCTTTGGGCTCATGGGGAAACCATTGTTCCCCAACTCTGAGAATGCGACAGTCCTATTTGAAAAACACCTGTTGACTTTGGGTAGGTGTCATTGAAATTTAAAATGACAATCAGCTTGCTCAGGGAGTAATACTAGCTCAGGGAGTAATACTAGCTCAGGGTGTCATACTAGCTCAGGGAGTAATACTAGCTCAGGGAGTAATACTAGCTCAGGGTGTCATACTAGCTCAGGGAGTAATACTAGCTCAGGGAATAATACTAGTTCAGGGAGTAACACTAGCTCAGGGTGTAATACTAGCTCAGAGAGTAATGTTAGCTCAGGGAATAATACTAGGAGTAATACTAGCTCAGGGAGTAATACCAGCGCAGGAAGTAATATGGGCTCAGGGTGTAATACTACCTCAGGGAATAATACTAGGAGTAATACTAGCTAAGGGGATAATACTAGCTCAGGGAGTAATACCAGCGCAGGAGTAATACTAGATCAGTGTGTCATACTAGCTCAGAGATTCATACTAGCTCAGGAAGTAATACCAGTGCAGGGAGTAATACTAGCTCAGAGAGTAATACTAGCTCAATGAGTAATACCAGTGCGGGGAGTAATACTAGTTCAGGGTGTAATTCTAGCTCAGGGAGTAACACTAGCTCAGGGTGTAATACTAGCTCATACAGTAATGTTAGCTCAGGGAATAATACTAGGAGTAATACTAGCTAAGGGAGTAATACTAGCTCAGGGAATAATACTAGCTAAGGGAGTAATACTAGCTCAGGAAGTAATACCAGCGCAGGAAGTAATATGGGCTCAGGGTGTAATACTAGCTCAGGGAGTAATACTTGCTCAGGGAATAATACTAGGAGTAATACTAGCTAAGGGGATAATACTAGCTCAGGGAGTAATACCAGCGCAGGAGTAATACTAAATCAGGGTGTCATACTAGCTCAGAGATTCATACTAGCTCAGGAAGTAATACTAGCTCAGGGAGTAATACTAGCTCAGGGAGTAATACTAGCTCAGGGAGTCATACTAGCTCAGGGAGTAATACCAGTGCAGGGAGTAATACTAGCTCAGGGAGTAATACTAGCTCCGGGAGTAATACCAGCACAGGGGCAATACTAGCTAACGGAGGAATACCAGCTCAGAGAATAATAACCAGTGCAGGGAGCAATACTAGCTCAGGGTATAATACTAGCTCAGGGAGTAATACTAGGGGTAATACTTGTTCAGGGTGTAATACCAGCTCAGTGAGTAATACTAGCTCATGGAGTAATACTATTGCAGAGAGTAATTCTTGCTAAGGGAGTAATACTTGCTCAGGGTGTAATACCAGCTCAGGTAGTAATTCTAGCTCAGGGCATAATACTCATTCAGGGTGTATTACTATCTCAGGGAGTGATACTAGCACAGGGAGTAATACTAATTCAGGGTGTAATACTCACCCAGGGAGTAACACTAGCGCAGGGAATAATATTAACTCAAGGTGTAATACTAGATCAGGAAGGAAGTGCATTGGGTCAGTCATCAACCACAATTTAACAGCCTGATCACTATCAGGTTTCAAAGGGAGTTAAAATTGTCCTTTTGCCTTTTGAATATGACATATTTCTTCATTGCTAACAACGTTGAGTGTATAGGAAGAAGTTTATTAATTGTGCAGTGTTGTATCGTAGATACAGACAACCTCTTGAAGCCTCACTGATTCTTATAGGAAGGAGTTACTTAGATTTTTTCCTGATATTTATCACTGTTTTGTTTGTTTTTTAAAATCTTTTCACGGAGTTAATTTTATTTGTGATTAAGGAAGATGGTACATAAAGCTGCACTGATGGGAGCAGAGTTAGACCTCATCGACATGGCTACTTTTTTCTTTTTGTTCATTTACAACTTCATCTTGATCTTATAACAATTTGGGAGTGAGTTTTCTCTCCATTCAGAGAAAAATGGATTGAGCTTTACCTACTTAACTTATCTGTTTACTGTCGCCAGCAATGACATCTGTATTCTTGTGTAATAAATTCTTTCAGGTTTTAATTTCAGCATTGTCACTTAAAACATGATCTGTGATTCCATTTTGTCATTGTGTTGTGTAAAAGAAAAGCCATGACATATGTCGACTGTGATTCCAGCTCTCTCTTTGATTTTCTAGAATATTTCGCTTTCAAGTATAATTATCTGATTAAAAATATCTTCACATCAGGCACACTGCACAGAAAATTGAAATGTTAATGGATTCATTTTGATGTGGATTATTATATGAAATAGCACTTCACTCTTTCTTTATCTGAATAATAGTGGAACTCAGATTTATTTAAATAAAACCTCTGTTATATAAACCTCATATAATTTTGAGGAAAAATAGATCACATAAAATTGCACTTGTTTCACCAGTTGGTTGTGACAACATTTTGAAAATATATTCACATTACTATTAATTTATTAAGTTGAATCATTGAATCCTAGAATTCTGTAGTTCAGAAGGAGGTTATTTGGCCCATCATGTCAATGTTCATTGGTTGAAAGAGTTTAATCAACTTAATCTTATTGTCCTGTCCTTTTCCCATTGTCCTACAAAAGTTTCCCATTCATATTTTTATCCAAGTCCTTTTTGAAAGTTACTGTCGAATCAGATTTTACCACACTTTCACCCAGCACTTTCTAGTTTGCAATAACGCATTTCAATGAACCTTTCCTCTCATCTCCTTCAGCTTCTTTTGTTCATGATCATAGTTCTGTGCTATCTAGTTATTAAACCCCATGCTAGCAGAAACAGTATCTCGATATCTACTGTCATCAAGTCCTCATAATTTTGAACATCTCTACCAAGTCTCTCATGAGCTGTTCCTGCTCTAGAGAGGGATGAGGCTGCTTCTCCCATTTCTCCCTGCAATAATTTCTGCAATCATTCTAGTAAACAAAACCCTGCCTGTTCTCCAAGGCTCTTACAACAATCCTAAACTGTGGTGCTCAGAACTGGACACAAACTGGATACTGCAACTGAGGTCTAACCAGTGATTTACAATGTTATAATGTGATACCTTTTGTCTCATCCTACAATTAATCTCAATTTATCAAGGTATTTATTATGTTAATTCAATCTGTAATGAATGAAATGCTATTTTTCTCAGCTCCTGATGGAATGGGCAATATGAATTCCTGACCTGTATCATTTTGAATATCAAACTGGATGCATTTCCATTGTAAACATTAATATTTTCAATTTATAACTGACCTTGATATTTTTGTTACACTTATTCAAATACTTCATCTTTTATATAGAGGTCCTGACACTTGCTGACTTAATATTCCAAGGTCATCTGTATTTGAAACATTTATCCTTCATAAGCAATCACCTATGAGGCTCGGATTTTTCCCACATGCTTGAGTTTGCTCAGGAGCCCGATAGCAGGCAATGCAACCGGACAGATCAGGGATATGAAGTTCCTGCCAACCTCCACTATCTGGCCAGTGGGTGGAAATAAAAATCTGGCAGCAAGAGGCTGCCAGTGGGAATGGTTTTTGACAGTCAGTGGAGACAGGGTTCTCATATGCAGACAGCAACTCCTGAACCTCTTCGTACCCAAGCACCTCAGACAGAAGAACGATTTTGAAACTTACATCGGTATCTCCTTACGTTTGAATTTTCCCACAAAGGTTGTCCAAAATATCCCCTAGGTTGTTGTTAATATTAAGCTGTGATGATAATCATCTCATTGGCCACAATTTTAGCAGCTGTATATTTATAGAAGGCATCTAAATCGGCACTGCTACTATTACAGTGGCCGGAAGTGTGATAGGTGGAAGCAGATTCCAACTTAACGTGTGAACCTCTCACTTGACAGTTTCTTAGCCATCACAAGTGCACAGAGCTAAAATTGAGGCCAAAATGTTGGTAAATTATTCAAGTACAAGAAACTTACAAGTCAAACTAAATATTGTTACAAGCTAAGTCCATTCAGACACTTTCAATCAGAGACTACTCAGATCACAATTAGGAAGTGGAGTCCTTGAGTGTACACTGTTGTCCAGGATGAATTTCCAAGTTATCAGCAACAAATTAAGTCAGCACAGACAGGACAAGTATTGTTGATTTTGATGAAGATTGTTGAGAAAGATGCATAATATAAGCAAATTATGAGCAAAGTATTGCAAGCAAACAAATTGTTATTGTTCATTTTATACTATTGGCAGCACAGTGGCATAGTGGTTAGCACTGCTACCTCACAGTGCTAGAGACCCGCGTTCAATTCCCACCTCAGGTGACTGTGTGGAGTTTGCACATTCTTCCCGTGTCCGTATGAGTTTTTTTCCCACAGTCCAAAGATGTGCAGGTTAGGTGAATTGACCATGCTAAATTGCCCGTAGCGTTAGGTGAAGGGTAAATGTAGGGGTATGGGTGGGTTGTGCTTCAGCGGGTCGGTGTGGACTTGTTAGGCCGAAGGGCCTGTTTCCACACTGTAAGTAATCTAATCTAAAATCACTCCTCATTTAGGATCTCTTTTGTTAATTCAGATTCTATTCACCTTTGGTTAGTGCATTACCAGAAGGGACTCTCATTTCACTTTCATTTAATCACATTCTGTCTTACAAGTGCACTGTATGGCAGAGTATCTATATTGAGCAATGAATAATCATGCAGGGAGTTTCATTTTATAATCAGTAATTGTGAAGTGAGAGGCTTTGACATAGTGCCATTAAATAGACACTTTAGTCGAGCCAAACTCCATGCTTACATTGTTCCCTTTCAGATATAATAAGCTTTCGGCTGTCTGGCTGATTAAGGCTGAAAGGATTTCATATAGTGTATTGTCATTGCTTACGTCACTTCCTGCAGCAAACTACAGCTTTGTTGAAACTTGTCAAGAAATGTTTTTCACACCTCATCTGCAAACTTATTCAGTTATTTTCAATTGCTTGTTTTTAGATTTTTTAAATCCAAATTATCACCTGGTCATTGTTGCACCCTTGTTCCATGCCATGCCTTCTTCCAAGTGCTCTCAAACCAATCCAAAATAAAAGTTTTTATCAAGTAACTCAGCTAATGCAAAGCATTTAATCATTTTTTTTTGCCTGAAGAAAATTACATTGTGCTGGATCTGGTTGAAATGTGTAGGGCACTAAAACTTTTATCAATATAAATTGATTTCATGAATGCAATTTAGCTTGTGTATAAATTTTATCTAAGGTAAATATAGGAAGATAAGGCAGGATTTTGACTGAGTCATAAAGACTCCTGATCTGGGAAGCCCCCCCCCACCCCACCTCCACCACCACCACCCCCACCCTCTCCATTATCAGTCAACACCATTTTTGCAGATGATTCAATTTTCGCTCATAGCACAGTAATTATGAAATTACATGCAGGTTTAAGTGTTTCTGAAGACCTCATGAAAGGTATGTCTCCCTGTTGAGTACCTCTTGTGCAGAGCACTGCAAAGCAACATGTTAAACACAGCCACTGTACTTCATAGCTTGAGATTGATGGCAGACCACAAGTAAGGTCGAACGTTTGTGAAAGCAGATGAACAGATCTGTGTGCTTCATTAGATAATTTTTTTGCTTTGGGCAGCCAAGTAGGAGACTGGCTGGAGTCCCAGGTTTACTTGGTGAAGAGTGTGTTGTGAAGGAAGAAAGCATAAAAACATGGGCACAACACCTTCCCATACACAGTTGAGAGGAGACTTGTATGGTTGAAACGTGTGGTCAGAACCAGGAGGTAGTAGAGTCGCCACAGAGAGCAGCAGAAAAGAATGAAGCAGTACAATCTCTGAGGGGCTTTCTCAAGAACCAAGAAGTAGTGCAGGCAAAGACTGCAAATGTCCAGAGAAATGATTAGAGACAGCTATATTCTCTCAGATAAAGACCTTGTGATGCAATCAAACTATCCTCATCACATGCTCATTGCACTCAATTGCATTCATTTTTGAAGTGGTTGGCGCTTTCCAGCGGTCTGCTGCAGATCTCCAGGGCATCAGGAAATCATCCGCCTTCAACAAAGTACATTATTTCTGTCACCAATACGCTCTTTGCTCAGGTGGGGAATCATTTGGACTTCTCCACAAATGTGGAGTCACAGATACAGAAGGCTCCAAAGTCAGTATCCCACAAGTTCAAGAAATGGAGGACTGCATTTCTACATGTCACTACAAGGGTATCAGCAGCTGGAAATATTTGTAAGCAGTAACTTGTTCCATTTCATTAAAGTGCAAAGTTAAAAATCACACAACACCAGGTTATAGTCCAACAGGTTTAATTGGAAGCACACTAGCTTTTGGAGCAACGCTCCTTTATCAGGTGATGGTCCTGTTGAAGGAGTGTCACTCCAAAAGCTAGTGTGCTTCCAATTAAACCTGTTGGACTAAAAACTGGTGTTGTGTGATTTTTAACTTTGTACACCCCAGTCCAACACCGGCATCTCCAAATCGTTAAAGTGCAAGTAGCCTGTGATCATACTAAGGTCTTGCTGATCGTATCTGCATGTTTCCCCGATGGCTGCTTTGAATAATATATTCTGCAGTAGTCATGCCTGCCACAGATTTTCAAATTGTGAATGGCTTCTGAAGAACAAACAGTGCCTGTGAGGAGGTGCTAGATGGTTCTCTTCAGCAGCCAGAAACAGGTCCCCAGCATCACCACAACAACTGCTGCTTGCAGATAAGGATTGTCATCCAACTATTAACTTGTTAGAGACATTATTCAGAAACCTTGACCAATCAGAAGGAGCACTTGACAACAAGTGTGTGTTGAGGATCATGATCAATGAAATAGCACAGCAGAGAGAGGCCTTCACATCACTGCAAGAACTGTCCATCAATGATTTGTTCAAATCAACTTCTTCATTGCTACCATCTGATAGTGATACAGCCTCAAGATTAACCCATCCATGATGATTGAGGAAGACTAGAGTAGGATTCACTTCTCTGATAAAGTTGAATCTGTTGCCAGACCTAACCTGTACCAGTTTTAGAGCAGCAAGTTGTGTGAATGTCCTGCCTTGGAGAGATGGATACCTCAATTACAAATTAAAATGAGTGGCATTTTGAAAAG
Organism: Hemiscyllium ocellatum; assembly: GCF_020745735.1. Lineage (NCBI taxonomy): Eukaryota > Metazoa > Chordata > Chondrichthyes > Orectolobiformes > Hemiscylliidae > Hemiscyllium > Hemiscyllium ocellatum. The sequence goes on from NC_083401.1 coordinate 126,720,033, forward strand.
GCAAATCAGAGCAGGATTTATACAATTAATGGTGAGGTCCTGGGGAGTGTTGCTGAACAAAGTGCAGGTTCATATTTCCATAAAAGTAGAGTCACAGGTAGGTAGGATAATGAGTAAGGCATTTGGTATGCTTTCCTTTATTGGTCAGAGCACCGAGTATAGGAGTTGGGAGATCATGTTACAGCTGCATAGGACATTGATTAAGGCACTTTTGAAACATTGTGTTCAGTTCTGGACTCCCTGCGATTATAAAGGATGTTGTGAAACTTAAAAGGGTTCAGAAAATATTTACAAGGATGGTGCTAAGATTGGAGGGTTTGAGCTATAGGTTGAGGCAGAATAGACTGGGGCTGTTTCCCCTGGAGCTTTGGAGGCTGAGTGGTGACCCTAAAGAAGCTTATAAAATCATGAGGGGCATGGATAGGGTAAATAGACAAGGTCTTTTTTTCCTCAAGTGAGGCAATCCAAAACTAGAGTGCATAGGTTTAGGTGAGAGGGGAAAGATTTAAAAGGGACCTAAGGGACAATGTTTTCATGCAGAGGGTGGTGCATGTATGGAATGAGCTGCCACAGGAAATGGTGGAGGCTGGTACAATTATAGCATTTAAAATGCATCTGGATAGGTATATGAATAGGAAGGGTTTAGAGGGATATGGGTCAAGTGCTGGTAAATGGGACGAGATTAGGTTAGGATATCTGGTCGGCATGGACAGGTTGGACCATAGGCTCTGTTTCCATGCTGTACCTCTCTATGACTCTAATTCAGAACATGGCTCATATTCCCAATGTTTGGGATATCTGGCCATAAAAGGATGTTGACAGCTGCCCACTGGAGAGGTTCAGTATTTTGAATGGCACTCTTTGTGAGTCAGAAGAACAGAAGCAACTCCTTCAGGCTGTTCGAGGATTCTGTGGGCTTCCATTTAGCTGCAGTCTCAGATCTCTCCTTCTGCCTCCATCCCCACCCACTGAGAGCACTGGCCATTCCATGCCATGATCACAGGCACCTCCACTCTAAGCCCCAACCATCCACTTTCCTCTTCCCGTTCAGCTTTCTCTCTCCTTCCCTCAATAAGCCTCTCAGTAACTTCCCCTCAACGCAGCTAATTCACATTTGTGGCCTCTCTCATTCTCCCAGATCCTGAGGGTCCCTGACTGTTAGTTTCCCTGTGGCAGCTGGCCAGCCATGGTAATTTGGATAACCACATATCCAGAAATAGAAGTAAATCATTCAAATGTGGGATCCAGCCATAACATTCAGCGGGACCTTCACATTGCTGTCTCTGTTTCTATCCTCCCCATTAATATTGGAGACAAAGATCCTTCCCTTTCTTTTCCTTTCCCTCTAAATATTTGACATTACAGTCTCATTTCAGAAAGGATTCTTTTTCAGAACTAAAAGGTTCAAGATTATTCTTCAATGCTGATAGTGGGTTTAGGTGAGATGTTAGAGCTAGCTATCGGTTTGCCAATCACATATGAGCCTCAACCTTAGCCTAACAGACTCTCCCAAAGTGAGGAAGTGAGGAAGTCAGTTTTCACCAGTAGACGTGGTGGTGAATTGATGTCAAACAAATTGCTAATCTTTCCAACTCTTTTATCATTCTTTCACAGCCATTATTCCTATTGGTTCACAGTTGGCATGTTTCCCAAGGAAATATAGCAGATATTTATGGAAGTCCTGAGATTGTCATAGTGTCATAGAGATGTACAGCATTCCCCCTCACCCTAAACCTATGCCCTCTAGTTCTGGACTCCCCGACCCCAGGGAAAAGATTTTGCCTATTTACCCTATCCATGCCCCTCATAATTTTGTAAACCTCCATAAGGTCATCCCTCAGCCCCTGACACTCCAGGAAAAACAGCCCCCCTGTTCAGCCTCTCCCTGTAGCTCAAATCCTCCAACCCTGGCAAAGTCCAAGTAAATCTTTTCTGAACCCTTTCAAGTTTCACAACATCTTTCCAATAGGAAGGAGGCCAGAATTGCACACAATATTCCAACAGTGGCCTAACCAATGTCCTGTACAGCCGCAACATGATCTCCCAACTCCTGTACTCAATACTCTGACCAATAAAAGAAAGCATACCAAACGTCTTCTTCACTATCCTATCTACCTGTGACTCCACTTTCAAGGAGCTATGAACCTGCACTCCAAGGTCTCTTTCTTTGATCATTTTCTTTGGTCAGACTTCGAGTAGGACAACCCTTTGAGTTGGGCCTTCTGGCATTATCTCAATGCCATATCAAACCCCTTGAATAAATTAATTTACTCTTCTTAGGACAGTCTTGGGAATCAAGTGACTAGACAAAGTAATGAACATAAGTGTTCCGCAAGATGCAAACATGTCAAGCATTGAGACTGTGATAATCCCTCAACGGTCGAGATGAGTCTGTGTATATGGACCATTTGAATGGCATTTGCAAAAAATGTTTTAGATTCTGTTTCAATTGCTTTGAGTGCAATGATTCTAGATATTTAAGAATGATCCAAAGTTGCAAAGTGATCACAAATAATAATCTAAATAGTTATTGCTCAATGATTTAAGACCATACAAAGACAAGGACACAGATCTTCCAGTCTCTGGATGGAGATGCATGGGGGAATCCCCTCAGAAATTCCATCTCAAGATCCATGCAAATTGTACAGGAAATCTGTACTTCCAATGTGAAATTCCCTTTCTCACCCAGTACCTTCTCAAAAAGTCTCCAACTCTTAGGTTAGAGTCGGGTACTTCAGACAGTTTCAACCTGCTTACAAGAATAATTACACATGGAAAAGGTAGACAAAACAGTTTCCGTCTAACTCCTCAGTAACTCTACAACTGCCATCCAATTATTCACAATGAATCCTGATTCCCCACTTGACCCCCACCTCCCTGACAACTACGTCCCTAACCTAAGCACTATGGCCTCCAGTTCCACCCACCTTCCCCAACCCAACCTGTCCTGACTTGTCTTCAATCCATCTTCCCATCTGCCATCCTACCCACCTCAGCCAACTCACTTGCCTACCTCTCTATTCACTTTACCCACCTCCCCAACATCCTAACTCACCAACTCATCTGCCAGCCTGCGACCCCACCCAACGATCACACAACCTTCTTGTCACCGTGTGCATTTACCCAATTCTTTTACCCACATTATACTATTACAATCCATCCATTGTGTTCCAAAGATGCATGGGGACATTGAAACTATTTATTTGAGGCAATATGGCAGGCACTGCCAAATCAGAAGGCCTGGCTTCTGATCCATTCTCTGTGCGTCTCCTTCTTCAAGTCACTTCACTAGTCGTTTCTGAAGGATCTTCCAGCAGAAGATCACTCATAAAGAATGAACGAAGGAATGTGTGGGTTCCATTTTCGTCTGATAAAACTTCTAATTTTGATCAAAAGTTCTGGACGGTTTTAAAGTTATTTTAAAGACGAGAGTGACCTTGACTGTTTCAGGTAACAAGTTTGTAGTTAAGCAGTTCTGTGAGACCAGAATTAACAGAATTTAATCCCACTTTGATTACTTCAACAACAATTTATATTTGTATAGCACCTTTAACAGAACAATACTTCCTATTGTTCACAGCATTATTATAACAGTAAAATGACAAGGAGTCAGATCGGGGGGATTATGTTAGATTTCTAAAAGCTTGGTCAGTAAGGTAGGTTTAAGAAGTGTCTTAAAGGAGGGAAGTGATGTACTGAGGATGAGAAGTATAGAAAAGAATTCCTAAGGTTAGGTCCCGGCAGCTAAAGGCATAACCAATGACACAGCAATTAAATCAAATATGTTCAAAACACCAAAGTAAAAGAAGTGCAAATATCTTGGAGCATTATGGGGTTGAATGGAAGTAGGGATGGGAAGAAAATCATTGGGAAATATGGAATCAAGGATGGAAATGTTAAAATCAAGATGTTGTTTTATAAGGAGCTAGTGTAGGCCAAAGAGCAGTGGGATGATGGGTGAATGTGAGTTAGGACCTTTGGAACAGATTTCGGGTAGCCTCGAGTTTATGGAGTTGAATCTTCCATAGACAAGGTAACAAAGATGTGGTAGAGATCTGCAGTGAAATGGCAGAGTTAGGGACAAAGTTATGCATCATTATAGAAGTGAAACTAGGTGGTCCCTGTGAGAAATAGTAGGAGCCTGTTTTATATGGCATTTAGGACCCCAATAGGTTAAGTGACAATATGCAGTAGGCTCTGCTCATCAAAATATAAAGGTCTATTCCTTGGAAGAGCAAACCACTAAACCATTTTTACTTGCTGTTTTGTGCTCATTAGCACCACTGTGTCAGCCTGTTTCATAGTTGCAATGTGAACTTCCACTTGCGTTCAGCTTGAAGTCTAACAGAGACAACTATGAAATAATATGAAATAAACCTAGTTACTGGCCATCAAGGTTAAATATTCCTTCTCCCTAAAGCATTATTTGGGTATCCTTCCCCACACGCTATCATTGACCTAGACATATACCAACAAGAATTGATGACAACAAATTTACCTGATATTTCCCAGAATGTATCCAATATTATAAGATGGTGACAGCAGTGAGGAATCAAATTAAAATCAGATTAATAACAGCTCCTTGAGGTATTATTTCCAGAGGTAGTGATGCCAAATTCCTCCAGAGGTCTCAGCATCAAAGGCACCAGTTCACAGTGAATTCAATTCATTCAACGTGATATCAATATAAGGCTGAAAGCATTGAATACTGCAAAAGCTGCATGCTCTGGTAATAATATGGAAGACCTGTGTTCCAGAACTTACTGCACCCCAAACCAAGCTATTCCAGTGCATCTACAATATTGGCATCTACTAGACAATGGGGGAAATTTCCCATGTATGTGCTGTACACAAAAAGCAGGACAAATCCAACCTAGCCAATTACTGCCCCATCAGTCTACTCTATAGCATCAGTAAAGTGATGGAAGGTGCCATTAACAACGCTATCAAGTAGCACCTGCTCAGAAATAACCTGCTCAGTGATGCCCAGTTTGGGTTCTGTCAGGGGTACTCAGCTCCTGACCTCATTATGGCTTTGGTTCAAATATTGACAAAAGAGCTGAATTGCAGAGATGAGGTAAGAATGATAGCCTTTGACATCAAGGCCGCATTTGACCAAGTGTGGCATCAAGGTGCCCTAACAAAACTGGAAGCAGTGTGAATTGGGGTGGAATCTCTCTCCAGGCTGAAGTCATACCTAGCACATAGGAAGATGGTCGTGGTTGTTGGATGTTAGTCATCTCAGCTCCAGGACATCTCTACAGGAGTTCCTCATAGTAGTGTTCTCAGCCCAACCATCTTCAGCTGCTTCATTAATGACATTCCCTCCATCATAAGATCAGAAATAGGAATGTTTGCTGATGATTGCACAATGTTTGGTACCATTTTCAACTCTTCAGATACTGAAGCAGTCCATGTCCAAATGCAGCAAGATCTAGGCTGTACCCAAGATTGGGCTGACAAGTGGCAGGAGAATTCATGACACACAAGTGTCAGGTAATGGCCCTGTCCAATAAGAGAGAATATAATGACCAGCCCTTGATATTCACTGACATTACTGTTACAGAATTCCCAATATCCTGGGAAGTTGCCGTTGATGCAAAACTGAACTGGATTTGTCTTATAAATACTGTACCTATAAGAGCCAATTGAAGGCTAGGAATTCTGAAACATGTAACTCTAAATCCCTAAAGCCTGTCAACTGTTTACGAGGTACAAGTCAGGAGTGTGATGGAATACTTCCCACTTGTTGAGATGAGTGTGGACTCAATAGCACTCAAGAAGCATGACATTATCCAGCACAAAGCAACACATTGGTTGGCATCATATCCACAAATATTCATTCCCTCTCCAGCTGATGCTCAATAACAGCAGTGAGTATGATCTACAAGATGCACTGCAGATATTCGCTGTGGCTCTTAGACAGTATTTTCCAAACCCACCATCTAGAAGTACAAGGGCAACATATCCATGGGAACACAACTACCTGCAAGTTCCCTTCCAAGCAATTCAGCAATGGTACAGGTGAGACTTAAATCTGGGCCTCCTGGCTCAGAGGTAAGAATATTATTGCTGTACTACAAGACCCCTTCTAGATACTTTCCTAGTCAACGTCTTATTACACACTTTTGGATCAGGTGGGATTGGACTCCAAGCAACCTGGCTCCGATGTAAGGAAACTACCATTATAGCCCTACAAGATTCATTCACTTTTACCAAGAAGCGGAAACAAGGCACCATATCTTCATATGACGATGATGTGATGGTATTCATGTGACCTATGTTTACAAGTCTGGAATTTGACTAAAAGCATTTGAATTTTAGTGTGCAACCCTGCAGAAAGATCAGGAAGTAAAAGGACAGGTAGTTAAGCTTTATCACAGTCATGTCAAATGTGTTTGTATCTTTGATAAGAGCTGTTTCAGAATAGTGCAAGGGCAGAAACCACTTTGGAATTATTTAGTCATTGCAGGAAAACGGAGCCTGAATTTGGGACAAACCAATACTAATTCAAAAAGGAAAGGAAGGTTGGAAATGCGTCTGTTGTTTGTAAGGATTGAAGGATAAGGGTTTCATTTACTCCTCCTCTGAATTCAGAAACGTAGTTCAGTTTAATATTTGTATCTTTTCTGTTTAATTTAGTTTTATTATTTATTTAATATCAAAATTTTGGTATTGTGTTTTACCTTCGCAATGATAATAGTGTTGTCTCCATTCCTAATCAGTTAAATCATGGTCCAATAAGCATTTCAGATGAGAAAGGACTGATTTATAAGACTGTAGATAAAAGAGACGTTTATAGGCACAGAATAGATTATACCACAACCCATCACATTTAGAATAGCAAAAAAGGTAAGTTCAATGATTCTGATAATAAGTATTTAAATAATACATTAGGATTCAGTTACATTTATGAAAATTGCTAATATGAGCAATTTTTTTAACAAATCCTATTTTGTTCTTAAATTACTAAATTCCAGTGTAGCATTTCTTATTATAATATAGATTTAACCATCCATGAGAAATTTTACCTTCCCCTGCATACCTCATTTCATGTAACTTTTTCACATTGTGTTACCATCATGGGAATAAATGTCATAACCAAGCAGAAATATCATCTTCTAATTTTAAATAGTTTAGCTCATTCCATAGGAAGTCTTATAGCAAGGTAAGTAGTGTCCTTGCCTCTGAGCTTGAAGTTCTCATATCAATTCCAACCCAGTATTTCATAGGCAAGGAAGGTGCATTTTTAATACAGTCAATCAGTTTTCCCAGATGAAAAGGCCAATAATACTTGGAAGTGGTTGTACTGGACCTCCACTTTGAGGCTTACAAAACTGTGCAGATAAGTATATGTCATTTGCAAGTTTTAATATTTTCTTTCCTGCTGGGTTAGCATCAGTTTGTAAATCTACATATGGTATAAGCAGGCAGCAAGAACAGTATTGGTTATCCATTTGATGGAAATAAATTGAAGTCTCTAGAATAGTTATCCATAGTTTCAAACTACAATGTGCATGTAAAAGTGTTTGTATCTGCAGCAACTCTGATACCTCAGGGTCTCAGTTACGTGGATCGTAGGAGTGGGTCAGATTGATGTCAACAGCATGGAGTTCAATTCCTATTAGAGTTGGGGTGAGTTTGGGGCCTGTACTGTGGGTTGCATCTTTGTGAATTTAAGGAGAAGAAGAAGAAAGTTGATCCTAAATAGAAATCTGCAGAAGTAAATATTATTAGAAGCTTATAATGGTATGTTCAATAAATTTTAAATGGAGAAACGGAAAGATTATCCTGAATACAACTTGACATCATTCAGATTATTCGGTATTCCAAACCTTCAACAAACCTGTTTGGGTATTAGCAATGTGGGAAATATGGGGGAGTATATCACATTTTTGAAATATTGTCTTGCTACTCAACCAATCAACATATTCCAGAAATATGTGTTCTAGAATGTAATTGGTTGAAAGAACATGTTGAATGACTGGTGACCTCCAATACCTGATTGGTCAAATTCTGTGGGACGTGATTGGGCTATCAGGATTGCATTTTGGGTTCTTGACTACAAATGTATATTCCAGAAATCAAATAATAATTTCAATAGATTTACTCAATGGTATTACATTAAATATAAATTATATAACCTGCCATGAACTTACAACACTCTAGTATGTATGCTCCCGGGGGTGTACAATGTGAGGAGCTATTTTGCAGGAATATCATACCCTCAGACCGCATAACAGATCTGCCCAATTTTGTATCTTTGAAATGGAGGTCATTTACAACGTTTCCAAGTATTATTGGCTTTCTCCTCAGGAAAAACTGACTGTATTACAGATGCCTTTCTTTGTCATTAAGTAACGAGTGGGAATGGATTTGAGAACTTCCAGCTCATAGACTGCAATACCACAGTATATACTACTTTATACAGGAAGTTATACTATAGTTGATAGTTTTGTTTGATCAATAATGTATATTACAATTGTTAATAATCAAAACATTCAACGCATTTAAAATATGCGTCCATATTTTTCACTTTCTAGAGCCAAAGGGAAATAAGAACTATAAATGGACATCCAAAACATTTGTAAGTATTATTAATGTTTTATTTTGAAACAGATAAATATATTGCTAAGTTATCAACAAATATTTTTGAATTAATTATCCCTTTACCAGTGATATGAAAGTGATTAACCCTAACTGTATATGAATACCGACATCTTTTGTGTACTTGTTTACTTTTGAAGCTTTTACCCGTTTTAAGAGTGTTGCAGCCTTTAATAATGAGTTGTACTGTTGACTCTGTTTCACCCTCCTGTCAAAGTGGATACCTATCCATCTTGTGGCTTGCATGCTTCTGCAAAATTCCAGTCAATAGCATAGAGGTATATCACAATGTCTAATGCAAGTTGTGTAGTAGCTTTTTTGTTAATATTAATTTTTTGAAAGAGTGCTGGAAGCATTTCCACTTTCTGTGGACCCAGGCTTTATTTTAACACTTCTCCCACTATCACAGCTTTTGACTTGCATTGTCAACGCCTTTGTCATTTGATCACCCCTGCCTTGTATCCCACCTTTGTTCTTTTCATTATTTACCTGCTGTATTACAGGATGAATTAGCACAATTGCCTATTTTTTCTCAAATGAATTAGGTCCCTGCATGGCAATGAAGAAATGCATTAAAGCAACTAAATCTAACCTTTTTCTGTAAATTACAATGTTTACTTTGAACTCAGATGGCCATGCTTTGGAGGAGAGATGGCAGTATCCATTGACATCTATCTAATAAACTTGCTGAATTTTATACCGTTACTTTACTCCTCTTTTCCTATTCCTTATTCTCACTCTAGTCCCTTTGTCATTTCCACCTCAATCCCTCACTACCCTGTTTGCCACTGATTTTCTCATTTCTAAACCCCTGATACCTCTTGTATGCATATTGTTAGGTTTCCGTGCTTTCAGGTCTGTGTAGTGCATTGGCTAGCAATTAAACCTACAGCAGACTGAAAGATCGAATGAGAAATTCTGTTATACTAATCATCAGAAACTGACAGCAGATAGATAATTTTATTAAGAGACACCATGGGGTTAGTCATACTAGAGCTGGAATAATTCACACTGGCATAGTGGGAAGATATTTTCTGAGTGTTCTATATTAGGGACATATATTCAATTCTGTAGCACTTTCAACTTGATGAGTGGAAAAGTTCATTGCAAAATGTAACTTAATAAGATTTAACTTTGAGGAATTGTAAGATATAAAAAGGGAGGTGGTTCAGAGTGAACAAGACAGATCAATACTCTGTAAGAGTGGATTTGCAACAACTTAGGTTTGTCGAGGATTTGAGGTAATTCTGGGTTATTCAGTTATTTTCTGTGATAAAACCTGTAACATCAGAGGCTCGTGGCTTCAAAATGAAATCCAAAGATTCGCCGCAGTGTAATTTCTGTGCTTGAAATCAATTATTTTTGTTACACACGTTTCATTTTTCCAAAGAATGTCCTCACCTTAAGTAGATCCAGTAAGAATGTTCTGGTTTAAATAGATATTAGTATCAATGTAAGGAATCTTTTGCAAGGTGGTGGTTCACAATGCATTTAACAAACCACTTCTGAATTGAAGCCTCTGTTGCAAGGTAGAAATGTGTTAGCCAATTTTCCATGAACTGTAGTGTGATAATGTGCACTAATTGGGGCTCAGTATCAACTATTGCTTGGATATTACAGAGGCCATTTGGCACTAAGTTGGTAATTGATCTATGAAGACACGCCTGCTGTGAATTGTGCTTCACCATATGTTGTGTAGTTAGATCATCACATCGAACAGCAGGAAATGTGTATTTTGTTTTTCATTTGTGAGATGTGAGCATCACTGGCTGGCCAGCAACTATTGCTCATCCCAAGTTGCCCTTGAGAAGGTGGTAGTGAGCTGTCTTCTTCGACCGCTGCAGTCCACCTGCTGTGGATTGACCCATAATACTGTCAGGAAGGGAATTCCAGGATTTTGATCCAGCAACAATGAAGGATATAGTTCCAAGTCAAGATGCTGAGTGCCTTGGAGGCGATCTTTCAAGTGGTGGTATTCTGATGTATCTACTGCCCTTGTCCTTCTAAATGGAAGTGGTCATGGGTTTGGAAGGTACTGTTTGAGGGTCTTTGGTGAATTTCTGCAGTGCATCTTGTATATAGTACAAGCTGCTGCTACTGAGCATCGGTGGTGGAGGGAGTGGATGCTTGTGGATGCAGTACCAATCAAGAGGGCTGCTTTATCCTGAATGGAATCAAGCTTCTTGAGTGTTGCTGGAGTTGCACTCATTCAGGCAAGTGTGGAGTATTCCATCATACTCCAGGCATTGTCTTGTAAATGGTGGGCAGGCTTTGGGGATTCAGGAGTTAAGTTGCAGCAGTATTCCTGCTCCTGTAGTGACTTTGTTTATGTGATGAGTCCAATTGAATTTCTGATCAATTGTAACCCCCAGGATATTGACAGTGGGGGATTCAGTGATGGAATATTGGTGGGCAATGATCTTGGAGGTCTTGGAGGTCAATGCTTTAGATGATTTCTTAACCTGGCACAACTAAATACTTATTAAACAGCTACACAACCCTTCTCCTATTACCAACAGTGTCATTTGGGATAACTAACTATAAAAATGATAGGTGCTGATTTATATATCCTGGTTATGATACAGCAGTGCTAGTTTCTGGTGCTTTCTATTGTTAGGTCAAGCTGTAAAACTCTCCAGGGAATGATTTGGATGTTGCTAAATTACTTTTTTGTTGCCTTTGTGGCTTCTTAATGAAGGAAAGATTGATGAAGGCAGAGCAGTGGATGTTGTCAATATGGTCTTCAGCAAGGCATTCGACAAGGTTCCATATAGGAGATTGGTTAGCATGGTTAGGTAACATGGAATACAGGGAGAACTAGCCATTCGGAATATAAAATTTGCTTGAAGGTAAGATACAGATGGTGGTGGCAGAGGGTTGTTTTTCAGACTGGAGGCCTGTGACCATCGGTGTGCCACAAGGATCAGTATTGGGTCCATTGCTTTTTATCATTTGTATAAATGATTTGGATGTGAACATAGGATGTGTGCTTAGTAAATTTGCAGATGACTCCAAAATTGGGGGTGTAGAGGACAGTGAAGAAGATTTTCTCAGAGTACAACAAGACTTTGAGCAGATTGGCAGTTGGAACTTAATTTAGATAAATGTGAGGTTTTGCATTTTGGTAAGCCAAATCAGGACCGGACTTATACGCTTAATGGTAAGGTCCTGGAGAGTGTTGGTGAACAAAAAAACAGTGGAGTGCAGGTTCATAGTTCCTTGAAAATGGAGTCACACATAGATACAATAGTGAAGAAGGTGTTTGGTATGCTTCCTTTTTTTGGTCAGTGCATTGAGTATAGGAATTAAGAGATTATGTTGCAGCTATACAAGACATTGGTTAGGTCACTTTTGGAATACTGCATTGAATTCTGGTCTCCTGCCTATAGGAAGGATGTTGTGAAACTTGAAAAAGTTCTGCAAAGATATTCAAGAATGTTGCTGGGGTTGGAGGATTTGAGCAAAAGGAAGAGGCTGAATAGGTTGGGGCAATTTTCCCTGGAGTGTCAGAAGCTGAGGAGTGACCTTATTTAAACATGAGGTGCAAGGATCGTCAAGGCCTTTTTCCCAGAGTAGTGGAGTCCAGAGCTGAAAATGTGTTGCTGGTTAAAGCGCAGCAGGTCAGGTAGCATCCAAGGAACAGGAAATTCGACGTTTCGGGCATAAACCCTTCATCAGGGGAAAGATTTAAAAAGGACCTAAGGGGCAACTTTTTGACGTAGAGGTTGGTGCATGCATGGAATGAGCTGGCAGAGAAAGTGGTAGCGGAGAGGACAATTACAACATTTAAAAGGCATCTGGTTAGGTAAATGAATAGGAAAGGTTAGAAGGATATGAGTTAAATGCTGCCAAATGGGACTGGATTAGGTTAGGATATCTGGTCAGCATGGACAAGAAGGGATGGAGGGTCTGTTTCTATGCTGTACATCTCTATGACTCTGATTGTATCACTCTTGAAAGATTATTGGCTAAAAAACATGTGTCCAGTAATCGACAGCACTATGGAGAAGACAAACTTCCTCTTGATACAGGACATTATCCTGTGCTTGCTGCCTTTCTTTTCTAATGTGGACATGATGGTGACCTCCATGAGAACACTTTCAGACCAAATCATGCTGCCGTGTTTGATGGCCAGCGTCACCTCGTGATTTGTCAGAGGGCAGGTTGCTAGCAGCTCGGGCACTGTGTAGCCCTTTAAAGCAGTGCTATCTGCAGCTTTGATGGCAGTTGTTGGAGGTTGCACAAACATGTTCGGAGCTTCCCCTACATTGTCGAGACGTGAATGCCTTCTGCTTGTGATGTGATGGAAGCTGAGATATCAGCCATCAGATGCTGCATTGTGGTTTGGCCTGCAAGTGTTCTCCTTGGAAATTGCCACCATTTTCATTTCAGAAAGGATAGACATCAGGCACCAAGCATTTCATTTCCATATCTATCACCTTCTTCAGTAGCCCACCTCTTCCTCTGAGTGGTCTGCAGAAGCCAAGTATAACAATATCTCCTGGCAAACGGGAATCTGTGAACTTTGTCTTTTGTTTCAACTGCAGGCCACTCATGGCCAGTGTCTGATCTTATGCTGATCCCACTTCCCAACTGTTTTCTGCAGAACATGCAGCGTCAATGTCTGAGCTGATAGTTGTATTTGTTTCTTCTTCTTTTTGGTCTTCCTGCTCCTCTACCTCATGCTCCTCCACCTCTGCCCTGGCCAGGTTGCAGCTTTTGTACATCTAGAAGGAGAAAGGAAGAATTGGGCAATAATGAGGGAAGGAAAAGAAGGAAGGGAGGAAGGGAAGGAAGGAAAGTGGGGAGGAGAAGAGGAGGAAAGAAGGAAGAATGGATCACATAAGCAGCAGCTTATGATGTGATGGATTATTGATTGGTAGAAGTGGAATGTGGAAGGATTATAACTGGACATACATCACCTTTGATGGTTTCAGCAGGGTGGACAATTCTTGAATAGTAAATTGATGTATACTTTGGCATCTAATGAGGGAAAGGGGGCTGTGTTGTTGCTGTCAAACTTGTAAACTTGCCAAAGGTGATGATGGGAGGAGGTGCGAGTTGTGGAATGCTTCCAGAGCTGGGTTTGAAAGATTGCAGCTGCACTATTTGTGGGGGAGTGTGCAGGAGCAGAGATAGAATGTGTGTGTGTGCAAAAGACAGAAACAAGATTATGTGGCAAATAGCATCCAGGTGTCTCTCTGGGATGTGAGAGGCAGGCCTCAAATGATGGTCCTCAGCCATGGTAGTTCCAATGGTGGCTAACAGCATCTCTTCTCTGGCAAAAAGGACATGGAGCATGTCAATGCAACCTAAAGTTATCAATGTTTGGGTGAATCCTGAATGACATAGATTATTGGCAATTGAGTATTGTGGGTCTGGTGCATTGATCTGCCTCTGAGGTAGTTGTTAGGACATGGACGGCATTTGAGGATATATTCACGTACCTTGACCTTTGAGGTCATTAAACTTCTTGTAGCACTGCATTAAGGTCCTTCAGCCAAGACTCCTGTCAGATAAATGACACAGTAAACCATTTCAAATGCAACTAATAATCACCAATCTTGATGCAGACCAATCAAAGTCAGTGAGATTTCTCTGAAAGAGCAAAGGACATAAAATTGCCAGTTGTATCCCAGCCATATAGACATATGCATGTTCTTAGATATAGAGATAGTCCTTTATTCAAACCAATCTGTATCTAGGTTGGGTTCAGGAAGTAAAATTTTCTATCAGGGACAAATGGGAAAAATTATTATGCAAAATCTGTTTCTGTAGAAAAGTTGGAAATTTAAATTAAAAATTCTTGTGACAGCAATTAAATAAATGATCCCACATCAATAGACCAAGCTCAGCAGGCATGCGAAATGCAGTGGAGAATGGTGGTAGACAAATAACCAGCTCACTGGAGGAGGAAGCGACTCCATCCCAATCCACAATGATGGAAGAGCCCAGCACATCCGTGCAAAAAATAAGGCTGAAGCATTCACAGAAATCTTTAGCCTGAAATGGTCAGAGACAAAAAAACTGCAGATATTGGAATCCAAAGTAGACAGGTAAGAGGCTGGAAGAGCACTACCTCGGCCTCATCCAGTGGTCCCCAACATCATTGGTGCCAGTCTTCAGCCAGTTTTAGTCAATCCATATGGTATCAAGAAACTAAGGGCCCTGACAACCTTCTGGCAATAGTTTTGAAGACTGATGCTATAGAGCCTTTTACTCCCTTAGCCAAGCTGTTCCAGTACAGTTACAGCATTGGCATCTACCTGACAATGTGGAAAACTATCCAGGTATGTCCTGTACACAAAAAGCAGGGAAAATCCAACTGGCTAATTATCGCTCCATCAGTCTACTCTTGATCATCAGTCAAGTGATGGAAGGTGTCATCAACAGTGCTATCAAGCAGCATCTGTTCAGCAATAACCTGTTTGGTGATGCCAAGTTTGGGTGCCGCCAGGGCCACTCAGCTCCTGACCTCATTACAGTCTTGGTATAAACATGGATAGAAGAGTTGAATTCCAGAGATGAACTCAGAATGGCGACAGCCTTTGACATCAATGCTGGGTTCGACCAAATGTAGCATCAAGGAGCCTTAGTAAAACTGGAATCAGTGTATACCGGGGCAAACTCTCTGCTGTTTGCAGTCATGCCTGGCACAAAGGAAGATGGTTGTGGTTGTTGGAGGTCAGTCATCTCAGCTCCAGGACATCTCTGCATGGGTCTTCTCAGGGTAATGTCCTAGGCCCAACCATCTTCAACTTCTTCATCAATAACCTTCTCACCAGAAGTGAGGATATTCGCTGATGATTGCACAACGTTCAGCACTACTCGTGATTTCTCAAATACTGAAGCAGTCTATGTTCAAATGCAACAAGATCTGGACAACATCCAGGCTTTGACTGACAAGTGGCAAGTAACATTTTCGCCACACAAATGCCAGGCAATGACCATCACCAAGAGGAGACAATCTAACCACCATCTCTTCAAAGCAATTCCCTTGACATTCGATGGTGTTGTCATGACTGAATCTCCCACTATCAACATTCTGAGTGTTACGATTGACCAGAATCTCAATTGGACAGGCCATATGAATACAGTAGTTACAAGATTAGGCCAGAGGCTAGGACTTTTGTGGTGAGTAATTCACCTCCTGGCTCCCCAAAGACTGTCCACCATACAAGACACAAGTCAGAAGTGTAATGGAATACTCCCCGCTTGCCCAGATAAGTCCAGCTCCAACAACACTCAAGAACCTTGACACCAACCAGGACAAAGTGCCCACTTAGAACATAGAACATAGAAAAATACAGCGCAGTACAGGCCCTTCGGCCCTCAATGTTGCGCCGACCGAATCCTACCTAACCTACACTAGCCCAATAACTTCCAAATGCCTATCCAATGCCCGCTTAAATGACCATAAAGAGGGAGAGTTCACCACTGCTACTGGCAGGGCATTCCATGAACTCACAACCCACTGTGTAAAGAATCTACCCCTAACATCTGTCCTATACCTTCCACCCCTTAATTTAAAGCTGTGTCCCCTTGTAACAGCTGACTCCATTAGCGGTAAAAGGTTCTCAGTGTCTACCCTATCTAAACCCCTAATCATCTTGTACACCTCTATCAAATCTCCCCAAACCTTCTTTTCTCCAATGAGAACAGCCCCAAGTGCCTCAGTCTTTCCTCATACGATTTTCCTACCATACCAGGCAACATCCTGGTAAACCTCCTCTGCACTCGTTCCAACGCCTCCACATCCTTCCTATAGTATGGCGACCAAAACTGCACACAATACTCCAGATGAGGCCGCACCAGAGTCTTATACAACTGCAACATGACCTCAGGACTCCGGAACTCAATTCCTCTGCCAATAAAGCCCAGTACACCATATGCCTTCCTCACAGCACTATTTACCTGGGTGGCAACTTTCAGAGATCTGTGTACATGGACACCAAGATCCCTCTGCTCATCCACACTACCAAGTAGCCTACCATTAGCCCAGTAATCCATCTTCTTGTTACTCCTACCAAAGTGAATGACTTCACACTTAGCTACATTGAATTCCATTTGCCACCTTTCTGCCCAGCTTTGCAACTTGTCTATATCCCGCTGTAACCTGCCACATCCTTCCTCACTATCCACAACTCCACCGACTTTTGTGTCGTCCGCAAACTTACTCACCCAGCTTTCAAGCCCCTCCTCTAGATCATTTATAAAGACAACAAAAAGCAATGGTCCCAAAACAGATCCTTGAGGTACACCACTAGTAACTTGATTGGCACTACGTCCACAAACATCCATTCCTCCCACCACCGAAGTTCAGTCTCAGCAGTACCACTATCTACAAGATGCACTGTAGAAATTCACTCAAGATCCTCAGACAGCACTTTCCAAACCCATGACCACTTCTATCTCGAGGGACAAGAATAAAACCTGAGGTGGGAATTTGTGTTGTAGTCTGAAAGTATCTGAAAGGATTATTACTGAGCAGAGCCAGAAGCACCATCCTTCATGGTAGTGTCATATAAACTAATAAGCAGGAAAAGCTTAGACTCTCAACGTGAGACCTAAATTCTGGTCTTCTCAAAGCCACTATAACAATGTTTATCATTTCAATATAAACTAGCTAGTTGAGAAGGTGCAGTAAACTATATTTTGTGATCTGTAAGAGTCTCTTAAGGTGAAACCAGGAAGTGGTTTTCCTTTACCATACTAGACCAAGCAGGTTTAGTACATTTTTACACTTCAAAAAGGATGGTAGCAGATACATTCAACATAAGCAGCAACTCTTGCAGCATAATGAGCTTGCATACCTTAAAACACCTTCATGCTGACAGTATATGAAGGACAAAACAGACCCAGACAGGAATCTTGCATAATTAGGTTTCTGGCCTAAATTCTGGCTCCAGCTAAAATTATACTGGAGTATTCCAGAATAATTGTGGATTTTTGAAGGAGTTGAGTTGGATTTTGCTCCAAAAACCCATTCAACTGAATACAACAGACGTAACACTTCCATGCAATCTTCACATTTGGCATATTAATTTGTCTGCTATTCCTTTCTGGAATTTTCTCTTTTCACGTTAAGAACATCAAATTTTGTAGCATTTCTTTTCCTCCCAACATAGAAGTCTGGACATATTTTCAGATCCAAATGTCTGAAAAATCCTAATAGCTGTTGCTAAATTGTTAATGAAATCTAATAAGGAAAAGATGGGTTTCTTTCATCAATGTTTTTCTACAGTTATCCAATCACCACTTCACACATGTGAATGAGGGAATATTTCTCTTTGTAGACTGTGAACATCCAACTCAATTTGCACTTACCAGTTTGCAAATATTGTCAAAAGAATTACACTTCAAAGGGCTAGATTGACCATCATTCATACTCAACTGGAGAAAAATCGAATTAATACTCCTGTTCGAATGATATTCATTAATCTGCTTTATTAAAATATCCTTCCAGTTGCAACTGTTTCCATGCTACTGCTTATAAAGTACAATCTAAGTGATACATAGAAAATTATTATCTTCCTGTATAAATAACCTACCACTCCTGTATAACTTCACTTGTTCACTATTTTTTAAAATAATGCACACTTCATGCAGCCTCCCATCATTGAAGTTGAGTCACAAAACATGTTAACCAAAAATTGCTTTACATGTCTTTCCTCTCTTTGTCAGAAATAAGGAGCTAGGTGAACCTGGACATTATTGTGAGAGATGAAATCAAACGAATGTTTAAAAGAATTGGTAGCACTTCATCAAAATATCTGAAACAGGGTTGGAAGTGTTGTGAAGATGTAAGTGTACTCACGCTTTAAGAGTTAAAAGCTAGCAGTGACAGCACCAAGTGTTCTCAATAAGATACAATCCACCAGGTGCTCCAGCTACTGGGGTAGCTCAGGTAGCTGTTGCCTGGAAACAACAAAACAGATTCGAATTAGGCCAATTGGTTTAAGTTATGCCCCCAAAAATACCAAACTCCAATCCAGTTCGAATTTAGTATAGTGACAATCTTAAAAGCCAATGACACAATCTGATGTTTTGGTGGTATATGACCAGTGAAAATTGAACAGTTGAGAGGAGAACTACCAAGCTACTAACATGTAAAAAGACTGCCTGAAAAATAGCTCTCTTAAAAGTACCTTTATCAATCAGTAACCTGTGAAGCAGAATCCCTAAAAGAAGAAAAGAAGACACAAGAAGATCCAAATAGAAGAACTGAAAGCTGCCTGGTTTTTAGATAAGAAGTTTTGTTTTGTAAATTTTAATTAAGAGTTTTATTAAGAGTAATTGGGGAAGGGGAAGATAAATTATAGGTTAGAGGATGGAGTTATAAATAGTTGTTAGTTAATTAATGTCTGTTGCACTTTAAGAAATAATGTTGTTAATTTTTACTTGGCCTCGCGAATCTTCACAGATTACTGCATGAGATAAGTCTTTTCTGTGTTGTTGGTTTCAAATTAAGCAGGAGAGTTTACCCTGTGTCACAACAGATTATGTCCACATGAGAATATAGCCTCTAATTATTTCTACGCTGTGGAATATCTCTGCTATACAATTGCTCGGATTATTTTTTTAAGAAGCACCTCAGTTTTACATGCATCTTTAATCTTAAATTCTCATGTTACTGGGAGGAAGTAGCACCTGACAATATTTGAAGGACCAGATTTTACTGCAGCAAATTTGAGTCCGAATGAAATAAGAACTCTGGAAAAGTAAGCAACAAATATAAATTATACTAAAATAATGCTTATTTCATGGTAAATTGTATTTTAGGATAACTGAAATTTTGCCTTTTTTTTGTCTTGTTTTATAATTTTAGTCACAACTAAATTACCAAAGACTATTACTAAATATTGATTGTTTGTCTGATTACCTTGTGTTACTGTTATGTAATTACAGCCAGACATTAATGTCAGAATGGGGACTGATAGTCAATCCGAGCATGAACAGCCTTCCGCACATCAAAGTGAGCAAACTTGCTACGATTATGAATATGTCACTTCCTCCAGTCTAGAAGATTTACGGCAGTTGAAAATCCTTCCTGCTAAGCCAATGGTTATGCAATCAGTTTATGCAGGTAATTATACAGAGCTCTTCAAGCATATTTTGTTCTTTGTTTTGCTTTTATTTCAGCATCCTTATTGCATAAGCTACTTGTGCTGACAACACACAAAAAAAACTTCTGTTTAAGCCAATTTATTGTTACCCAACATTAAAGTCAAAGCCCCCTTTGCACAACTGAAAGATAGTTGCCCAAGAAAAAATGGTGGTGATGTTGACCACAATAAATATACGTGCCGTGGTGTGATACTGACTCATATAGAGCAGAAACGTCGAACGTATGATCGCGAGAGGAGAGATTTGAGCACTATCTCAAGACTAGAAAGAAAAAATATCCACAGGAATTCTTGCTTCTGATTGCATATAATCACTAATGGCTAGAAGTCCATGTAATTGAAGCTAGAGCGATATGAAAAGATCAGTGTGCCTCTCCTATTTTTGATTGCCTAGGATGGTTGAAGAGCAATATTGCATTAAATTTTTTCACTATATTGGCTTGGCCCTTTAATGTGATTTTTCATTGTTCTCTGCATTGTTTCAAAAGGGTAAGGTTTGACTGTTACTTTTGCTTTGGTGCATAGAAACTATATGGATCAACAACACAGTTACATTGGACTGAATCGTGCACTTTTTTGTCTAAGTAGATTCTCTCCTATTTAACTGGATTCCCTCTGAGAGGTCCAGTGTGTTTCTTGACTCAACATACCAATTGCATCTCATTAACTACCTATCCCAAACCTATGGCAACCTGTCATCTAATTTTAGCACAATTCTACCATTTGTCGTAGCCATGGCAACTTACCATTACCAGGATATCCCAGCATCTTTGAAAGATCATTATGCACCTACAGAAGCATTATTTGTCCTGACCTGCTCTGTACAGTTCCTGATATTTGCCCCAGACAGAGAAAGGAAAATTAGTGCCCCACCTTGTGGGCAGAGGTCTGGAGGTCCTGCTTATAGGTTTGGTGCAGATATCCCCAGGTACACCAGCAGGTAGGGCCACTGCAATAGGCCAGGCCTCCCTGGTCAGTGCAGACACAAGGAATAATTCCCTTTAATAAGCAGCTCCCTGCTGCCCGTGAGAATCTTGTCTTGATGTCCACCATGTAGGAAAATGATGCAGCGAGTTGCTGTCACCATCAAAAGAAGCCTCAATTTCTTCCCTCATATTTTGTCCTATTTTGAGCCCTAACCCACATTGTCAACGCCCTATAAGATTCAACTCACAGTGTCATGAACATATTAAAAATAGTTAAATGCTTCATAGGAGTATTATAAAGCAAGGCTTGACACTGCTTAAGTGATATTTGGACATTAGATTGGTTAAAGATGTAGGTTTGAACAAATGTCTTAATAGAAGAAAGTGTGGTGGAGAGCTAAGGAGGGAACTCCAGGTCAAAAAGCTCACAGCTAGAGACATGGTCACCAATAGTGGAGCAATTAAAATTGTGGTTGCTCAAGAGACAAGAATTAGAGTCATGCAATTAGTTTAGAGAGTCCTGAAGGTGGTTGTGATTACACTGATAGGGAGGGAGAGGTAGTATTATGGAAACAATGTTGAGAATTAAGATGTTTCTAGTCAGAATCAAGAGTACATGAACAGAACCTTGACGTAAGCAAGGACACAGGCAGCCTCAGCTTGCCAATCTCCAGCACACAGAGGGTACAGTTGAAGTGCTGGGATGGGAGAGATTGCCCCATCATTATCTCCTTTGTTAGGTTTCTCCCTGTTCAAAGTTCGCCTGTAAAGGTACATGTGCGACATTCCATTGACTTCACAGAACTTTGCAAGGCAGCTAGTGAATTTAAATTCGGAGTTTTCCTATCACAGCCCTTCTTTTATAAACAAATTTTGGACTAATCTGGAAAAATGTCTAAACAGTTTGGGGTTTGGATCCATCATCATAACAGGATGGAGGGCAATATAAAGGTGTAATCAGAGATGGCCTTATCTGATATGATGGCATTAGTAATGTGACACATGATGGGAAGGTGACGGGATGGTGATAAGTTTAGGTTGGAAAGTTTCCCAGGTTGGGAAAAATTCAGGGAGGATGAGAACACTGAATTCAGTGAAAAGTGAGAACATGATGAGTTTAGATAGAAGTTGAAATTCCCAAGATTATGAAATCACAATGCAGAAGGAAAGAGAGAAAGCAATGATGAAGTGAAAATAATACAATTGTATGACTTAGCTGTGTGGTGGCGAACAAGGATTTTAAATGAATGAAAAGTAGTTGAAACAGGATGAGGTGTCAAAAGAAGAAAGTCCGAGAGTTAGAGACAGATAGGCCAAGATGTGGTTTCGGGATTAGAGCCACATGATACCATAACAGAAAGGACTGATAGAAGGATGGGTCCTTTTCCAGTCCACCGTTTTGGTGTGTTTGGAAGTCTGGGGATAATTGCTACAATTGAAAATGTGTTGCTGGTTAAAGCACAGCAGGTTAGGCAGCATCCAAGGAACAGGAAATTCAACGTTTCGGGCATAAGCCCTTCTCATTCCTGATGAAGGGCTTATGCCCGAAACGTCGAATTTCCTATTCCTTGGATGCTGCCTAACCTGCTGTGCTTTAACCAGCAACACATTTTCAGCTGTGATCTCCAGCATCTGCAGACCTCATTTTTTACCCCATAAATGCTACAATGCCTGCCAAGGGAGTATAGTTGTAGTGATTAAAGTGAGGACCGAGTAGATCGCATTGATTATGAGATCTTAAATTGGGGTTGTTATCCTGGGCCAGTCAGGGAGCCCTGGCTGACAGATATGGACAGGAGATTTAGACAGTCTCATCAGTCTCGGACTGGCTCTGAGCTGGCTGGTGAGAGCCAATATACTGTGCATTTGTTAATGAACGGTGACTCAGTGACTAGATACCAGCCTTTGTGCAGTTATTTCAAAAGCCTTTTAAAAATCCATGACTAGGATCGCTCCAAGAAAATAAAAAGTTTCCATCAGTAATTAAATATTTGTGGATGAAATGGGGGGAAAACGGTTCACATCTTGGAAAGTTTGAATCAATGTATTCAAAAAACGAAAGAAGACAAATTGACTAAAACAGGTGGAACATCCGATGGAAAAAATACTTTTGGACATTATTTTTGAGTGTGTTATATCAGTATTTACAGCTCTTTCCGTAACATGGATTAGTTATCTGAAAATTAGACGCTATTGCCCTCTAGTGCCTAAAAATGGATGTTACTCTGTGTGATTGCTGTGTGTGTGTGTGTGTGTGTGTGTGTGTTTGTGTGTGTGTGTGTGTGTGTGTTTGAGAGAGAGAGAGTGAGAAAACAAGAAGGAAGGTAAATTTAACTTGGAGGAGCTCATGGGTTTGCTGTAGGATTGAGGTTAAATGCAGTTTAAAAAAAAGTGGTGTCCTTTGAAAATGGCTCCAACCTACCTTAAATCCCCATTTAAATTTTTAGCCCAATGCCTATTAACACAAAGTAATAGCTCAATTTGAGCAATTATTCAGCCAAGTTTTAAACGAAACAGCATGCCCACAGGTTTCCTGAACAGTCTGAAACAGCAATTCAAATTAGGGTGAGAACACAATTAGGGTCTGCAACTCACAAAACACTACAAAAAATACTCAATATGCTCAACTAGTTTCTAATACATTAGGGAGAAATTCCTACACTTTGGAAATGTTTTGATGAAATGTTTTGAATGCATTTGAATAGAACTTGGATAAGGAGCAATATCAGTATGAACCAACGCAAGAAGCAAGAAGAGCAGCCAGCATCTGACGTACATGTGACTGGAAGGTAGAAAATGGATTGGCAGAGGGTTGCAGCTCAGAGGAGGCACATTGTCTAGGGCAGGCAGTATGCCGTGCTTCCTGATGTATGTTGGAACAGCAATGCTTCCAGACGTTCAGGCTATCAGGTCAGGTCTTCGATGAAGTAGACCTCCATTTGCTGAACCTCTGGACCGGGTGACTATGTTTTAGCGATGGTTGTCATAGCCACCACCTCTCTCAATGTTGTTACCACCAGGTCCTTCCATAGCTGTATCAGAATCAGAGAGAGGAATCTCCCAGTCCACAATTACACAGACGCATCAAGCTGATGGTTTGCTGGGCAGGCTCAGGAAGTTGTGAAATTTTATTGGGTTAGCTCCAGTCAAAGTGCGCAAGTCCAGAGATTTGCATCGCTGACTGGCTTCTTACAGGCTCAGGGCATTCTCCACAGCACTTACATAGCAATCACAGGATTGCTTTAGAGTGTTATCGACTTAAGGCCTCCATTCCATCAATGTGCAACTGCTGTGCAATCACAAAATTAGGTTTTCTTGCAGGTCTATTCAATATTTCAACGGAACTGTTGTGATAATTTTGTTGTGTAGCATTCAAACCTCCCCAGCCATTTTGGATCCACAAGCAGAATTCAAGAGTGACTATTAGAAAGCATGAGATATCCACTTCAAACTGGACTAATGTCAAAAAGGCCTGACAATTGAAACTCAACGTGTGGCATGAATTCAAAATGATCATCACATATGCTGAAGACATGCTTGAGATGTCTGGACAGAGCTGGAAGAGCTATGTAATGAGAGAAATTCAGCATCAGCTGCTCAGTTGCTGTGGAGATGCCTTACCAATACAAGATTCACAGTTCATTTGTACCAAGGAACCCATGTGAGAACCACATGAAATGACAATTTTTCCTAAACATAATGCGCTAACATAATCTGTAAATACCCTATAATAACCATTGCACATCTCCCCAGTGGTCCCCATCAATTCATGTCTTCCCACTCATTGTGAAGTAAGTTAAAAGGAACTTGCCACCAAGTGACACAAGAATGGGAAAGACAGGGAAGTGCTACACTCTGCTAAAGATTGGAAACTTTACGATATAGCATTTTCACACACAGTCTGTGTGTACCCTTAGTGAACTACAAAACTTTACTGTCCTTTGTTCTTATTTCTTCCCTGGGTTTTAACCCCTCTAGCTTTGACAGATTCAGGCAGACTGCTCAGATCCTTGGCCTGACTCTGTTATTGGCTAGTGATTCTAGTTGGTGCCAAAGACTGTTTCTGTGTAGGGACATGCTCCACTCTCAGGAGACAAGGCTATATAATGAGCAACTGTCTGAGGGACCAATGGCTTAGAAGTGGAAACATATTAAATGGAGGCCACACATCACTCTGCTCTAGAGCACATTGGCATGGGAATAGAGAGCTAAGGGTACTGTAGAAGCAAAAGGTTTTTAGTTTAAAAACATCGTCCTGTGTTGATACAGTCTTGGTAGGCTGAAAGGCCTATTCCTACGCCCCACTGTTCTTTATTCTTTCTGCAGGGGAAGGAATCTCTGTTTGGTTCCTCTGAACCCCTAAAGTGCATCTGGGAAGGATCACTGAGGGGGAACGGGAGTCCTAAATCCAGTCATGCTCCCCTCTTGAACCCTTCTGCTTCAAATGTATTCTATATTAACAGAAACATAGAATCCCTAGACTGTGGAAGCAGCCCATTGGCTCATCAAGTCCACCCCAGCCGTACAAAGATCATCCCAACCAGACCCACTCCCCTACCCTATTCCATGTAACCCTGCATTTCCCATGGCTAACCCACTCAGCCTGGACATCCCCAGACACTATGGGCAATTCAGCATGGCCAAAACACTTAACCCGTACATTGTGTGACCAAAGATTCTGCACCTGGCTTGATTTCTTTCATGCACCCCCGCTCCTTCCCCATCCTACACAATTTACTTCAAGTTCTGAGTGACTGGGACACATGCATTCGCAAAGCTCATTTTATTATTTTTTTGAGAAATCACCCTTCATTGAAATGAAAACTTAAATAACTCAGCCCTTGCTGAACAAACCTGACCAGCTTACCACATCCTCTCCTCACATAATACTTTGCAATACTTTATAACAGTGGTGAAAGACGAAATGATTTGAAATTTGTTTTATTGTTTACAGATAAGCGGTGTTTACCGGCAAGACCACCCCCACGATCACCAAATAATGGCCAACCATTAGACCACAGACCCCAAGCAGCCTTCAGACAGCAATCAATGGTGAATGTACAACCCAGCACACAGCACAAGAGCAACAATGTAAGCAATGACTGGAATTGAAGCTTAACTGGTCTTCGCTCTCAATTGCACTAAATGATATGTAATTCAGAAACAAAAACAAAGCAGAAAGCACTGCAAATACCCAACAGGTCTAGCAGGATCTGTGCAGAGAAAAAGAGAATTAGCATTTCATGTCAGTAATCTTCAGCTGTTAAGTCTGTGTCCCTCTCACACTTGCTGTGACTTGCTGGTATTTGCAACATTTTTAAAAAATTTCAAATTGGAAGTTTTCGCAAGTTTTCACTCTTAACTGAGAGTTATTGTGGCTACTTCAGAGATACTTTATATGACAAATTCAAAAAAAGCAGCATATTTTTGTTTTAATTAAGTTTTATCATTTTAACTGGTATTTTTAGTGGAGCTTTACCTTTTACTGGGGAAAGCTTGTTGTAGATAGTGAATACAATGATAGAAATAAAAACATTAAATGCTGAAAATATTTTTATTTTGGAAAGTTACGCATCATCTGCAAAGAGAGTTAGAAACTGAAATTTCCAGGCCTTAAAGAGATGAGTTTATAAATGGGGGATGAGGTATAGGTTGAAGGAGCAAACAACAAGTTTTGCAGTCCACTCCACAAAGATGGGCAGCCTGTTAGGAAGATTAAGACCCCACATAATGGCTAGGTTTTGAATGCAACCATAGTTTCTTGCAGACAGAGTAGTCCCCTCACTTTGTGTAAAGACAAACATTTCCTTTAAGACAGATTCATATTTACATTGGAGCTGAGGGCCACAATGTATTGGGACAAATTGATGAAAGACCACTCCCTTCACACAAAGGCTCCACCAACTGTGAATCGCTTCATTTCCAACATTACAAGTGGCATCCCAGAGCACTTCCATGTGGAGACACCCTCACAATCGCCTTTATGCCTCATCAGACTCCAACTCTCCCATGGGGCTACTGGCCTTCCATTGGATTGGGCCCTCTAATTAACTTTCCTACTTCAGCCAACCTTAATAGGAATGACAAATATGGAGGTGGCCGGTAAGAAGGTCATTTCTAGAAAGTTACACCTGGGTGCATCTTAATGATATGAGTGGATGGGGGCCCCTGATGGTCCTGATGCCTAGATCTCAACTCTAGCCAGGAAATTCAGCCTTATACTTAACTATAATCACCTTTATCCAGAATTAGGGAAGGTTAGACATGTCTTTTGTTTGAAGCAAGTAACGGTGAACAGATAAAGAAGTAGAATAAAAGGGAAGGTCTGTTATAGAGTGGAAGTAAGGAAAATTTGAGGATAGAAGGATTGGGCCATTGACAGCACTGGTACTGGGACCAAAGAGAGTTATGATGGGGCAAGTAAAGAAACAAAAGGTAGATCTCAATATAGTGTGAATGGCAGATCAGTTAAAGGCTGCTGTCCAAAAGGAATAAAAAAGAAGAAAAAACAGCAGAAGGATGAAAATAAAACTTGCAAAGATATAGAAACCAAGAGAAGGCAGAGATTAGAGACTGAGATTGTTGAACTTCTGTTGAGTCTGGAAAGCTGGAAAATCCCTATTTGAACGATGAGGTACAACACAGAAAAATGCTAGAAATATTCAGCAGACCAATTATAGTGATAAAGATTGATTTATGGAAATGAAATGCAATTCAATCTCATTAAATATCTTGAAACCTTTATATGTTAACTAGCTGGAATGCAAGTTAAGTAATGTAAGTATCTTTACAGCTAGATTTATATTAATCTTCCTCATATTTTGATTTGCTCTAATTTTTCTAGTTTACATTATGTTTTTTAGATGCAAAGACACAAGAAAAATGTTGATAGCTACACAGGTTTTGGAGTTCAAGGTACTGCTCTTATTAACCAATTAACAAATTATTTTGCCTTCCATCTCAGTAAACAGCCAGTCTCTTCAGGAAATCAAACACATTGATCTGCATTTATTCTTGGGTCTGGATAATCAACTTCTATTTTTGGATAAGTAAAGGGGAAGTCAAGGATATATTTGGATTTTCAGAAGGTGTTTGTTAAGGGACCACATGTTAGGTACTTAATAAGATATGAGCCCATGGTGTTGGAGATATTATATTGGTATGGTTAGGGGATTGGCTAACTAATAGAAAATAGGGATAAAAGGGGCATTTTCAGGATGGAAACTTGCAATTGGTAGTATGTCACAGGAATCAGTGCTGGGGTTCCAATTATTTACAATATATTACTGACTTGAATGTACTATAGGCAAGTTTGCAGATGACAGAAATGTATGTAGGAGTTTGATGATGAGGATGATACATTGGGGAGATCTGCAGAGGGATATGTAAAGATTAAGTGAGTCAGCAAAACCTTGGTAGATGGAATATAATGTGGGAAAATGTGAGGGTCTACACTTTGGCAAGAAGAATAGAGGAGCTGAATATTATTTAAATGGAGAAAGATTGCAAAGCAGAGAGATTTGGAAGCCCCCAACCATGAATCACAAAAAAAAACTAGCATCCGAGTTCAGAACAGAAGGCAAAGAACATTTATTTCAAAGGGAATGGAATGTAAAAGTTATGGAGGTTTTGCTAAAAATATACAAGGCATAAGTAAGACCATAGCTGGAATATTATGAATAATTTTGGGCTCCTTGCCTAAAGAAAGATATACTGGCATTGGATGCAGTCCAGAGGACATTCATTTGGCTGATATAAGGTATGGAGGGACCGTCCTATATTGAGAGGTCTGTACTTTTTTGAATCTACAAAGTGAGAGGCAAATTTACTGAAACATACGAGATTTTTAGGGGGCTTGACAGGATAATGCAGAAAGGTTTTCCTCTTCTGGGAGAGTTTAGGAGAGGACATAATCTCAGAATAAGGAGTTGCATCTTTAAGACAGAGATAACAAGAAATTTCTTCTCTCGTACAGTAGTAAACCTGTGAAATTCTTTACAACAGATGACTGTCAAGGCTGGGCCATTAAGTATACTTAAGGTTCAGATAGATGTTTAATCATTAAGGGGCTCGGGGGTTATTGGAAAAACGCAGAAAAGTGGAGTTGAGGATCATCAGATCAGCCATGATCTCACTGAAATGTGGAGCAAATATAATTCACTGAATGGTCCGTTTCTGCTTCTACATCAACATCTTATGACCAATTCTCATTCTGAGCTTCATACTTATTGCAT
This sequence comes from Hemiscyllium ocellatum, assembly GCF_020745735.1. NCBI lineage: Eukaryota > Metazoa > Chordata > Chondrichthyes > Orectolobiformes > Hemiscylliidae > Hemiscyllium > Hemiscyllium ocellatum. The sequence goes on from NC_083401.1 coordinate 126,748,926, forward strand.
ATGTTAAGTGATTGAACAGATCTCTTCAGGGCGTATTTCTATTGTCTGCCAAGTTGAATGGTTTCATGAGTAGGTGTTCCCAATTTATCAACATCCAACTTAGGAATGCTCATACTTATGAATGTGGTCTCATTGAGCAATATAATTTCAAAGACCTGACATATGAACATTTCTTGTACTTACAAACAGCTGCTTTATCTTTCCTGAATTGAGTTTCAACTTGCATACAAATTAATTTCTGAATGGACTCCAAAATGGATCCCATTTGCAATCTACAGATTGCCTATAGTATAGTAATTCTTCTGGTAGTGATTAAAAATTGATTATTAAATTTCAACTTCCATCATTTGATTTTAATTCCTGGAACCTATCAAGGATTAAAATGGTTCTCAATAAAAGGCAAAATATTGATTTAACATAAATGTAATAGTCACCTGGCCAAGTTGAGCCAAGCTCAGGAAACCATCAGTGAAGAAGATGCAGTCTAAACTAATAAATTTGGCTGAAATCAGTAACTTCGACCTGTAATTTCTTATTTAATTTACACATTTCTGGAAGCTTCACATAGTAGGAAGGAAGTCAACTACAAATTATCCAGCTTGGAGAAAAACAATGAAACCAGACATCAGAATGTACAAAGGAACCACACTTCACACATCAGCTTTGAGGCAGGAGTGAGAAGAAAATGCACTTACATCAACAGAACTGGAATTCTTGCTGCCTGTATTTCTCTAATCTTCTCCAGAATCAAAACCTGGAATTAAAACAAATTGGAAAATATTGATTTATCAAGAACCCTAGCTTTGGGTTGAGATATCTGGTCGGCATGGACGGGTTGGACTGAAGGGTCTGTTTCCATGCTGTACATCTCTATGACTCTATTATCTACTAATATCACTACAACTGCTGCTACTACTACTACTACTACTACTACTGCTGCTGCGGATACAAGCGATCAGCTAAATAACCAGGGTCACAATTTTAAATGTAACCACTTAAGGACTCTAACAACTTTAATTAAGCTGACTATTCTTGATCTTCATTCTAAAACTCTACACTCTCCCCTTTTTAAACTTTAGTCACTTTTTTGTGCCATACTTTTATGTCATGTTTTATTACTTTATTTGAAGGTGGTTAGTAATACGATTCCTCTTCCTTTCACTCAACAAAACTTTGCAAATCGTTCCTTAATTTTGAATAATACAACATTTTAATTGAAGCATAATATAGCTGCAACCTAAACAGAATTTAAAAATCTATAGTGCAGCCAGCTGAGGGGGTTAATAAGACAGAAGCCAATTCACCAGACTATTCTTTTGTTCACCTATGGGAACTCAGAATTTGGGACAAGTGAACAAAAGAGTTGGAGTTAGAAAATGTCTGACGATACATTCATTTAATGTTCATGTTTAATGGAACAGGACAAGATAAATTATTTTAAAAAATAAAAGTGTTATCCTTAAGAATTAAAAGGTAAAGTTCTGCCTGAAAGCCAGAAACATAGAGATTGGAAAATATGTGAAAAGATATATTGAGATGAAATTTAAGATAGTGAAACAAATGAATTCAAATTGGAAATGCTTAGATTAGAACTGGAATTTCAATTAAAAGCAAAGCTTTCTGGGAAAGGGTTTTTTTTAAGTGAGAGAGAGAGAGAAAGATAAAGAATGATTTATTTTCTTGGTTTGTGGCAGTGTGGGTGTTCATTGGCTAGGCTGGCATTTATTGCCCATCTCTAATTATCCAGAGACTAATTAAGAATCAATTTTAATGCTATGCAATTTCACCATATGCCATGGTAGAATTCAAACCCATGCAGACAGGATATTATTTGGGGTTCTGGATTGTTAGTGTAGTGACAGTGCTTTATGCCACCACTTCCCCACAAGGTTCAGGAAAGAGAAAGGAAGTTTAATTGAAATAGCTCAAACTGAGAAGGGAGAACTCACTGAAGGCAGCTCTCATAAGGAACTATACCTAACTGAATCTCTGAAGTACTCAAGTTTACTCATTTAATTCTTCATGAGATAATTCTCCTTGAGGAATTAAGAAACCTCAATAATGTTTCCACTTTGGATACATGCAGTGGAGCAGAAGACAGTGGGACCAAGACTGGCAACAACTCTGGCTGACAGCTGTGAGTAAACACACAGTCCAATAAACTCAAGTAGACTGGGTTCTCAAAACTTTTGCTTGACAAAGAGAGATTATGACCAAATAAAGATCAGTGAGTGATGCTGGAAAAAAATGAAGCTCGGCAGAGAAAGTAGAACTTTCACCAGCCATCAGAGAAGGGATTAGACCAGGAACAAGTTGGAAAGCACCTCAAATGCTTCCACTTTGGGAAGCCAAAACACATAATGGAAAATTGCTAGTTCCAACATCCCATAGAAACTCAAGTTGTGATGTCAGTGTCTGGACATTACAGATGGTCAGTGTCTGTTCAGGCATGGCTGTTGAGCAGGTTGGCTGGCATGAGTGTTTGTTCAAAACAATGGTGAACACTGATTGTTTTAAACAGCTACAGAGAAAGAGAGAGATTAGAATTCTCTCAGACATTAGGTGCTCACACACTTTACTAATGGAGAAAATCAACAAATTTTCCACATGAAAGGAAATTAACTTCCATGGTGCTCATACAAAAAAGGAAGAGAATACAGAGTTCGTACTGATTCAAATTTATTTAAAGAGTGAACTTGTTCAGAGTTTGGTAACAATCCAGTTATGCCAATCCTGATAATGACAGGGATATATATTCTCTTGGAAAAAATTTAGCTGGGAGCAAAATATCTCTCAAATAGGACATCAAAGTCTCAAGAGGCTGCAAAGAGCTGAGAGAAACAAGAAGCCATCAGCAGAAAAGTCATGAAGTGAAAGTGCTGTACAACCCATGAGGGTTGTAATAGTTCAAGTAGAGTTTCTTGAATAAAATCAGCAAGAAGCAGCAAAAGGTTTGGGAACTGAGAGAGGGTTGGAAGCCGTGCTGAGACCTATAAAGCCTATGAGATTTGGGGGAGCTCAGGAAGGGTTACTTGAATTAAACAGAGTTGAAATCCACCCAGCAGTATCTAAAATGGTAAGGATGGAATCAGAAGGAATTAAAAGTGCTAGAATTAGGGCAATAGACAAAAAAAGAAGGCAAACAATGGCCAGGGAAGGTCATAAAGGACGACAGGACAGGAACAGAGGTCTGGTTTACTGTTATTTTCATGACAACTTCACAGGAAAACCAGACAAGTTATCAATTAGGCTATGAGAAAGCAAAGGTGAAGACTCGCCTGGTGGAAGAGCCTCGAGGAGGTATGGTAAAAGCTGACCATCCACTGTTGGCTGTAGTGTTCCAGGATATGGAACACATCTGGGGGCAAACCCATCCCCAAAAGAAAAGGAAAGGTCAGGGAACATGCCTCACAGAAGACACCACTCTTAGTGACCTAAGAACTGAGTTGCCCATTGAGACCATAGAAATAAAGCCAAGTTCCAAACATCAATCTTTCTAACCAGTTTACTGCAAAGCTTAATCAGAGTGATGTGCAAGATGTAATGCCAGCCATGCCATAGGAGACAACAACAGATCACCATTCACTGGCTCCAAGAAGTCAAATTTATAAAAATGCCTGAATCCTGTAAATGAATTATACAACTTGGCAGTAATGGACTAAAGCTAAGATAGATGTTCCATTCCCAAAGCAACTTGCAAATGTAGATCAGGGCAAAGAGATTGAACGTTCAGTGTAGCATTGAAATCCCAATTTTTGTCCTGTCATTTCATATGAACCTTGTACCACAATGCTCACGCTAAACAAAAAGGAGAAATATTGTTTAATTTCATTCCATGTGGTGGGAGGTATTATGACATTGGTAAAAATCAACTGTCAAATTTCACCTTCCTTCATCTTTTTTTTAAATACCTGGGACCTGTCATCATCAAAATATTGAAACTAGAGAAACACTGACCTAAGATGGCCACAGTGGTCATATGGAAAGGTTGATCTATGTTCAGGAAAGCATCAATGCAAAAGACCTAGGTTAAACTGAAATTAATGTGCCATCAAAATAACTGAAAGCCTTCACACAGACCTCTTGTTTCTCTTTGATTTCCACTTTGCTGGAAGATTCCCATATTGGGGTGAATATTGTCTTCAAATTAACCAGTTGGGGGAAAAAAGCAATGGAGTTGAAATAGGAAGTCACAAAGAAATTGTATTTAAAGCCACAGTTTTTCAGGCAGCAGAGAAGAAACTGTATTTCTAACAGTATAACTGGAAAGCCTAGACCCTCTCTTCCTGTTTCACGTGTCTCTTGAAAAACAGTATTCTCTGATAAAGCAAACTGGAGTAATATCCATTAACAGACAACTCAAAGATATTTATTAATGTTGCCACTGATAAGAATACAAATTGTCAATTAAACAGCTGTGATCTCAGGTTAGAATTTCACCCCAAGGGCTCTAAGAAATTTGTTTTAAGCTGTCTGTTCTTGATCTTCCTTTTCAAATTTGACACTCCCCTCTTTTGGAACTTTATGCTGCCGGTGATTTGTGTTTTATGTTGCTATTTTGCTTTGTTTTTCATAGACTTAGTCAACATAACATTTGTCTTTCTTTCACTCAATGTTTTACAATTGGCTGCTTAAGTTTGAATAGAACTATGCTTTAATTGAAATTTGATATATCTATATACAAAAAGTAATTTTAAGATCTTTGCTGTTGCCAGCTCAAGGGAGTTGTAAAGAGAGAAGCTGATTCACTGCCCATCCTCTCTTAGTTGGTTGTGATAAAATTTGAGATGACATTGGAGACCATGTTAGAAAAATATGTAGTGGTATTGAAGACTTTCATCACACCTTTCCCTCCTCTGGAAGTTGTGGTTGTGAACTATATTTGTTAAGAAATAAAAATTTTATCTTTTGCTGACATTGTACCTGTATGGTGTATTGGAGTCATAGAGTCACAGATTCACACAGCACGGCAACAGATACTTAGTCCAACTTGACCATACTGACCAGACAGCCTAATCTGACCTAGTCGCATTTGCCAGCATTTGGCCCATAACCCTCTAAACCCTTCCTCTTCATGTATTCATCCAGATGCCTTTTAAATGTTGTAATTGTACCAGCCTCCACACCTTCCTCTGGCAGCTTGTTCCGCACAACCACCACCCTCTGCATGAAAAAATTACTCCTCAGGTCTCTTTTAAATCTTTCCCTTCTCACCTTAAACCTGTGCCTTTTACTTTTGGACTTCCCCACCTTAGGAAAAATACTTTGGCTATTTATCCTATCCATGCCCCTCATGATTGTATAAACCTTTACAAGGTCACCCCACAGCCTCCGATGTTCCAGGAGAAAAAAAGACCCAGCCTCTCCCTATAACTCAAACCCTCCAGTCCTAGTAACATCCTTGTAAATCTTCTCTGCACCCTCTCAAGTTTAACGACATCTTTCCAATAGAAGGGTGCCCAAGTACGTGAATATGACTTTATAAAATAGACTCACTAAAATAATTGGGTTGATATTTCACCAAAATTGGTAATGAAATAATCTGCTTAGAAGGTCATTAAATTGAGTATTAGCTATTTTTATTTAAGTTTTGACATGTTATTATTAACTGCACTTTAGCTTAGCATTTGACTGCCAATGGAACCCATTATTTATGAGCATCACTCTCAAAAGAATAGGCTCATGATGAAGATGTTCAATATTTCCTCACTTGACATTACTGATTAATGAAGAGCTAATACAAAAGAATGTGACAGAGGTTATGCAGATGTTCTTTTTCTCTCAGGCCCAGCTGTTGACAGAACTGTCAAGCCAGTCACAACTCTGAAAACCACTTCCCAGGCTTCAGGTATTTGATTAATTTGTTAGCATTAAGACAGAAAAAGTCACATTTCAAAGAAAAGGTAGAAAATCTATGAACTGTAGTTCCCACTGTGCTACTAATAAGTATTTAAGCTTTCATTATGACAGTACTATTTTGTTAAAAATGTAATACCATGTTGGAAAATCCTTCAAATAGTACTAGGCAGACACAGATGAATTTCCTGGGGAAAAACAATGATCTGCTACCTGAGCGATCCACATGACATTCATTAATGATATTGATGAAGTTAAAAATCACACAACACCAGGCTGTAGTTCAACAGATTTATTTGGAAGTATAAGCTTTCAGAGCACTGCACCTTCATGCTTGGGTATTGATGAAGAACACCATGGAAATGGTAAATTTCCACTCTACAAACACGCATCATAACAAAAGAGGATTGATGAGTATTCTGCCAATGCACGTCTCTCGTCCACAGCATGCCATTCATTGACACAATCATGTTTTTTTAGTTTTTGACGGTGGGTTTGAAAGACTAAGGATTTCCTGGAATATCCTGAAATTTTTCTAGGATAGATGCAGCAATTCAGAAAATTTCTCAGGATATTGTAACATAAGCATGAAATGGAGACACTTCAAGCCAACAGTATAGTTGTAGAATAAATAGTAGGCAGTCTCTGCTTGAGAGATGACTGACAGGCCAGTACAGGGTACTCTTAGTGTACTGTAAGTGCTGAAAATATGAAACCAAGAGATGAAAACATCAGGAGCACACCTCAAATCATTCTGCAGCTGTGAAATGCAGATGTAACAAGGCACAAGTCTCAGAACTGCACAATAATTGCATGACAAATATTTTGGCAAAGGGATAAAGAGAAAAGGGAGAAAAGCAGAAGAAAGAACTCAGTGGAATAACTGAAAATGCTATAAACTCTCAGCAAGTCAGCCAGCTTCTGGGGAGAGCAAAACAGAGGTTAACAGCCTTATTTTTTGTTGGGCTACAAGAATGATGTGGGTGGTTAAATGGTACATTTAGGAACTTGGATACCCAGTTGTTTTAATAGCATACAATCATTCCAATGAGATTTTGGGGACAGTGCGGTGAGGATGTGGGTGAAAAGGAAGACCAATATTCCAAGTTGATGAACTTTCATCAAACCCAACAATGAGTTGTTAGCAATCTTGCTGAACTATTTTCACTTCATGGGTTAATCAAATTGACATTTCTCTTTAAGGTTCATATTAAGGTTTTTTTATTTTTTCAACAATGTTTAACACATGAGTTATAGTGAGGTAACCTCGATACCCCTGTAAAATTGTTACGTGTATATTAAATAATTCATTTTGCAGCTACTAGCTAATAAATACATGTCAAGAACTGAGTCTGTCTAATAACACTTCTTGCTTTTAATTTATCAGAAAAAGAATCCATTCTTGATTCCAAGGTAAGAATATTATATAAATCTAAGGAAATGCATGGCTATTTATATAATTTGTAACTTCTTTTTTTATTTAATTGCATGTTTGGAATAATTTTTTAATATGGTACATATTGTAAAGTTACTGTCTACAATTTGTTGTGTATTATGGATGAATTTGCCAGTTTCAGTGATTGATGGTGAGGATCTCTGTCTCACGCATGAACTCAAACCTTTAAACTTTCATTTTGGCAGTCTGCAATGGTTAGTTATCCTGTGGATCTGTAGAGGTTCTAAGAAAAGAACAGAGGCTTGGAACATTAAATAGGTTAGTTGGATAATCCAATTATAATCAGGATCCCAAGATTGATGCCGCTGCCATCATGTTAGCAGCGTTTTCCACGTATAACTTACATGTTACTGTCAGCTTAATTATTTCAATTTGTTGGTTTCATTTTGCAATTGATTTAATTTTCAAATTGTAATAATCATGGTGTATTGCAATGTTAACAGAGTTAATAAACTAATTGAGATTTTGAGACGTCGAGGGATTTAATAGAATAAGCCATAATAGAATAAAGGTATTTCCCCTCATCGAGGTGGCCAAAATTAGAAGCCATGATTACAAAATGTTCACTAATAAATCCAAAGAAGAATTCAGGAGAACCATCTTTACCGAGAGCAAGAAAGGATAGAAAGTGTGAAACATTCATCTTTTGGCGTGCTTCAGGCAAATTGTGAAAAGGCATGTCACAGAATTATAGAATTGGTTCAGCAAGGAAGGATGCTATTCTCTCTGATCCTGGTTTGATAATAATGGACCAGTCAAACCAAACAAAAGGTAAGTAAATAAAGGCATGATCAAAGTGATAAATTAAAACTCTCAGCACAAACATCTTTATTATACAAACTTGAGTTCAAACAACATGAGCAATAATGATTAACTAGATACAATGAACAGGTTAGACATAATTCTGAACCATACTTGCTATACATATAACTTAGATGCTAACATTTAGTTTAGTATGAAGTAAATATGAGCTAACAGGTGAACTGTGTTCAAACAGCCCACACTGCACTTTAAATGGTTAATGTAGTCAAGACAGAACCAACCCAGATGTTAGTAGCACTGTGAGTCAAACATTATCATTTAGACTCTGTGCCTTTTGTAAGGGATTCAATTCCTGCGCTTTCAAAGATCTTGTTTTGGAATGCCCTTGAAGCCTCTTTGATTCAAAATTCCTCAATGTCAGGTCACATCTTGGTGGTTCAATCTCTTCTCCTCAGAACAAATTTTCCAGCATCCCGTGACAGCTCCCAAGTGTCCAATTACCAGCATAATTTCAGCTTTATAAACCAACCATCCCATCTGAGCTGCCAATGAGTTTCTTCACATGCCAATCTTTTTCAACCATGCCAAACAGATACCTCTTGTGGGCTTCCTTCACTCCTCTCATGGCTGCAGTAAACTGTCAATGATTCCCAGGGCTCCCTTTTATCCTAACCTTTTTCAGGGCCACCACTGCATGACTTTTTCTGAGTGTCAACTGTTGGGATCTGCTAACTGCAAAGTATCTTCTGCTTCAGCACTCTCCCAAGTCCAAACTACAACTCACAGTTCTGGGCAGACACACATCTACTTAAATTGAATCCACAGGACCTTCTTAAGGTCCACAGTATCTCTTTGACAAGATATGCTAAAATCACAGGTTAAACTCAGCCTGAAGCAGGCCAAATATTATGCTTTTACAATCTATTCCCTGATTAGATGAAATAAATGGTTTTCACTGCCATTCAGAATTCGCTGACTGCTTTTAACTAACTTAGCTTTAACTCCCTTTGCGTTACCATCTTTGCAAGTTTTGCAAATGCCACATCTCCTGCTAAATAAGATCATCTGTTGTTTAATGGCTTAATCTCATTTCTTCTGACAATAAAAGAAACATGGGGAACTTTCCAAACTCCAATTTATTTTAGGTGTTCCATTCACTAAAGCTTTGTATTAGTATGCCTACTAGATGTCAACCTCTCAAAGCAATATTTCCACAACCGTCTAAGTACACTAGACTTCAAGCTGCTTCAGTTCAAGTTATCCCATTTTCTACTGTTGCTGCATTACTTTTTTCTCATGTCCATCCCTGACACTGTTAACAAATTTGCTGACATGGGTTGCTGTATGGTGTGATGAGGTAGAGTGGGAGAAGATTCAGGCAAAGCATAAGAACTGGTACAGACCAATTGACTGAATGACCTGTTTATGTCAATACTATTTAATTTTATGCAAATACCAAATAATCTGTAAAACTCATTACTTCCTAACTTTTTATTGTTATCATGCATGATTTACCTCAGTCTGCCAAGTCATGTCGTGATGTCTCCTGACAAGTAATTCACAACTGGCTAAATCTTCCAGTCTCCACATTATCAGAGATTGGACTTATACCTGAAGATGTGTGCTGGCACCCTGTGAAAGTGCTGATGCACTGACTTGCATGGGGATTGCTAAGGAAGTTTAAACATCTGATGGGAAGTTCTCCTGCTCCCCAAGATTGACAGTGCATGTTCGACAGTACTTCACTGGATAAATACCCAGGAAATGTTAGACTGCTTAAAACCTGGGTAACTCCACGACAGGCCCCCTCCATCACACCCTCCCACCTCTAATACCCCCTAACACGAACCCATCAGACTATTCACCTGATCTCCCCTTCCCTAATACCTTACCGATCACCTAGTTAAACGCCCGCCACCTGGCTTCCTCCCAACCCAACCCTCCCAATCTTACAACTATTCCATGATTTGACCAGATCATCCTGCCAACCTGGCCTAACTAATCACCTCAGACCTGTCTCTGACCACCTGACATCCAACCCAACCCGACTAATCACAACTTGACTACCTCTCCCAATCACGTGACTACCCACTCACCACCTCTCCATTTCATTCACCTTATCCACTTGACCACTTAACTCCCCATACCCACCTCACCCACTCTACCTACCTAGCTGTCCACTGATCCATTAATCCATCTATTAGTAACGTTTAGACTGGACTTTAAAACTTAGCATACGGCAGGTAGAATCATTAAAAGGGCCATGTCATAAGTTCTTCCAACTGCTCAGAAAAATGGAGTTTCTCACTGGACACTACTTATCTGTGAAAACTGAGCTTAATAGATGTCCTCAGAAACATACAATAAGCAGTATGGAAGCAGGGAAATTTTTGAATGCAATGGGAAAAAACAATTCATTAAAAAACCAGATGTTTCTGTGTTGCAAAGCATTACTAAACAGACTAAAATGGTAGGTGAATAATTCGGAAATACTCTTTCTCTGCATTGTTATTATCTCTTTACCCAAGGCATTAATTGTTTAATCCCTTTTCCAACAACAATTTCTTACATCCTCCTTGTGTTATTTTCTATGTTGTTAGATTATCTCCAAACAATAATCCAATTTATTTCCAATTGTAAATATTCCAACCTTTTAAATGTGAGTTATGGTTTTGTTCTCAAATTCATCTCATTCCTCCCAATTCTTCTTATGTAACCTTATTTCCACATCTCTTGCTATTCCTGGCCAATCTAAGGCTTTCCCACTCTGTGGATTTGCATACAGATAAAGCAGTTGATCTTTCATTACTTTCACCAGGAGGAATCTATTCTTCAGTTCAGGCTTTCAGTTTCATTGCTTTTCTCGGATAAATATTGCTTTATTGCACAAGGTGTAACTAAAGATTAAGTAAACAAAATAATCTGGGCAGAAAACAGTGGATTTATGGACATCAGAGTAAAATTCAAAGACCTCAAGCAAGGATATTGATTAAAGAAATATATTTTTTTCTCAACAAATTAGCAGATACGTAGCTAGATGAATGAAGGGGTGAGTTGATATTTTAAGATGGAGTTCGATGTGTGTTGTGCAGCAACGTTAAGGCTTATTGAAGTTTTTCATGGAAGATTGTTCTTTTTTTATTGCCCTATCTTTAAAATAGTAAGAAGCACAGTTTATATAAATTAAACCGTATCATTTAATTTTGAGTGTGAGCGCAGAAATAGAGAATTCAAGTCAGCAGTTAATACCCTCCTTGTGAGATTAGAAAACCATTTTTTTTATAGCTGTGTTTACTTATCTTTGGGGACCAGGGGTTATTCAAGAGGATATTCTTCTGGTGATTATCTGGGTACATTGAATTTACAATAGGATAGATAAAAATGGCCTTTCGTAGCGGCAATGTTAATGGAACTAAAGACATTTAATCAGTTCATACTTCCTTAATTTTCTGGGAGCTTTTCAAGAAGGCTGTGGACTGAATATCTGTAGGGAATAGATTCACTGAGTCTTGGCAGGGATGCATTCATTTGGGATCATTGCTACTGAACCTGTCAAAGTCTGCAGTGTCAGGGAAATCCCTTTATCAGCATTTCAATGCAGGCATTCATGCTGGGAGAGAAATACTTGAAATGACTGTCTACTTCCTGAGAACAAAATACAGGAGAACAGTAGCCAACTCGGGGAGGACACTGATGTCAGAACCATTGCTGCCCAGAAATGATTGAATATGATATAAATCACTTCCAATGTCAAAACTTTGTGCTTTCCTTAAATCTTAAAGACCCTGAGCCTATTCTCAGCATGGACTACCAGACAAGACACATGCTTGTATCTTGCTACAGCTGTTCTAATGCAGTCCCACTGATGCGATGGCAGAATGACATGTTGTCACCAGTGTTTGGCTATAATACAATTATAATTCAAGGCATTCATGTGGCTTTGAAAGCGTGTAGGCTCTTTTAAATCAAACAGATATGACAGGATAATGTTAGATTGATTGCAATGTAATTGTTGTCTTACTAACAGCTGAACTGTTATTATGCCCTACAGCAAACAGCAACACCACCGCCACGCAGGTAATGCCAATTTAGCCATATTTGTTCAGAATTCCAATTGTACGGAGAGATTTATGACAGACAACACAGTTAAATGAGAAAGAAAATCGACAGTTTGCTATACAGACATATATTCCCTTTAGCCTTTGATCATCAGATGTGCTCTTCTGCACCAAAGCAAGCTCCTGTAAATGCTGGAAAAATTAAATAAAAACAGGAAATACTGGAAATGCATGAGAGGAACCTAAAAGCAGTAGCTACCAAGGTAGTGGTGAAATGATTACAATTCTCCAAAGATCCTTGGATTCCAGAGGATTGTAAACTGTCAATGTGGTACTTCTATTAAGAAAGGATTGAGGCAAAAACGGACAACTACCGGCAAATTGGCCAAACATTATTGGAAGTATATTGGAATCAATTATCAACGAAGCAATAGCAGGACATTTATAAAATCATACCCCATTCGAGCAGAGCCAGTGTGGCTTTATGAAAGGGAAATTGCATCTACCTAATTTATTACCATTTTAGAGGAAACACCCCAATCAGATTGGATGGACGGGAACCAGTACAAGTGTTATATTTGGATTTCCAGAAGGCATTCAACAACTTACTTCACAAAAGGTTAAGTCATAAGATAAGACCCTGTGGTATTGGAGGTAGCATTTTGGCATGGTAGAGAATTGGTAAATGGGCAGGAAACAGCAAGTGGGGATAATGGGTTCTTTTTCAGTTTAGCAATCTGTAACCAGTGGGGTTCCACAGGGATCAGTTTTGGGACCATAACTTCTTACAATATACAGAGGAACCTCGATTATCCGAATATTGATTATCTGCATTTCGGATTATCCAAAGAAGATTTCAAGGTCCCGCAAAAACATTACCCCAAAGAGGTAAGTGTATTTGATTTACCTGCATGGAAGGACATGTGAAAACACTGGCAAGGACAAAGAAACACAAGCAGCTCAAGCATCAGCAACTAGAGATTTTTTAGGTAAGGGTTGTTATACAGCCCTTTGCAAAAGTAAATGTTTTACAGTATTCCCGTCACTTTACTGGGCCATTCATGAGAAAATGACTGAGAACGCATGTGCGAGGTGGTGTTTCTGTCTTTCTATCGTGAGACCGAGTTCCCGGAAACTGACAAATGCTCTTGCGATTGTAGAAGCTGTTCAGGACCTTGTTTAATGCTGTCTTCATCACTCCTTGCCAAATGCTAACTACTGCTGCATTTTTACAATGTTTTCTCATGTTTCATTGTTTTGTTCATCATGTGAAATCTGTGTCCTCTTGCTCAATACATTAAAATTATTGATTCTATCAAATTTTCCAGTCAAGAACAGTGTTAGATCAGCCTGGCATCCCTTGTTTAAGGTAAAACTGATTATCCAAATAATCAATTATCTGAACAAAATAGTGCCTGCCCATCTCATTTGGATAATCAAGGTTCCTCTGTATTAATGACTCGGAGGAAGGAAGCGAATACACTCTCGCTGACGTCACTATAATAGATCAAAAGGTAAATTGAGAAAAGGATACGAACAGTTTACTGAGAGATACTGACAGGTGAAATAATTGGATAATAAGTTGGCAGAGTATAATGTGAGAAAAGGTGAAGTTGTTCATTTTGGAATGAAGAACAAAATAACAGAGTAATATTTAAATTGAGAAAAACTACAGAAAGCTGCAACATGAGCACTTGAGGGTACTTGTCCATCAAACACAGAAAGCTAGCACACAAATACGGTCGATAATCAGGAAGACTAATGGAATGTTGGTCCTTATTTCAAAGGGGTTAGAGGATAAAAGTAGAGAAATCTTACTGCAACTGTACAAGGTGTTGCTGAGACCACATCTGGAGTACTGTGAGCAGTTTTGGTTCCCTTAGTTGAGGAAAAGTCTTATTTCATTGGAGGCAGTTCTGAGAATGTTCATAAAGAACATTCCAGATGGAGGGATTGTCGAATGTGCAATGGTTAGACTGG